>NC_141321.1:35371426-35488926 GCF_037954235.1 Aulostomus chinensis | reverse complement strand
GAGACTGATGCTAACAGCTAAACTGTCCAGGAACGTCTGGTCACCACCTCTCCAGGTGGTCTGGAGAATCCAGGTCTCCTCCATCCAGACGGAGGATCAGGGACCCACCAACACCTGGACTGGAGATCAAAGCAAACTACAACACTTCCTGTTTGATCCTATGTGAATGAGAGTGACCTGCTGGTGCTTTCAGGTGCACCAAGTCCCAGTGTGTGAAGGCGTTGAGGTGGTCGCCTCAGAGGTCTGACTGACAGTTGGGTGCAGCGTAAGTCCCACCCAGCAAAAGAAAGTTTGAGATTCACACTCATGCAATCATGACGAGGTTACCTGGACCTTCATTTAAAGGTCTTCTGGTTTGTGCCATTCAGATAAAAAGTATCTGGCAGGAACGTCTCAGCAAGCGAGAACCAGCTGAAGCCTCACACAGGAAGGAGCTTCGTCCAGTCGTCTAACGGGTGCGAAGATCACGTCGCGTCACGCCGGGACCTGAAGAAGTTCTGTTACATGTTGGTGTGATTTCAGGAGCTTTATTGTGTGAACATGCTGGAGTGCAGCACTCGCTGCGACGGGGCCTCGGACCCGGGAGAGCGCTGAACAGTTCTGACCTGAAACACACACAAGGACATTTTCATTGTCTTATTCCACTCGACAGCTTTTACACTCAAGCTTGAAATGTGTTTGGAAGTCCTCGTGGGTGAAAAGCTGTTGGACACAAAAGACCCCCCCCACCCCAGAAACCCAAGAAGAAGAATGGCCAAACCAGGAGCACATGGCGAGGGTGTGTGTGGTCCTTTCAGTCGCCAGGCGACATGCTGGGAAAGCTGTCAGCCGGCTGGATGGTGGCTGAATCCCGGCGAGCGGAGGAGGGGGCCCGAGCATTCTTCAGCACTGACATTCTCTGAAGTAAAAGCTGAATGAGGGTGAAAGATGCTCTGCTAGCTAGCTAGCTAGTTTGTTGAGTTCCACTCAGCTAAAGAAGAGAGTGAATGGCGCTTTGTGTGTTGTTGAATGACTGCGAACAAACACGGCTGCAAGTGGTCTGTTAGTTTACTGATTAAAACCATCCACTTTGAGATCAGAGGTCACCAGACACGCCACAGCCACCTGCTCACTCAACTTTAGCAAAACCCATCTTCACTTCTTCACTCGAAGGTCACGTGTGCCGACAACTTACGTAACCTGTCACCTCAAAAATGAAGCGTTACATCGAGTCAAACTGGAGCTTGTTGACGTCAGTTTCATTCTGTCTTTACTTCTGCATCATTCCTGATGTTTATAATAGTGACATCACGATCAAAGCGAGGTGAGAGGCGGCTGTCAGTCAGACTGAGGTCCTGCAGCTGCTCCGTCGGTGGTGTAACTGAGGCGTGGCGGCGTCTCGTTGTCTGACTGGTTCCAGAGGCAGGCAGGCTCAGACTGCAGCTCAGGGAGGCGTTTCTGACTGCATGCACCTCCAGCATCAAAGCTCTCCTGTGACTGACAGGTTGGTGGCTGCTGATCTCTGTCATCATAACCGCTGAGCACAGACGCAGGAGGACCTGATCAGCTGACCTCCGTCGTGTCTTTTTCTTCAACTCGAGCACAAATGAAAATGGAGATGTTGCGGTGTGCAGGGTTCCAGTCTCTCAGCTAAGCTCGGCTCAATCCTGCCTGCGTCTGCTCAGTCTTCCTGATCTGTTGGTTTCCCTTCGGCGCTGTCAGGCAGATCACCAAGAACACAATCTGTTGCCGTGCCGACAGGCTGCCAATGTCTGAATAAATCATCTGTCTCCGCTAGAGGTGAATCTGTTTGATTTCATGTGTGACCCAAATAAGGAGGCTTTCCCTGGTGTGATGAAGGAGCGAGAGTAGGCCCGCTGTCAGTCTGGGTGGGTGCGTGCGCGTCTCCAGACCTGGTGAAACAACAATTCAGCCTCCACGTGACGAACTGCAGCTTTGCTCCGTTCAAGAATACTGCAATATTTCTAGTTCTTTACAAAATAATTCCCTCCAAGAAGAAAAATATATTTTATCTTCAAACTGCTGTTTTACAAATTGGACATTTAAAAAGAAATTCAGAAAAACTGAAGGTAAACTTTGTCAAGCAGAATATTTGGCTGGAAGTGGAAAGTTTCAGCTGAACTGATCCACTGACCAAAGCTGTCAGGGCTGCCATGGAAACGTGTTTGTGACTTGGGTGAGCTAACCAGATAATAATTATTAGCAAGGTTAACCACAGCCAATAGGATCGCTCCATGTGATTGTGGTGATTGAACCAGTAAATCAGCTCTGGTGAACAAAAGTTGATGATCTTCCAGGTTCAGTTCATCAAGATCATCTTCACTGATGAACCCTCTGATGATGCTGGAAGCCTGGATGCTACGTTAGCAGTGCTAAGCTAACGGTAGCCTATGAAGGAGCTACACCAGGGTCACATGACCACAAGGTCACCACCACTAAGATTCAGGCTTCTTGTGTTCCTCTTGATGACCTTTAATGACCTCCATGACCTCTGTAGGCTCCTCTAGACTCTTGTTAGCAACCCAGGTTTTTAAGACTCCACCACTCAGACATCCACCAGTCTGGTGTTTACTGGTGGATCTGATGTAGAACTGAACCTCCACCATCCACCAGTCTGGTGGTACTGGTGGATCTGATGTAGAACTGAACCAGTCTGGTGTTTACTGGTGGATCTGATGTAGAACTGAACCTCCAACATCCACCAGTCTGGTGTTACTGGTGGATCTGATGTAGAACTGAACCTCCACCATCCACCAGTCTGGTGTTTACTGGTGGATCTGATGTAGAACTGAACCTCCACCATCCAACAGTCTGGTGTTTACTGGTGGATCTGATGTAGAACTGAACCTCCACCATCCACCAGTCTGGTGTTTACTGGTGGATCTGATGTAGAACTGAACCTCAGACATCCACCGGTCTGGTGTTTACTGGTGGATCTGATGTAGAACTGAACCTCCACCATCCACCGGTCTGGTGTTTACTGGTGGATCTGATGTAGAACTGAACCTCAGACATCCACCGGTCTGGTGTTTACTGGTGGATCTGATGTAGAACTGAACCTCCACCATCCACCAGTCTGGTGTTTACTGGTGGATCTGATGTAGAACTGAACCTCCACCATCCACCAGTCTGGTGTTTACTGGTGGATCTGATGTAGAACTGAACCTCCACCATCCACCGGTCTGGTGTTTACTGGTGGATCTGATGTAGAACTGAACCTCCACCATCCACCAGTCTGGTGTTTACTGGTGGATCTGATGTAGAACTGAACCTCCACCATCCACCAGTCTGGTGTTTACTGGTGGATCTGATGTAGAACTGAACCTCCACCATCCACCGGTCTGGTGTTTACTGGTGGATCTGATGTAGAACTGAACCTCCACCATCCACCAGTCTGGTGTTTACTGGTGGATCTGATGTAGAACTGAACCTCCAACATCCACCAGTCTGGTGTTTACTGGTGGATCTGATGTAGAACTGAACCTCCAACATCCACCGGACTGGTGTTTACTGGTGGATCTGATGTAGAACTGAACCTCCACCATCCACCGGTCTGGTGTTTACTGGTGGATCTGATGTAGAACTGAACCTCCACCATCCACCAGTCTGGTGTTTACTGGTGGATCTGATGTAGAACTGAACCTCCACCATCCACCGGTCTGGTGTTTACTGGTGGATCTGATGTAGAACTGAACCTGCTGATATCTCCAGCTGCTGAGAACCTCCCACCTGATCTCAGGTCTCTTACCTGGAGGCCAGAACCAGACGTTCTACCACGAGAACTTACCCAGGACGTGTCACTGCACTGCTCTACTGGTTAAAATGCATCACAAAAGTGTGAGAGATCGACCAACCCTGTCCAGAATAAAACCTGACATCTCAGGTTCTTTAACACAGGTTCTGTCAGGTGAGTCCCTCACGTCTCGTTAAAGCCTACAAATGAACCAACAGACACTGAGCTTTAGGATTTGGAAGAATTCTGTTTCATTTATGCTCTTTTGTGTCAAAACAATTCAACTGTTAAAAATATGATAACAATTAGGAAACTCTAAGGGCACCAAAGGTTTTCCTCCTCAGGTGATGTAACAGCAGCCTCTTCTGTTGACGCTGGCATCCCAGCAGGCTCCTCCCTCACATGTCTGACAATTAGTGGTGGAGGAGGGGGACGTGGCAGGGGGGCTTTTATTGCCAATGAATGAGTGTCATTTTCTTTTCACACGCCCACTAACCAGCCTCCCCCATCCTCCGTCCTCTGTACTCTAAACGTTTTGTGGCAGGGTCTCCGCCCTTCCATAACGCACCTGTGCACCAGTGGGAGGAGGAGGGGCCGGCAGTCGTCCCTGCAGCTGTTAGGTGGGCTGGCGGCCGCCATAAACCGATGAACTTGATGAAGTTCCGACATGACAGATGTGACTATGTTCCATTTACTATCAAGTAAAAGCTGAATTTCTTCTTTTCGCTTGTAATTTAGACGGTCGCCTTTTACCCAGAAGACCTGCAGGTGTAGGACACATCATTGATGAATAACACAGAGTAGTTGAAGTCACACCAAGCACTCCTGCTGCTCCCATTTCAAGTTGACGTTGTGGAAATGTTGCATCAAGTGGTTTGGAGCAAATTTGATATATATTTTTCTATATATATTTTTATATATATATATATATATATATATATATATATATATATAAATAAATATATAATTTATATATAAAGGGACATTTACGTCTCAGAGAGTCTGAGCATAGCTGAAAAAAATGTGGGAGTGAAGAGGACGACTGTTTCTAGGGGCAACAGGATGATTTAGTGATGAGTGAACGTCGTCCGTGTGAAGGAGCTGAAGCAGGAAGGCTTCGCGCTGATCAACTCGTGCGTCTGGCGTCCCGCCGTCTGCCACCGCGCTTCATTTCTTATTGACAGTCTTCTTTCTCTGCATGTCATCATGATCATGAATGAATTCATCAGTGTGGCTGGTGAGGGCAGGACAGTCTGTGCGCCACCATGTCATCATCACCATCACCGTCTTCTTCCTCTTCTTCTTCTTCTTCTTCTTCTTCTTCTTCTCTGCCACTTGTTGTCTCCCCCCCCCCCCCCATGGCTCTCCATCGCCGTAATAACATTGTTTGGTAATTAGTGAACATTTTGGTGAGAGGCAGACACCTCGCTGTCACGCCTCCTCCTCAGATCTTTAATTAATGAACACAAACAGCAGCGAGGGACTCGTGATTAATTACCAGCTCCACGGGGGGGGCGGGGGGGGGCAGCTGATATTTAGCTTTAATTGTGTTTATGAATCCGTGTCCTGTCTGACTGCAGTGAGGAGAAACTGAGACGTGACATCATGGCGTGCCAGAGAGAGAAGAGCAGCTCTTTAGAACTTTCACAAAAAATCTAACTTTTCTTCTCTTTTTGTTCCTGAGTTCATTTCTCCTCTTTATGACGTGATGTTGAGGCTCCACGGACTTTTAGACGAGCAACCAATCAGCTTCTCTCGCTGGACTCTGATGCCACATTCAGCTGATGTGCCTCCTCACGTCAGCAGCTCTGATGGTGGCGGCAGCCAGACGTGCAGAACAGAAGATCGTACCAGAACCTGGCCTGGACTCGTGACCACAGCTGAGGGGCAGCAGGGCAGCACGTGGCTGTGCGTGGCAGCATCAGGTCATTTGATATTCCTGGGGTAGACGGATGGTGGCAGGAGCTTCAGCCTCCTCCTTTGTTGTTGTTTGATGATTGAATTTTATGTATTTGATAATCCCTTTTCTTTGTGTACGCTTCCCAAAAATATGAATGAATGAATGAATGAATGATATTCATGCATCTTTGTTTCTGTATCCCTGCCCCGCCACATTTAGACAACACTTTGAGGAAATGTACCTTCCACAACTCAAGGATGAACTGAAAACATGTTGAGGTCAAAGGTCACATGTTGCAGTAGTTTTGAGTCCTCTCCTCTGAGGGATGTCCACACTTCCAACCTGCAGCTCCTCCTCTGACAACATTCCCCTCTTCTCCTCTTCTTCCTATCTGAGCCGAAACGTCAGAAATGGCGGCCAAGTCTTCCTGTGTCACTGCCATTTGTTTCTCTTGTGCGGGCACACACAGGTTGGGGTGGGGGGGTGGGGGGCATTTTTATGGTAACAGTCGCCGTATCTCAGCAACACACTCAAAGAGCTAAACGCACTATTGTGCCTGGCAGCGGGGAAGAGTTAACTGGCTAATCCCTCGCAGAGCAGGCGGGCTGCTAATTCAGCACTCACACCTCTCTGTTTACACACCAGACGTACACACACACACTGCCCCCCACACTCACACACACTCACACGTACTCACACGTACACACACACACTGCCCCCCACACTCACACACACTCACACGTACTCACACACACTGCCCCCACACTCACACACACTCACACGTACACACAGACACACTGCCCCCCACACTCACACACACTCACACGTACTCACACACGCTCACACGTACTCACACACACTGCCCCCCACACTCACACACACTCACACGTACTCACACACGCTCACACGTACTCACACACACTGCCCCCCACACTCACACACACTCACACGTACTCACACACGCTCACACGTACTCACACACACTGCCCCCCACACTCACACACACTCACACGTACTCATACACGCTCACACGTACTCACACACACTGCCCCCACACTCACACACACTCACACGTACTCACACACACTGCCCCCACGCTCACACACTCTCACACGTACACACACACACTGCCCCCCACAATCACACACACTCACACGTACTCACACACACTCACACGTACTCACACACACTGCCACCCACACTCACACACACTCACACGTACTCACACACACTGCCCCCACGCTCACACACTCTCACACGTACTCACACACACTGCCCCCCACAATCACACACACTCACACGTACTCACACACACTCACACGTACTCACACACACTGCCCCCCACACTCACACACACTCACACGTACTCACACACACTGCCCCCCACACTCACACACACTCACACGTACTCACACACACTGCCCCCCACACTCACACACACTCACACGTACTCACACACACTGCCCCCACACTCACACACTCTCACACGTACTCACACACACTGCCCCCCACACTCACACACACTCACACGTACTCACACACACTGCCCCCCACACTCACACACACTCACACGTACTCACACACACTGCCCCCCACACTCACACACACTCACACGTACTCACACACACTGCCCCCACACTCACACACACTCACACGTACACACAGACACACTGCCCCCCACACTCACACACACTCACACGTACACACACACACTGCCCCCACGCTCACACACTCTCACACATACTCACACACACTGCCCCCCACACTCACACACACTCACACGTACTCACACACACTGCCCCCACACTCACACACACTCACACGTACTCACACACACTCACACGTACACACACACACTCACATGTACACACACACACTGCCCCCCACACTCACACACACTCACACGTACTCACACACACTCACACGTACTCACACACACTCACACGTACTCACACACACTCACACGTACACACACACACTGCCCCCCACACTCACACACACTCATGTACTCACACACACTGCCCCCACACTCACACACGCTCACACGTACTCACACACACTCACACGTACACACACACACTGCCCCCCACACTCACACACACTCACACGTACTCACACACACTGCCCCCACACTCACACACGCTCACACGTACTCACACACACTCACACGTACACACACACACTGCCCCCCCACCACTCACACACACTCACACGTACACACACACACTGCCCCCCACACTCACACACACTCACACGTACTCACACACACTGCCCCCACACTCACACACACTCACACGTACACACAGACACACTGCCCCCCACACTCACACACACTCACACGTACACACACACACTGCCCCCACGCTCACACACTCTCACATGTACTCACACACACTGCCCCCCACACTCACACACACTCACACGTACACACACACACTGCCCCCCACACTCACACACACTCACACGTACTCACACACACTGCCCCCACACTCACACACACTCACACGTACTCACACACACTCACACGTACACACACACACTGCCCCCCACCACTCACACACACTCACACGTACACACACACACTGCCCCCCACACTCACACACACTCACACGTACTCACACACACTGCCCCCACACTCACACACACTCACACGTACACACAGACACACTGCCCCCCACACTCACACACACTCACACGTACTCACACACACTGCCCCCACGCTCACACACTCTCACATGTACTCACACACACTGCCCCCACACTCACACACACTCACACGTACACACACACACACTGCCCCCCACACTCACACACACTCACACGTACACACACACACTGCCCCCACGCTCACACACTCTCACATGTACTCACACACACTGCCCCCCACACTCACACACACTCACACGTACTCACACACACTGCCCCCACGCTCACACACTCTCACATGTACTCACACACACTGCCCCCCACACTCACACACACTCACACGTACTCACACACACTGCCCCCACGCTCACACACACTCACACGTACTCACACACACTCACACGTACTCACACACACTCACACGTACACACACACACTGCCCCCCACACTCACACACACTCACACGTACTCACACACACTGCCCCCACACTCACTCACACACACTCACACGTGCTCACACACACTGCCCCCACACTCACTCACACACACTCACACGTACTCACACACACTGCCCCCACACTCACACACACTCACACGTACTCACACACGCTCACACGTACTCACACACACTGCCCCCCACACTCACACACACTCACACGTATTCATACACGCTCACACGTACTCACACACACTGCCACCCACACTCACACACACTCACACGTACTCACACACACTGCCCCCCACAATCACACACACTCACACGTACTCACACACACTCACACGTACTCAACACACTGCCCCCACGCTCACACACTCTCACACGTACTCACACACACTGCCCCCACACTCACACACGCTCACACGCACTCACACACACTCACACGTACTCACACACACTCACACGTACACACACACACTCACATGTACACACACACACTGCCCCCCACACTCACACACACTCACACGTACTCACACACACTCACACGTACACACACACACTGCCCCCCACACTCACACACACTCACACGTACTCACACACACTCATGTACTCACATACACTGCCCCCACACTCACACACGCTCACACGTACTCACACACACTCACACGTACACACACACACTGCCCCCCACACTCACACACACTCACACGTACACACACACACTGCCCCCCACACTCACACACACTCACACGTACTCACACACACTGCCCCCACACTCACACACACTCACACGTACACACACACACACTGCCCCCCACACTCACACACACTCACACGTACACACACACACTGCCCCCACGCTCACACACTCTCACATGTACTCACACACACTGCCCCCCACACTCACACACACTCACACGTACTCACACACACTGCCCCCACGCTCACACACTCTCACATGTACTCACACACACTGCCCCCCACAATCACACACACTCACACGTACTCACACACGCTCACACGTACTCACACACACTGCCCCCCACACTCACACACACTCACACGTACTCACACACACTGCCCCCCACAATCACACACACTCACACGTACTCACACACGCTCACACGTACTCACACACACTCACACGTACTCACACACACTCATGTACTCACATACACTGCCCCCACACTCACACACGCTCACACGTACTCACACACACTCACACGTACACACACACACTGCCCCCCACACTCACACACACTCACACGTACACACACACACTGCCCCCCACACTCACACACACTCACACGTACTCACACACACTGCCCCCACACTCACACACACTCACACGTACACACACACACACTGCCCCCCACACTCACACACACTCACACGTACACACACACACTGCCCCCACGCTCACACACTCTCACATGTACTCACACACACTGCCCCCCACACTCACACACACTCACACGTACTCACACACACTGCCCCCCACACTCACACACACTCACACGTACTCACACACACTCACACGTACTCACACACACTCACACGTACACACACACACTCACATGTACACACACACACTGCCCCCCACACTTACACACACTCACACGTACTCACACACACTCACACGTACTCACACACACTCACACGTACACACACACACACTGCCCCCCACACTCACACACACTCACACGTACTCACACACACTGCCCCCACACTCACACACGCTCACATGTACTCACACACACTGCCCCCCACACTCACACACTTCTACAAGAGGCTGTACCTGACTAGAGGCTGTACGTGACTAGAGGCTGTACCTGACTAGAGGCTCTACCTGACTAGAGGCTGTACCTGACAAGAGGCTGTACCTGACTAGAGGCTGTACCTGACAAGAGGCTGTACCTGACTAGAGGCTCTACCTGACTAGAGGCTGTACCTGACAAGAGGCTTTACCTGACAAGAGGCTGTACCTGACAAGAGGCTGTACCTGACTAGAGGCTCTACCTGACCACACCTCCACTGTGGTGGTGATGTGCCAGCAGACGTCTCGATTGTGAGATCACGTGTGAACGAGGTTGAAAGAAATATAGAATTTTTTCTTACTCACAATCGAGTCGTCCATTCGCTCCCGTAGTCGCTTGCCAACGTGAGGTCACCCGTGATGTCAGAGGCAGTTCTTGCTCAAACTCAGTTTCTCCCATAAACGTTATATTTTCATTCCGGCTGTGACGTCAAACCAGAACTCAACTCAAAAACCAGCATCTCAAAGGACTCCTCTCGTCCACGTTACCATCACAATGCGGCTCTTTCTTTTTCCGGTGAGGTTACCGGCGTTAGCTGTTGTCTGAGGAGGAAGCTAACAGCTAACTGCTAACGGGAGCTGCAGTGTAATCGATCATTGCTGTTATTGGCTGGTGATCAAAGATCAACCGTGGGGGAACCATGAGGCTGTGACGGGACGCGATGTTTAGTAGCAGATGATCAGCTCTGACAACTGGTTGGAGAAGGTTAACTGTCGCTCAAAAGAACAAATTAATGTTCAAAATTATCCTCATAATTGACATCCTGGTCCAGCCGTTGGCGAGCGATGGTGAGCCGCGTTCTCCAGAGGTCCGCCCCTCGTGGTCATGAACTGTTGGCGAAGGTCACGCTCCTGTTGACCTCCAGCTCTTCAGTCTTTGTTCTTATCACATATTTTTCGTGTGATTTTTATGAATTATAAACGAGATCAGGGTTTATTCTCACGACCCCCTGAATGGTTCGGGCTCCCCTCCATCTGGTCATCGTGATGATTGTTGGTTCATACGCCAGAATCCATCTTGTTTTCTCGTGGGAGGGATTTCTCATAGACCTGGTACCTGCAGCTTCAGGTGAGCACCGCCAATATCATTGTCAACATATCGACTAATAAATCTATCAATGAAGCACCTCAGCGTCTGAGGAGTCCGTAGAACAAGAAGAGGGTCTGATCTCACGCCACAGGTCCACTTTTATACCTGCAGGTCCGTTGTGTCACATGACTTATTACATCACATGTCACCAAGACGGTGGCGTGAGAGGTGGAACATGGGTGTTGACCCTGCTGACCTTCATCTTTATTCCTGGGAACCAATCGAACGAGTCCTGCGTTAAGATTTGTATAAAGATCTAAAATACAATCGCAATTCTTGTCATTTCCTCTTTTTGTCTTTGATGTATTTAACTTTTCATTTGAATCCTAATTTATTGCGTTCAAGCAGCGAGAGGACGGACGCCGTCTCTGCCGCCGCATCTCATCTGCAATTTCATCACTGGTCCAAGAGACTCAACAACCAGAAATAAACACAGATTATATTTTAAAATATTTCCATAAATGGACAAGACTGAACCCCAAAAATCCCAAATCCAGACACGTGAAGGTGAAATGTGGAATATTGTTTTAAAAATCAAATCTTCTAAGGACCGTTGTGTTCGTCTCCTGTTTGAGATCTCGGGTGTGAAAAATCCGTCAATCCAAAAATAATCTGGCATTTGGAGGAATATTTGAACCCTGCAAGTCTGATGAACGTCAACTGGAGGAGTTTGCTTGGTGTTTATTAGTCCAAGTTACAGATTCTGATTTAGGTTCACCTCGGAGGTCTCCGTCACCTCGGAGGTCTCCGTCACCTCGGAGGTCTCCGTCACCGCGCTGGATCTGATCACCGCAAAATGTCAGCTTCTTCAGCCAACTGGAGTCCTCTGGCGACCCTCCCGGGGGTCCTGACCCTCACTTTGGGAACCTCTGCTACATGACAAATCAGCTGATTATCATCTATGAATATAAAAACCTCCACGATTTAAGAACCAGGATGAAGGGGGCAGATCCTGGTGACCCCGGCAACCGGGGGGGGGGGGGGGGGGGGTTGAATTTATTTAAAATTCAACTGCATTTTGGTTCCACTTCTGAAGCGATTAAGGCATTTTAAATAATTTTATTGTAAAATTTCCATGAAGTGATCAGGATGAAAAATGATTTAGATTATTAATTAATTATTAATTAATTATAATTCATCCGAATTCAGGAGCAAAATTACGGGAGGCTTTAATCCGAAATATTAAAGTTGAGTTTCTGATCCTTTCTAGATTTGAAGCCAAGATTGAAATCCTGTGTTTCAGCAGGGACATCGACACCTTCAGACCAGGAGGAGGGAACCAAGAACCACGGGTTCCCCTCACGGTGTAGAACATGACAACAACAACAACAACAACAACAACAACAACAACAACAACAACAACAATAATAATAATAATAATAATAATAATAGCAGCTGCAACAGTCGCGTGTGTTTGTGCAGGTGAATAAGAGCCACCGTCACGGAGCCTCGTCAAGGTTTTTAATGGGGGGGGGGGGGGGGGTTCATGCGTTCAGCCCCGGACAACAAACACGGACAGGTTCGACTACAGGCGGCGGAGCATCATGCAGCAGCACCGGGCGCTGCGGCAGCGGCGGCAGCTCGGTCCGGTCCGGCGCCACTGGGACCAGGTTCAGCTTCTGAAGAGTCTTAAACTGTTCACAGTTCACAGGAAACGATGTTAGTGCCTGGAGGTCAGAGGCCAAGCTGGAAGCGATGATGAGGATGAGGACCGGTTCCCCGGTACCAATAGATCCAACTGACGGAGAAACGGAACCACAAACATCCGGACCATGTCCCCTCCGGATAAATCAGTCCAGGAGATACACACATTTTTTTCCCCTCTTTTTAGAGATTTTGTTCTTCCGTCCGTGACGTCAGTGCACCGCCACTGCAGACCGGAGCGCGGAGGAGGCCGCGGCGGGTGGCGCCTCTCCGGGCGCGGCCGGGCTGCTCCGGCCGGTCTGCGGGGACGTGGGGCTCAGGGTCCGCGGAGAGCTGCCCAGGAATGGCGGGATGTGCGCCGGCAACCCCGGCAGCCCCGGCACCGCGGCGGGGGGGGCGGGCTTGATGGGCACCGGGACGGCGGGCAGAGTCCCCCCGCCGTGGCAGAGCGGCTTGAGCGGCATCCCGTAGGCCGAGTACTCGGCGGGGGCCACGGCGACCGGGGCCGCGCCGTCCATCAGCCCCGGGCCGTAGACGTGCGGCCAGGCGGAGCCCAGCTGGGGGGGCAGCGGGTACCCGGGGGGGGGGAAGGGCACCTTGTACTCTCGGGCGATGATGTTCTCGATGGCGAATGGGTGTTTGAAGCCAGACGGCGGCGGCCCGGCGCTCATGTAGCCGCCCGCCATGTGCAGCGCGCTGAGCCGCAGCTTGGCCTGCTGCTGCCGCAGGAACTGCGCCGCGTCCTGCGCGTCACTCGCCGCCAGCGCGTCAGTTGTCTGCGCGCCGCGGACCTTGAAGCGCTTCCGCCGCCGCAGGAAGCTGCCGTTCTCGAACATGTCGCCGCAGTTGGGGTGCAGCGCCCAGAAGCTGCCCTTGCCGGGCTGGTCGGGCCTGCGCGGGATTTTGATGAAGCAGTCGTTGAAGGAGAGGTTGTGGCGGAGCGAGTTCTGCCAGCGCTGCGTGTTCTCCCGGTAGAACGGGAACCGGTCCATGATGAAGCGGTAGATCTCGCTGAGCGGCAGCATCTTGTCCGGGCAGCTCTGGATGGCCATGGCCGTCAGCGAGATGTACGAGTACGGGGGCTTCTGGTCGCTGTACGTGTTCCTCCCGGGCCGAGGCATGCTGGCTCGACCGGGCCGCGCCAGAGCGGGCCGGGCCCGGGGGTCAGTGGCGACTGAGAAAGTCTGGAAACAAAGTTTGAGCAACTCCGCTCTCACGTGGCTCCGCGGGAGGCAGAGTTGGGGAGAAGTTGCTGAGGTTCCGCTGGAGGCTCCGCGGGGTCCCGTCCTCCTCTGGGCCGCTGCTCAGCTGCGCCGCGCGGCTGCCGCGTCCATGTCGCGCCGCTGCCGCGGTCCCGTCTGCAGCCGCCCGCCAGAGACAGCAGCTGAAGAACCGGAGCCTCATTAATGGGCCGCTTCTTCTCCCCGTCACGTGACCTCGGGGGGGGGGGGGGGCAGGGAGGGGGCGGTAATCCCACGGACACCGAGACACACGAGCCACTCTCACGGAGGAGGAGCGCGAGGCGCGAGACCCGCGGGACGGAGGGGTGTGTGTGTGTGTGTGTGTGTGTGTGTGTGTGTGTGTGTGTGTGTGTGTGTGTGTGTGTGTGAGAGAGAGTGAAACCTTAACCGATTATTCGTTGAAGTGAACCAGTTTAGTTTCACCCACACGCGGACCAACAGTCGGATGGCTCCTGGTGTTTTTCCGTCCTCGCGCGAGGTTAAGATCTTTTTGTCGAATTAAGATATTTTTTATTTTCAACTTTTATTTCTTATCTTTTTCGTTTCTTCTGGTGAGGATTTTTATTCTTCCATATTTAGTTAATTGTTTTTAATTAAATATTCTGTTGGATCCTGAAACGAACGACAAGGAAATAAATCCGGAAGTTTCTGTTCATTTCTGTTCGCGGGAAAAATTAACAATAATAATAACAATAATAATAATAAAATAATAACAATAATAACAACATTAATAATAATAACAACAATAATGGCGATAATAATAACAACAATATTATTATTAATAATAATAATTTAACTTCAACAACTGCCGTCATTAATAGTTTGATATTTTAGTGTTGATTAATAAAGTTTATCTATTAACCCTGGTGGTTTCTTAATTAATGCCTTCGTTCTGCAGAAATAATAATAAACTCTTAGGATCGATCCACCCTTCAAATCACGTCATTTTCCTGATTCTTGATGATCCCTTGCATGACGTCACTGATGATTTCGTGGTTGCTGAGGGGTAGACGCTACTTTAGCATGTCTGACCTTTGACCTCTGAGTGGGTGAAGGAGAGACGCGAGAGGAGGAAGGCAGCAGCCGGAGAATCGTCATCACCGAAGTTCTATTGAGATTTGATTGGTTCAGATTTATTTCAACTGGTGTTTAATTAACTCGTGTAATTGGGAATGATTGAAGATCGAAGCATCAAAACTCAAAGAAAACTGCGCGGTCACGTGACTGCTAGTGACGAGTTATTTGGAGAAGAAAATGAACACACACTCTCACTCACGCACACACACACTCTCAGTCACGCACACACACACTCTCACTCACGCACACACACACTCTCACTCACGCACACACACACTCTCACTCACGCACACACACACTCTCACTCACGCACACACACACTCTCAGTCACGCACACACACATTCTCACTCACGCACACACACACTCTCACTCAGGCACACACACACTCTCACTCGCGCCCACACACATTCTCACTCACGCACACACACACTCTCACTCACGCACACACACACTCTCACTCACGCACACACACACTCTCAGTCACGCACACACACATTCTCACTCACGCACACACACACTCTCACTCAGGCACACACACACTCTCACTCGCGCCCACACACATTCTCACTCACGCACACACACACTCTCACTCAGGCACACACACACTCACTCACGCACGCACACACTCTCACTCACGCACACAAACACTCTCACTCACGCACACACACATTATCACTCACGCCCACACACATTCTCACTCACGCACACACACACTCTCACTCACGCACACACACATTCTCACTCACGCACACACACACACTCTCACTCAGGCACACACACACTCTCACGCACGCACACACAGTCATACACACACACACTCTCACTCACGCACGCACACAGAGTCACTCACACACACACTCTCATACACACACAGTCACTCACACACACACTCTCATACACACACAGTCACTCACACACACACTCTCATACACACACAGTCACTCACACACACACTCTCATACACACACAGTCACTCACACACACACTCTCATACACACACACTCTCTCTCACTCACCTGCGCGCGACAGGACCGTCCCGCCGCTCCTCAATTGTTAAATAGGGTTTTTCACATCCGGGTCCTCTGAACTTATTGGTTTCTGTTTATTGATTTCCGGTCAGCCGTCCGTGATGAATGAATGAATGTTTTCTTCCTGCTTCTTTGTTTTATGGTTTACTTTCATCTACTCGTCGTCTTGTTTGTTGTTTTAATTGCATTTTTATTTAAAATAAACAAACATCAACATCAGAGTTTGTGAGCGAGAGACGTAAACAAAAAGCAGCAGCTGGTTTGTAAACCTTCAGGCGCGATTCATGAAAACGAACCAATCACACCACGCGGACGGAGCCCGGCGCTGATTGGTCGTCCGGCGGCCAATCAGAGAGCAGACCGACGATGACGTCATCGCGGGACTCGTCAGTCAAAATGTGAACATGAACATAATAAACTCACCTGTCAATCAATCAGAAAGTAACCCTTCCATTCATCAAAACTAATCAATAACCTTCATGTGATTGATATGTGGATCTGGAATCAATCACATGATCCATTTACCCGTTTCAGTGTTTCCCAAAGAAAGGTCCGAGGCCCTTTGGCAGGCCAGACAGGCACTGCAGCAACATCATCAGGGTCGGGGTTATTGAGCTACGAACAACTGCCGTTTGCCCCTCCCACCATGACATCACCGCCAGGTTAGACACCTTCAGTCACCCACAGTCCAGTCAGGTGGTGTCACTCAGAGGGGAACTTCACACTCTGGAGGGACACACACCTGAAGGAGCTGTATACAACTGAGGGGACACACACACACACACACACACACATGCACACTCACACACACACACACATGCACACACACACAAATACACACACATGCACACTCACACATGCACACACATACATGCACACACACAAATACACACACATGCACACACACACATGCACACACACACAAATACACACACATGCACACACACACATGCACACACACACAAATACACACACATGCACACTCACACATGCACACACACATGCACACTCACACATGCACACACACACAAATACACACACATGCACACACACACAAATACACACACATGCACACTCACACATGCACACACACATACATGCACACACACATGCACACACACACATGCACACTCACATATGCACACACATACATGCACACACACAAATACACATACATGCACACACACACGCACACACATACATGCACACACACACAATACACAAACATGCACACACAAATACACACACATGCACATATTTGTGTGTGTGTGTGTGTGTGTGTGTGTGTTCAAACTGAAGTGGTTTAATAATGAGGAGCGTGCTGAAGCACTATTGTGACTGCTCTGCATTTTAAAAAACACACGCACGTACATGCACACACACACACACACACACACACACACACACACACAGCAGCCGGTTGACAATGACATCACTGACACAAATCTCCATCTGTATAGCTTAATTTTGACCTCTGACATCTGGTCACATCTCCATGGAAACAAGCTGATCATGAAGCCCTCAGACATTTGGACCGCCTCCCTCATCAGGAAAATGAAACATTTCCTGTTTGGGGGTCAAATGGTCATTGTTGCTTGGGATCAACGTGTGATGTGACTCCGCCCTCCTCTCCCGGACGTCTCTCTCACGCTTGAGTGGCTCGTGTTCACCAGCCAACGACTTCAATTAAACTGCTGATTAAGCAAATTGCAGGCTGATTAGTGAACGAGCGGCAGCCTTCGGGGGAGCTGCTAATTAGCGAGGCGATTAGCTGGTGTGAAGAGCCACTCTGACTGATGATCACGCCGCCAGGCGCTGCTGGTGGAGAACCCACAACCTGAGGTTCTGAGTGCTTCTGTGATGATGATGATGATGATGTCATCAACTCAGCTCAAACAACCAAAACAAGCATGTTTGTCCAGCAGCAATAAAGTTATTCAAACAGGACGAGCACCAGCTCCCTTTGCTTGATTGGACAACTTTATTGACATGAACACCCGAGCAAAATTCGAGACAGATCACAAAACACTTGGAAGGCAACAAGCACTGGCCAATCAGAGGCGGAGTGGGGCGGGTCTAGTCTCGCCAATCAGAGGCAGAAAGTGGAGCTGTGCGTCGCTAAGATGAGTGAGCAAACTGCAACTGTTCAGTGAGTCAATTCATGTTCTGTCTTTATACGACATCTTTGCCATCGTAGTTGATGAGTCAGCGCTGACAAACTTGAAACGATCTTGTTAGTTTACCTGAAACAGACACTTGTAGAATTTGTCCTTCCTAGGAATATCAAACCATTTCATTGAAAAATGGCGTACGAGTGTCATTGCTGCTGAGTCGACTCTGCTTATTCCCCAATGTATGTACGCGTACCAACCCCCCCCCCCCAACCATCTTGCCTGTGATTGGCTGGAACCTGGTTTCTGATGTTCATGTCAACATCCTGCGCTCTCAGTGTTTGTTTGCCGTTTGTGAGCCCTGTGTCGTC
Source organism: Aulostomus chinensis (assembly GCF_037954235.1). Taxonomy (NCBI): domain Eukaryota; kingdom Metazoa; phylum Chordata; class Actinopteri; order Syngnathiformes; family Aulostomidae; genus Aulostomus; species Aulostomus chinensis. The sequence continues at coordinate 35,469,829 of NC_141321.1, read as the reverse complement.
TCCAGAGACTGGACTTTTTCATAGTGGACTCAGGGGGCGGCAGCTGGCGGGTCAAGGAGAGACGAACACCATTTGAGACAAAAAGGAAATCTCACTGAAACCAGCAAGGCTCAGTGCAGATTGAGTGCTGGCCTGGTCAGACTGGGCACTGGACGGCGTGGACGTCCGTCCTCAGCGGCTGTCCTACGTCGCCTGGCTGCTCCCAGCTCGCAGCAGAAGCTGCAAGTGAAGCCAGTAAAAGTCTTCACATGTTTGACTGGAAAGAGAAAATGGTATTTTGGATGTCCTTGAAACAGCTAAATATGAAGACTATCTCAGCTTTCCAGACCATTCATGTACATCCTGCACATTTGTTGACTTTATTTTCATCATAATTATCATGTTATTTATGTTCAAATGTGCCCTGTGTGTCCTGCTGACACTCAAACGTTGTATTGTCGTACCTGCACGTCAGTTCTGGTTCCATCGTCTCCAAACAGATGCGTCTGTTACTCTGAGACTCCACCTGTCCGCCCCCCCAGCACCTTCACATCCATGAATATGTGCAGCCGCTGTCTCTCCATAACATTCTGGCCCAGGTCTAATTATTCCATTCGCCTGGGTGCGGCGCCATTTAGATGTGAGGCAATCCAGCGTGATGTACCTCAATTAACTCTCTCCTGACTGGGATTTATGGAACATCAACAGCTTCTCAGTGGACCAATAGGAACATAGCGTATTCATCCCCGAGTTCTCCTCATGCTGCATCTCTGCAGCTCAATTAAACACAGTGGCGCTGAGAATGTTTCACCAGTCAGTAATGAGACGCTGCTGCCGCCGCCGCCGCCGCCGCTGCCTTCCTCCGTTGAATTAGCAGGAGCTCAGCGATCATTACCTTGGAAATTAACTGGTCAAAATGGTTGCCGTTGGCTCCCAGCATCCAAAGCGTCGCCCAGTGGCTGAGAGTCACAGAACATGATGAACACACGCATGTTGTTGTTGTGGTTTATTTTGGCAAAAATGCTGACGCTTGAAAAGCCTGATCACCTGACCCAGTCAGGAAAGTAGTTCCGGCTACGTGTCTGATTCTACCACTACAACGTCTCCTCATGTTAAACTGGTATTCATCACCAAGGTTACACACAACCCTCCTTCTATTAATGCAGGCAGAGACGCAGCTACGCTAACACTTCCCACCCACTACCAGTCATTGTGCGAAGCTAACTAGCCTGGGTCTCCCTGGAGGAGGGGCTCTACTTCCTGTCTGTCTCTGGGGACAGTGGACAGTGGAAGACTTCATTTTCAAGATTGTGTAAAAAATAACAGTAGGGTTTTGGATAGAATTTGGTGAAAAAATAACAGCAGCAACGCGTCTGAAACCAAAGTGAGACTGTCAAGTTTGAACGGATCCCGAGACACGAGTTTTGAGTCACAGAACCGCTGTGGTTTGTTGTGTGCTGAGACATTAAAGAACAGACGAAAGATCAGAAATGACAGCTTGATCAGTTTCCTCAAAGTAGAAGAGAACAAGCCGACCACAACGTCAGTTTCACAGGAAACAGATGACAACAAGGACTGGACTGGTAACCTGTTCTGGAGGACATGGTGAGCTGCGAGTATGACATCACATGGCAGCAGACGACCAGCAGTTTGTGTTTAGCAGCTGAAGCTCTGTAACGACACTCAGGCACGTCAGATAGAAGCTGTGTGGCATCTGAGTGCCACCGGCATCGTGGCAGCTTCCAGTGAACCGCCGCCACCTCCTCGGGAGTTATTATCCCTCAAAAGTGGTCTGTGAATTTAATTATTAGCAGCCTTTTTGTTTCGGCGCCGCCCTCATTACTGTCAGGATTGATGTAACATAAACTTCATTAAAAATTAAAGTGGGCTTCTTTAATTACGAGGCCGCCCTCTCCGACGCCAGAATTAGCCAACTCAGTGATGTGCAAATGAGAGCATTATTTCAGAAACATGCTGGAAGTAGTTATGCTAATTCGCTGGGTTCACAGTGGCAGACCTCCGTTCGCCGCCACAGATTCATTAGAGGCTCCATGTAAATGTGATGCAGCAGCCACAGTAATGGCGTGTTAATTTATTCAGATTTATTGAGAACGACTTGTAAAAAGTAGCAATTTAATTAGCGCATCGTCTCGCTGATTGTTGAGCTTCCTAAAACGACTCGTCAGAGGATGAAAACATCATGTTTTACGCCGGCGAGCTGAAAGGGACATTTGCTGCACGCCGGGGACGCTCCCAGAGACATCAGCTCAAGTGCTGCTGGTTGTCCCACGAGGACCTGTGATGGCGAGTCCACGGCTTTAATGGCTCTGATGATGGTGCCAGCGCAACGCTCAGGTCTGAACCGCCACCGAAGGAGCCATCGTCTCTCAACATGTCCTCAGAGGCAAAGGTCAAGAGGTCAAGACACCTAACAGGAGAGAATGAAGAGCGGAAAGAAAAGAAGGTGAAGAAAATAAAAGGATGAAAGAATAAGAGAAGGATGAGGAGAAAAACAAGAGATGGGGAAAAGATGTCAGGATGACAGGAAGAGAAGCTAAAGAATGAGCGATGAAGTTGACACGTCAATCATCTCCACAACTGCTGAGCAGAACGACAACGAGAACCTCTGTTTGGAGGTTGGTTGTTGAGAGTTGTGTGAGGATGAAAGAGATGAAAAAACTGAGTCCACAATCTCTGAGTGAACCAGGAGGACATGGCGCCGGCGAGAGGAGGCGGGCTTTGACATCAGCAGCAGAACATGGACGGTGGCTGTGTGTGTTTGGGCCCAACAGTGAGTGTGGACCAGTGGAACTACCTGAGAACACAAGGGTTAGTTAGCAGCAGCGCTAGCGAGGTTCATGGAACTCTGGACGGAAAGTTCTTCTCCTCTATTTGATGAAATTGACTTTTTTTTCTTTCTTGGAACGGAGCTTTGGGAACACACAGCTTTCCCTGTTGTGGGATCAATAAAGTTCCATCCATCGATCATCTATCCACCTATCTATCATCTATCTATCATCTATCTATCATCTATCATCTATCGATCATCTATCTATCTATCTATCTATCATCTATCTATCATCTATCTATCTATCATCTATCATCTATCGATCATCTATCTATCATCTATCTATCATCTATCTATCATCTATCTATCATCTATCTATCATCCATCTATCTATCATCTATCGATCTATCTATCATCTATCTATCATCTATTATCTATCTATCTATCATCTATCTATCATTTATCGATCATCTATCTATCTATCATCTATCTATCATCTATCTAGCATCTATCTATCTATCATCTATCTATCATCTATCATCTATCTATCATCTATCTATCATCTATCTATCATCTATCTATCTATCATCTATCTATCATCTATCTAGCATCTATCTATCATCTATCTATCTATCATCTATCTATCATCTATCTATCTATCATCTATCTATCTATCATCTATTCATGATCTATCCATCTATCTATCATCCATCTATAATCTATCCACCTATCTATCTATCATCTATCTATAATCTATCTATCATCTATCTATCTATCATCTATCTATCTATCTATCTATCTCTCATCTATCATCTATCTATCATCTATCTATCATCTATCGATCTATCTATCATCTATCTATCATCTATTATCTATCTATCTATCATCTATCTATCATTTATCGATCATCTATCTATCTATCATCTATCTATCATCTATCATCTATCTATCATCTATCTATCATCTATCTATCTATCATCTATCTATCATCTATCTAGCATCTATCTATCTATCATCTATCTATCATCTATCATCTATCTATCATCTATCTATCATCTATCTATCATCTATCTATCTATCATCTATCTATCATCTATCTAGCATCTATCTATCATCTATCTATCTATCATCTATCTATCATCTATCTATCTATCTATCTAGCCATCTATCTATCATCTATCTATCTATCATCTATTCATGATCTATCCATCTATCTATCATCCATCTATAATCTATCCACCTATCTATCTATCATCTATCTATAATCTATCTATCATCTATCTATCTATCATCTATCTATCTATCATCTATCTATCATCTATCTATCATCTATCCATCTATCTATCATCTATCTATCTATCATCTATCTATCTAGCCATCTATCTATCATCTATCTATCTATCTATCTATCTATCTATCTATCTATCTATCTATCTATCTATCTATCTATCTATCTATCTATCTATCATCTATCTATCATCTGTCTATCATCTATCTATCTATCATCTATCATCTATCGATCATCTATCTATCATCTATCTATCATCTATCTAGCTATCATCTATCTATCATCTATCCATCTATCTATCTATCTATCTATCCATCTATCTATCTATCTATCTATCTATCCATCTATCTATCTATCTATCTATCTATCTATCTATCTATCTATCTATCTATCTATCTATCTATCTATCTATCTATCATCTATCTATCATCTATCTATCTATCTATCATCTATCTATCTATCATCCATCTATCTATCTATCTATCTATCATCTATCTATCATCTATCTATCTATCATCCATCTATCTATCTATCTATCTATCATCTATCTATCATCTATCTATCTATCATCCATCTATCATCTATCTATCTATCATCTATCATCAATCTATCATCGATCATCTATCTATCTATCTATCATCCATCTATCATCTGTCTATCTATCTATCATCTATCATCTATCTATCATCTATCTTTCTATCTATCATCTTTCTATCTATCATCTATCTATCCATCTATCCATCTATCTATCATCTATCATCTACATATCTATAATCTATCTATCATTTATCTATCATCCATCTATCATCTATCTATCTATCATCTATCTATCTATCATCTATCATCTATCTGTCATCTATCATCTATCTATCATCTTTCTATCTATCATCGATCTATCTATCTATCATCTATTTATCTATCTATCCATCTATCTATCATCTATCTATCTATCTATCTATCTATCATCTATCTATCTATCATCTATCTATCTATCATCGATCTGTCATCTATCTATCATCTACCATCAATCTATCATCTATCATCTATCTATCTATCTATCATCAATCTATCTATCATGTATCATCTATCTATCATCTATCATCTATCTATCTATCTATCATCCATCTATCATCTGTCTATCTATCTATCATCTATCATCTATCTATCATCTATCTATCCATCTATCATCTATCTATCTATCTATCATCTATCTATCTATCATCTATCTATCTATCTATCCATCTATCTATCATCTATCTATCTATCTATCTATCTATCATCTATCTATCTATCATCGATCTATCATCTATCTATCATCTACCATCAATCTATCATCTATCATCTATCTATCTATCTATCATCAATCTATCATCTATCTATCCATCTATCTATCTTATCCATCTATCTATCATCTATCTATCATCTATCTATCTATCATCGATCTATCATCTATCTATCATCTACCATCAATCTATCATCTATCATCTATCTATCTATCTATCATCTATCTATCATCTATCTATTTATCATCTATCTATCATCTATCATCTATCCATTTATCTATCATCCATCTATCATCTATCTATCTATCATCAATCTATCATCTATCTATCATCTATCATCAATCTATCATCTATCATCTATGTATCTATCATCAATCTATCATCCATCTATCATCTATCTATCCATCTATCTATCTTATCCATCTATCTATCTATCATCTATCTATAATCTATCATGTATCATCTATCTATCTATCTGTCTATCATCTATCTATCCATCTATCTATCATCTATCTATCATCTATCTATCATCTATCATTCATCTATCATCAATCTATCATCTATCATCTATCATCTATCTATCTCTCTATCTATCATCTATCTATCATCAATCTATCATCTATCATCTTTCTATCTATCATCTATCCATCTCTCTATCTATCATTTATCATCCATCTATCATCTATCTATAATCTATCATCTATCATCTATCTATCATATATCATCTATCTATCTATATATCTATCTATAATCTATCATCTATCATCTATCTATCATTTATCATCCATCTATCATCTATCTATCATCGATCATCTATCATCTATCATCTATCATCTATCTATCGTCTATCTATCATCTGTCTATCTCTCTATCATCTATCATCTATCTATCATCTATCTATCTATCTATCTATCATCTATCATCTATCATCTATCTATCATCTATCTATCATCTATCTATCTATCATCTAACAATCATCTATCTATCATCTATCTATCTATCTATCTATCTATCTATCTATCGATCTATCTATCACCTATCTATCTATCATCTATCTATCATCTATCTATCATCTATCTATCTATCATCTATCTATCATCTATCTATCTATCATCTATCTATCATCTATCTATCATCTATCTATCATCTATCCATCTATCTATCATCCATCTATTATCTATCCACCTATCTATCTATCATCTATCTATCATCTATCTATCATCTATCTATCTATCATCTATCTATCATCTATCTATCTATCATCTATCTATCATCTATCTATGTATCATCTATCTATCTATCTATCTATCTATCTATCTATCTATCTATCTATCTATCTATAATCTATCATCTATCTATCATCTATCTATCTATCTATCTATCTATCTATCTATAATCTATCAATCATCTATCTATCATCTATCTATCTATCTATCATCTATCTATCATCTATCTATCATCTATCTATCATCTATCTATCATCTATCTATCATCTATCCATCTATCTATCATCCATCTATCATCTATCCACCTATCTATCTATCATCTATCTATCATCTATCTATCATCTATCTATCGATCATCTATCTATCATCTTTCTATCTATCATCTATCTATCCATCTATCCATCTATCTATCATCTATCATCTACCTATCTATCATCTATCTATCATCTATCTATCATCTATCTATCTATCATCTATCATCTATCCATTTATTTATCTTCCATCTATCATCTATCTATCTATCATCTATCATCTATCTATCATCTATCATCTATCTATCTATCTACCTATCTATCTATCTATCTATCTATCAATCTATCTATCATCCATCTATCATCTGTCTATCTATCTATCATCTATTATCTATCTATCTATATATCTATCTATCTATCTATCATCTATCTATCTATCTATCATCTATCTATCTATCTATCTATCATCTATCTATCTATCTATCATCTATCTATCTGTCATCTATCTATCATCTATCTATCTATCTATCTATCTTTTTATCTATCTATCATCTATCTATCTATCTATCTATCTATCATCTATCATATATCTATCCATCTATCTATAGTCTATCATGTATCATCTATCTATCTATCTGTCTATCATCTATCTATCATCTATCTATAATCTATCTATCATCTATCTATCATCTATCATCCATCTATCATCCATCTATCATCTATCTATCATCTATCATCTATCATCTATCTATCATCTATCTATCATCTATCATCCATCTATCATCTATCTATCATCTATCATCTATCATCTATCTATCATCTATCATCTATCAATCATCTATCTATCATCAATCTATCATCTATCATCTATCTATCTCTCTATCTATCATCTATCTATCTCTCTGTCTATCATCTATCTATCATCAATCTATCATCTATCATCTATCATCTTTCTCTCTATCATCTATCTATCTCTCTATCTATCATTTATCATCCATCTATCATCTATCATCTATCCATCATCTTTCTATCATCTATCTATCCATCTATCTATCTATCTATCATCTATCATCTATCTATCATCTATCTATCTATCTATCTATCATCTATCTATCATCTATCTATCTATCTATCTATCTATCATCTACCTATCATATATCTATATATCATCTATCTATCATCTATCTATCATCTATCTATCATCTATCTATCTATCATCTATCTATCATCTATCATCTATCCATTTATCTATCATCCATCTATCATCTATCTATCTATCATCTATCATCTATCTATCATCGATCATCTATCTATCTATCTATCTATCATCCATCTATCATCTGTCTATCTATCATCTATCATCTATCTATCATCTATCTTTCTATCTATCATCTTTATATCTATCATCTATCTATCTATCTATCTATCTATCTATCTATCTATCATCTATCTATCATATATCTATCCATCTATCTATAATCTATCATGTATCATCTATCTATGTATCTGTCTATCATCTATCAATCTTTCTATCTGTCTATCTATCTATCATCTATCTATCTATCATCGATCTATCATCTATCTATCATCTATCATCAATCTATCATGTATCTATCTATCATCAATCTATCATCCATCTATCATCTATCTATCCATCTATCTATCTTATCCATCTATATATCATCTATCTATCATCTATCTATCCATCTATCTATAATCTATCATGTATCATCTATCTATCTATCTGTCTATCATCTATCTATCCATCTATCTATCATCTATCTATCATCTATCTATCATCTATCATCCATCTATCATCCATCTATCATCTATCTATCATCTATCATCTATCATCTATCTATCATCTATCTATCATCTATCATCCATCTATCATCTATCTATCATCTATCATCTATCATCTATCTATCTATCATCTATCAATCATCTATCTATCATCTATCTATCATCTATCTATCATCTATCTATCTATCATCTATCTATCATCTATCATCTATCCATTTATCTATCATCCATCTATCATCTATGTATCTATCATCTATCTATCTATCTTTCATCTATCTATCTATCTGTCTATCATCTATCTATCCATCTTTCTATCATCTATCTATCATCTATCACCTATCTATCATCAATCTATCATCTATCATCTATCATCTATCTATCTCTCTATCTATCATCTATCTATCTCTCTATCTATCATCTATCTATCATCAATCTATCATCTATCATCTATCATTTTTCTATCTATCATCTATCTATCTCTCTATCTATCATTTATCATCCATCTATCATCTATCATCTATCTATCATCTTTCTATCTATCATCTATCTATCCATCTATCTATCTATCTATCATCTATCATCTATCTATCTATCTATCATCTATCTATCTATCTATCTATCTATCTATCATCTATCTATCTATCTATCTATCTATCATCTACCTATCATCTATCTATCTATCTATCTATCTATCATCTATCTATCTATCTATTTATCTATCATCTATCTATCATCTATCTATCATCTATCTATCATCTATCTATCTATCATCTATCTATCATCTATTATCTATCCATTTATCTATCATCCATCTATCATCTATCTATCTATCATCTATCATCTATCTATCATCTATCATCTATCTTTCATCTATCATCTATCTATCTATCTATCATCCATCTATCATCTGTCTATCTATCTATCATCTATCTATCATCTATCTTTCTATCTATCTATCATCTATCTATCTATCATCTATCTATCATCTATCTATCATCTATCATCTATCTATCATCTATCTATCATCTCTCTATCATCTATCTATCTATCATCTATCTATCATCTATCATCTATCCATTTATCTATCATCCATCTATCATCTATGTATCTATCATCTATCTATCTATCTTTCATCTATCTATCTATCATCTATCATCTATCTATCTATCTATCATCCATCTATCATCTGTCTATCTATCTATCATCTATCTATCATCTATCTTTCTATCTATCTATCATCTATCTATCTATCATCTATCTATCATCTATCATCTATCTATCATCTATCTATCATCTATCTATCATCTATCTATCTATCATCTATCTATCATCTATCATCTATCCATTTATCTATCATCCATCTATCATCTATGTATCTATCATCTATCTATCTATCTTTCATCTATCTATCTATCATCTATCATCTATCTATCTATCTTTCATCCATCTATCATCTGTCTATCTATCTATCATCTATCTATCATCTATCTTTCTATCTATCTATCATCTATCTATCTATCATCTATCTATCATCTATCTATCATCTATCATCTATCTATCATCTATCTATCATCTATCTATCATCTATCTATCTATCATCTATCTATCATCTATCATCTATCCATTTATCTATCATCCATCTATCATCTATGTATCTATCATCTATCTATCTATCTTTCATCTATCTATCTATCATCTATCATCTATCTATCATCTATCATCCATCTATCATCTATGTATCTATCATCTATCTATCTATCTTTCATCTATCTATCTATCATCTATCATCTATCTATCATCTATCTATCATCTATCTTTCTATCTATCTATCATCTATCTATCATCTATCTATCATCTATCTATCATCTATCTATCATCTATCATCTATCCATTTATCTATCATCCATCTATCATCTATGTATCTATCTATCATCTATCATCTATCTATCATCTATCTATCATCTATCTATCTATCTTTCTATCTATCTATCTATCGATCTATCTATCATCTATCTATCTATCATCGATCTATCATCTATCTATCAATCTATCTATCTATCTATCTATCATCTATCTATCTATCATCTAACAATCATCTATCATCTATCTATCATCTATCATCTATCTATCTATCATCTATCTATCCACCTATCCATCTATCTATCATCTATCAATCATCTATTCTCTATCATTTATCTATCATCTATCATCTATCTATCTATCTATCTATCATCTATCATTTATCTATCTATCTATCTATCTATCTATCATCCATCTATCATCTATCTATCAATCTATCTATCTATCTATCTATCATCTATCTATCTATCTATCATCTAACAATCATCTATCATCTATCTATCATCTATCATCTATCTATCTATCATCTATCTATCCACCTATCCATCTATCTATCATCTATCAATCATCTATTCTCTATCATTTATCTATCTTCTATCATCTATCTATTATCTTTCTATCTATCATCTATCTATCCATCTATCTATCTATCTATCATCTATCATTTATCTATCTATCTATCTATCTATCATCCATCTATCATCTATCTATCTATCTATCTATCTATCTATCTATCTATCTATCATCTACCTATCATCTATCTATCTATCATCTATCTATCATCTATCTATCATCTATCTATCTATCATCTATCATCTATCCATTTATCTATCATCCATCTATCATCTATCTATCTATCATCTATCTATCTATCATCTATCATCTATCTATCATCTATCATCTATCTATCTATCTATCATCCATCTATCATCTGTCTATCTATCGATCATCTATCATCTATCTATCATCTATCTATCTATCTATCATCTTTCTATCTATCATCTATCTATCCATCTATCCATCTATCTATCATCTATCATCTACCTATCTATCATCTATCTATCATCTATCTATCTATCATCTATCATCTATCCATTTATTTATCATCCATCTATCATCTATCTATCTATCATCTACCATCTATCTATCATCTATCATCTATCTATCTATCTATCTATCTATCTATCTATCTTTCTATCTATCTATCTATCTATCATCCATCTATCATCTGTCTATCTATCTATCATCTATCATCTATCTATCTATATATCTATCTATCTATCTATCTATCTATCCTCTATCTATCTATCATCTATCTATCTATCATCTATCATCTATCTATCATCGATCATCTTTCTATCTATCTATCATCCATCTATCATCTGTCTATCTATCTATCATCTATCATCTTTCTTTCATCTATCTTTCTATCTATCATCTTTCTATCTATCATCTATCTATCCATCTATCCATCTATCTATCATCTATCATCTACCTATCTATAATCTATCTATCATTTATCTATCATCCATCTATCATCTATCTATCTATCATCTATCTATCTATCATCTATCATCTATCTATCATCTATCATCTATCTATTTATCTATCATCCATCTATCATCTGTCTATCTATCTATCATCTATCATCTATCTATCATCTATCTATCTATCTATCTATCATCTTTCTATCTATCATCGATCTATCCATCTGTCCATCAATCTATCATCTATCATCTACGTATCTATCATCTATCTATCCTCTATCTATCATCTATCTATCATCTATCTATCTATCATCTATCTATCATCTATCATCTATCCATTTATTTATCATCCATCTATCATCTATCTATCATCTATCATCTATCTTTCATCTATCATCTATCTATCTATCTATCATCCATCTATCATCTGTCTATCTATCTATCATCTATCATCTATCTATCATCTATCTATCAATCTATCTATCATCTATCTATCTATCATCTATCTATCATATATCTATCATCTATCATCTATCTATCATCTATCTATCTATCATCTATCTATCATCTATCATCTATCCATTTATCTATCATCCATCTATCATCTATGTATCTATCATCTATCTTTCTAACTATCATCTATCTATCTATCATGTATCATCTATCTATCATCTATCATCTATCTATCTATCTATCATCCATCTATCATCTGTCTATCTATCTATCATCTATCATCTATCTATCATCTATCTATCTATCTATCATCTATCTGTCTATCTATCTATCTATCATCTATCTATCTATCATCTATCTATCTATCTATCCATCTATCTATCATCTATCTGTATCTATCTATCTATCTATCTATCATCTATCTATCTATCATCTATCTATCTATCATCGATCTATCATCTATCTATCATCTACCATCAATCTATCATCTATCATCTATCTATCTATCTATCATCAATCTATCATCTATCCTTCTATCTATCTTATCCATCTATCTATCATCTATCTATCATCTATCTATCATCTATCTATCTATCATCTATCTATCATCTATCTATCATCTATCTATCATCTATCTATCTATCATCTATCTATCATCTATCATCTATCCATTTATCTATCATCCATCTATCATCTATCTATCTATCATCCATCTATCATCTATCTATCATCTATCATTAATCTATCATCTATCATCTGTGTATCTATCATCAATCTATCATCCATCTATCATCTATCTATCCATCTATCTATTTTATCCATCGATCTATCTATCATCTATCTATCATCTATCATCTATCTATCTATCTGTCTATCATCTATCTATCCATCTATCTATCATCTATCTATCATCTATCTATCATCTATCATTCATCTATCATCTATCTATCATCTATCATCTATCTATCATCTATCTATCTATCATCTATCATCTATCCATTTATTTATCATCCATCTATCATCTATCTATCTATCATCTACCATCTATCTATCATCTATCTATCTATCTATCTATCTATCTATCTATCTATCTATCTATCTATCATCTATCTATCTATCTATCTATCTATCTATCTATCTATCTATCTATCATCTATCTATCTATCTATCATCTATCTATCTATCTATCTATCTATCTATCTATCTATCTATCTATCTATCTATCTATCATCTATCTATCTATCATCTATCTATCATCTATCTATCTATCTATCTATCTATCTTTCTTTCTATCTATCATCTATCTATCTATCTATCTATCTATCTATCATCTATCTATCATATATCTATCCATCTATCTATAATCTATCATGTATCATCTATCTATCTATCTGTCTATCATCTATCAATCTATCTATCTATCTATCATCTATCATCTATCTATCTATATATCTATCTATCTATCATCTATCTATCATCTATCTATCATCTATCATCCATCTATCATCCATCTATCATCTATCTATCATCTATCATCTATCATCTATCTATCATCTATCTATCATCTATCATCCATCTATCATCTATCTATCATCTATCATCTATCATCTATCTATCTATCATCTATCAATCATCTATCTATCATCTATCTATCATCTATCTATCCATCTATCTATAATCTATCATGTATCATCTATCTATCTATCTGTCTATCATCTATCTATCCATCTTTCTATCATCTATCTATCATCTATCACCTATCTATCATCAATCTATCATCTATCATCTATCATCTATCTATCTCTCTATCTATCATCTATCTATCTCTCTATCTATCATCTATCTATCATCAATCTATCATCTATCATCTATCATTTTTCTATCTATCATCTATCTATCTCTCTATCTATCATTTATCATCCATCTATCATCTATCATCTATCTATCATCTTTCTATCTATCATCTATCTATCCATCTATCTATCTATCTATCATCTATCATCTATCTATCTATCTATCATCTATCTATCTATCTATCTATCTATCTATCATCTATCTATCTATCTATCTATCATCTCCCTATCATCTATCTATCTATCTATCTATCTATCATCTATCTATCTATCTATCTATCTATCATATATCTATCATCTATCTATCATCTATCTATCATCTATCTATCTATCATCTATCTATCATCTATTATCTATCCATTTATCTATCATCCATCTATCATCTATCTATCTATCATCTATCATCTATCTATCATCTATCATCTATCTATCTATCTATCATCCATCTATCATCTGTCTATCTATCTATCATCTATCTATCATCTATCTTTCTATCTATCTATCATCTATCTATCTATCATCTATCTATCATCTATCTATCATCTATCATCTATCTATCATCTATCTATCATCTATCTATCATCTATCTATCTATCATCTATCTATCATCTATCATCTATCCATTTATCTATCATCCATCTATCATCTATGTATCTATCATCTATCTATCTATCTTTCATCTATCTATCTATCATCTATCCTCTATCTATCTATCTATCATCCATCTATCATCTGTCTATCTATCTATCATCTATCTATCATCTATCTTTCTATCTATCTATCATCTATCTATCTATCATCTATCTATCTATCTATCTATCTATCTATCTATCTATCTATCATCTACCTATCATCTATCTATCTATCATCTATCTATCATCTATCTATCATCTATCTATCTATCATCTATCATCTATCCATTTATCTATCATCCATCTATCATCTATCTATCTATCATCTATCTATCTATCATCTATCATCTATCTATCATCTATCATCTATCTATCTATCTATCATCCATCTATCATCTGTCTATCTATCGATCATCTATCATCTATCTATCATCTATCTATCTATCTATCATCTTTCTATCTATCATCTATCTATCCATCTATCCATCTATCTATCATCTATCATCTACCTATCTATCATCTATCTATCATCTATCTTTCTATCTATCTATCATCTATCTATCTATCATCTATCTATCTATCTATCTATCTATCTATCTATCTATCATCTACCTATCATCTATCTATCTATCATCTATCTATCATCTATCTATCATCTATCTATCTATCATCTATCATCTATCCATTTATCTATCATCCATCTATCATCTATCTATCTATCATCTATCTATCTATCATCTATCATCTATCTATCATCTATCATCTATCTATCTATCTATCATCCATCTATCATCTGTCTATCTATCGATCATCTATCATCTATCTATCATCTATCTATCTATCTATCATCTTTCTATCTATCATCTATCTATCCATCTATCCATCTATCTATCATCTATCATCTACCTATCTATCATCTATCTATCATCTATCTATCTATCTATCTATCATCTACCATCTATCTATCATCTATCATCTATCTATCTATCTATCTATCTATCTATCTATCTTTCTATCTATCTATCTATCTATCATCCATCTATCATCTGTCTATCTATCTATCATCTATCATCTATCTATCTATATATCTATCTATCTATCTATCTATCTATCCTCTATCTATCTATCATCTATCTATCTATCATCTATCATCTATCTATCATCGATCATCTTTCTATCTATCTATCATCCATCTATCATCTGTCTATCTATCTATCATCTATCATCTTTCTTTCATCTATCTTTCTATCTATCATCTTTCTATCTATCATCTATCTATCCATCTATCCATCTATCTATCATCTATCATCTACCTATCTATAATCTATCTATCATTTATCTATCATCCATCTATCATCTATCTATCTATCATCTATCTATCTATCATCTATCATCTATCTATCATCTATCATCTATCTATTTATCTATCATCCATCTATCATCTGTCTATCTATCTATCATCTATCATCTATCTATCATCTATCTATCTATCTATCTATCATCTTTCTATCTATCATCGATCTATCCATCTGTCCATCAATCTATCATCTATCATCTACGTATCTATCATCTATCTATCCTCTATCTATCATCTATCTATCATCTATCTATCTATCATCTATCTATCATCTATCATCTATCCATTTATTTATCATCCATCTATCATCTATCTATCATCTATCATCTATCTTTCATCTATCATCTATCTATCTATCTATCATCCATCTATCATCTGTCTATCTATCTATCATCTATCATCTATCTATCATCTATCTATCAATCTATCTATCATCTATCTATCTATCATCTATCTATCATATATCTATCATCTATCATCTATCTATCATCTATCTATCTATCATCTATCTATCATCTATCATCTATCCATTTATCTATCATCCATCTATCATCTATGTATCTATCATCTATCTTTCTAACTATCATCTATCTATCTATCATGTATCATCTATCTATCATCTATCATCTATCTATCTATCTATCATCCATCTATCATCTGTCTATCTATCTATCATCTATCATCTATCTATCATCTATCTATCTATCTATCATCTATCTATCTATCTATCTATCTATCATCTATCTATCTATCATCTATCTATCTATCTATCCATCTATCTATCATCTATCTGTATCTATCTATCTATCTATCTATCATCTATCTATCTATCATCTATCTATCTATCATCGATCTATCATCTATCTATCATCTACCATCAATCTATCATCTATCATCTATCTATCTATCTATCATCAATCTATCATCTATCCTTCTATCTATCTTATCCATCTATCTATCATCTATCTATCATCTATCTATCATCTATCTATCTATCATCTATCTATCATCTATCTATCATCTATCTATCTATCATCCATCTATCATCTATCTATCATCTATCATTAATCTATCATCTATCATCTGTGTATCTATCATCAATCTATCATCCATCTATCATCTATCTATCCATCTATCTATTTTATCCATCGATCTATCTATCATCTATCTATCATCTATCATCTATCTATCTATCTGTCTATCATCTATCTATCCATCTATCTATCATCTATCTATCATCTATCTATCATCTATCATTCATCTATCATCTATCTATCATCTATCATCTATCTATCATCTATCTATCTATCATCTATCATCTATCCATTTATTTATCATCCATCTATCATCTATCTATCTATCATCTACCATCTATCTATCATCTATCTATCTATCTATCTATCTATCTATCTATCTATCTATCTATCTATCTATCATCTATCATCTATCTATCTATATATCTATCTATCTATCTATCTATCTATCTATCTATCTATCATCTATCTATCTATCTATCATCTATCTATCTATCTATCATCTATCTATCTATCTATCTATCTATCTATCTATCTATCATCTATCTATCTATCATCTATCTATCATCTATCTATCTATCTATCTATCTATCTTTCTTTCTATCTATCATCTATCTATCTATCTATCTATCTATCTATCATCTATCTATCATATATCTATCCATCTATCTATAATCTATCATGTATCATCTATCTATCTATCTGTCTATCATCTATCAATCTATCTATCTATCTATCATCTATCATCTATCTATCTATATATCTATCTATCTATCATCTATCTATCATCTATCTATCATCTATCATCCATCTATCATCCATCTATCATCTATCTATCATCTATCATCTATCATCTATCTATCATCTATCTATCATCTATCATCCATCTATCATCTATCTATCATCTATCATCTATCATCTATCTATCTATCATCTATCAATCATCTATCTATCATCTATCTATCATCTATCTATCCATCTATCTATAATCTATCATGTATCATCTATCTATCTATCTGTCTATCATCTATCTATCCATCTTTCTATCATCTATCTATCATCTATCACCTATCTATCATCAATCTATCATCTATCATCTATCATCTATCTATCTCTCTATCTATCATCTATCTATCTCTCTATCTATCATCTATCTATAATCAATCTATCATCTATCATCTATCATTTTTCTATCTATCATCTATCTATCTCTCTATCTATCATTTATCATCCATCTATCATCTATCATCTATCTATCATCTTTCTATCTATCATCTATCTATCCATCTATCTATCTATCTATCATCTATCATCTATCTATCTATCTATCTATCATCTATCTATCTATCTATCTATCTATCTATCATCTATCTATCTATCTATCTATCTATCATCTCCCTATCATCTATCTATCTATCTATCTATCTATCATCTATCTATCTATCTATCTATCTATCATATATCTATCATCTATCTATCATCTATCTATCATCTATCTATCTATCATCTATCTATCATCTATTATCTATCCATTTATCTATCATCCATCTATCATCTATCTATCTATCATCTATCATCTATCTATCATCTATCATCTATCTATCTATCTATCATCCATCTATCATCTGTCTATCTATCTATCATCTATCTATCATCTATCTTTCTATCTATCTATCATCTATCTATCTATCATCTATCTATCATCTATCTATCATCTATCATCTATCTATCATCTATCTATCATCTATCTATCATCTATCTATCTATCATCTATCTATCATCTATCATCTATCCATTTATCTATCATCCATCTATCATCTATGTATCTATCATCTATCTATCTATCTTTCATCTATCTATCTATCATCTATCCTCTATCTATCTATCTATCATCCATCTATCATCTGTCTATCTATCTATCATCTATCTATCATCTATCTTTCTATCTATCTATCATCTATCTATCTATCATCTATCTATCATCTATCTATCATCTATCATCTATCTATCATCTATCTATCATCTATCTATCATCTATCTATCTATCATCTATCTATCATCTATCATCTATCCATTTATCTATCATCCATCTATCATCTATGTATCTATCATCTATCTATCTATCTTTCATCTATCTATCTATCATCTATCATCTATCTATCTATCTTTCATCCATCTATCATCTGTCTATCTATCTATCATCTATCTATCATCTATCTTTCTATCCATTTATCTATCATCCATCTATCATCTATCTATCTATCATCTATCATCTATCTATCATCTATCATCTATCTATCTATCTATCATCCATCTATCATCTGTCTATCTATCTATCATCTATCTATCATCTATCTTTCTATCTATCTATCATCTATCTATCTATCATCTATCTATCATCTATCTATCATCTATCATCTATCTATCATCTATCTATCATCTATCTATCATCTATCTATCTATCATCTATCTATCATCTATCATCTATCCATTTATCTATCATCCATCTATCATCTATGTATCTATCATCTATCTATCTATCTTTCATCTATCTATCTATCATCTATCCTCTATCTATCTATCTATCATCCATCTATCATCTGTCTATCTATCTATCATCTATCTATCATCTATCTTTCTATCTATCTATCATCTATCTATCTATCATCTATCTATCATCTATCTATCATCTATCATCTATCTATCATCTATCTATCATCTATCTATCATCTATCTATCTATCATCTATCTATCATCTATCATCTATCCATTTATCTATCATCCATCTATCATCTATGTATCTATCATCTATCTATCTATCTTTCATCTATCTATCTATCATCTATCATCTATCATCTATCATCTTTCTATCTATCATCTATCTATCTCTCTATCTATCATTTATCATCCATCTATCATCCATCATCTATCTATCATCTTTCTATCTATCATCTATCTATCTATCTATCTATCATCTATCATCTATCTATCATCTATCTATCTATCTATCTATCATCTATCTATCATCTATTTATCTATCTATCTATCATCTACCTATCATATATCTATCTATCATCTATCTATCATCTATCTATCATCTATCTATCATTTATCTATCTATCATCTATCTATCATCTATCATCTATCCATTTATCTATCATCCATCTATCATCTATCTATCTATCATCTATCATCTATCTTTCATCTATCATCTATCTATCTATCATCCATCTATCATCTGTCTATCTATCTATCATCTATCATCTATCTATCATCTATCTATCTATCTATCTATCTATCTATCATCTACCTATCATCTATCTATCTATCATCTATCTATCATCTATCTATCATCTATCTATCTATCATCTATCATCTATCCATTTATCTATCATCCATCTATCATCTATCTATCTATCATCTATCTATCTATCATCTATCTATCATCTATCATCTATCTATCTATCTATCATCCATCTATCATCTGTCTATCTATCGATCATCTATCATCTATCTATCATCTATCTATCTATCTATCATCTTTCTATCTATCATCTATCTATCCATCTATCCATCTATCTATCATCTATCATCTACCTATCTATCATCTATCTATCATCTATCTATCTATCATCTATCATCTATCCATTTATTTATCATCCATCTATCATCTATCTATCTATCATCTACCATCTATCTATCATCTGTCATCTATCTATCTATCTATCTATCTATCTATCTTTCTATCTATCTATCTATCATCATCTATCATCTGTCTATCTATCTATCATCTATCATCTATCTATCTATATATCTATCTATCTATCTATCTATCTATCATCTATCTATCTATCATCTATCTATCTATCATCTATCATCTATCTATCATCGATCATCTTTCTATCTATCTATCATCCATCTATCATCTGTCTATCTATCTATCATCTATCATCTTTCTTTCATCTTTCTATCTATCATCTTTCTATCTATCATCTATCTATCCATCTATCCATCTATCTATCATCTATCATCTACCTATCTATAATCTATCTATCATTTATCTATCATCCATCTATCATCTATCTATCTATCATCTATCTATCTATCATCTATCATCTATCTATCATCTATCATCTATCTATTTATCTATCATCCATCTATCATCTGTCTATCTATCTATCATCTATCTATCCTCTATCTATCATCTATCTATCATCTATCTATCTATCATCTATCTATCATCTATCATCTATCCATTTATTTATCATCCATCTATCATCTATCTATCTATCATCTATCATCTATCTTTCATCTATCATCTATCTATCTATCTATCATCCATCTATCATCTGTCTATCTATCTATCATCTATCATCTATCTATCATCTATCTATCAATCTATCTATCATCTATCTATCTATCATCTATCTATCATCTATCTATCATCTATCATCTATCTATCATCTATCTATCTATCATCTATCTATCATCTATCATCTATCCATTTATCTATCATCCATCTATCATCTATGTATCTATCATCTATCTATCTAACTATCATCTATCTATCTATCATGTATCATCTATCTATCATCTATCATCTATCTTTCTATCTATCATCCATCTATCATCTGTCTATCTATCTATCATCTATCATCTATCTATCATCTATCTATCTATCTATCATCTATCTATCTATCTATCTATCATCTATCTATCTATCATCTATCTATCTATCTATCCATCTATCTATCATCTATCTGTATCTATCTATCTATCTATCTATCATCTATCTATCTATCATCTATCTATCTATCATCGATCTATCATCTATCTATCATCTACCATCAATCTATCATCTATCATCTATCTATCTATCTATCATCAATCTATCATCTATCCTTCTATCTATCTTATCCATCTATCTATCATCTATCTATCATCTATCTATCATCTATCTATCTATCATCTATCTATCATCTATCTATCATCTATCTATCATCTATCTATCTATCATCTATCTATCATCTATCATCTATCCATTTATCTATCATCCATCTATCATCTATCTATCTATCATCGATCTATCATCTATCTATCATCTATCATTAATCTATCATCTATCATCTGTGTATCTATCATCAATCTATCATCCATCTATCATCTATCTATCCATCTATCTATCTTATCCATCGATCTATCTATCATCTATCTATCATCTATCATCTATCTATCTATCTGTCTATCATCTATCTATCCATCTATCTATCATCTATCTTTCATCTATCTATCATCTATCATTCATCTATCATCTATCTATCATCTATCATCTATCTATCATCTATCTATCTATCATCTATCATCTATCCATTTATTTATCATCCATCTATCATCTATCTATCTATCATCTACCATCTATCTATCATCTATCTATCTATCTATCTATCTATCTATCTATCTATCATCTATCATCTATCTATCTATATATCTATCTATCTATCTATCATCTATCTATCTATCATCTATCTATCTATCTATCATCTATCTATCTATCTATCTATCATCTATCTATCTATCATCTATCTATCATCTATCTATCTATCTATCTATCTTTCTTTCTATCTATCATCTATCTATCTATCTATCTATCTATCTATCTATCTATCATCTATCTATCATATATCTATCCATCTATCTATAATCTATCATGTATCATCTATCTATGTATCTGTCTATCATCTATCAATCTTTCTATCTGTCTATCTATCTATCATCTATCTATCTATCATCGATCTATCATCTATCTATCATCTATCATCAATCTATCATGTATCTATCTATCATCAATCTATCATCCATCTATCATCTATCTATCCATCTATCTATCTTATCCATCTATATATCATCTATCTATCATCTATCTATCCATCTATCTATAATCTATCATGTATCATCTATCTATCTATCTGTCTATCATCTATCTATCCATCTATCTATCATCTATCTATCATCTATCTATCATCTATCATCCATCTATCATCCATCTATCATCTATCTATCATCTATCATCTATCATCTATCTATCATCTATCTATCATCTATCATCCATCTATCATCTATCTATCATCTATCATCTATCATCTATCTATCTATCATCTATCAATCATCTATCTATCATCTATCTATCATCTATCTATCATCTATCTATCTATCATCTATCTATCATCTATCATCTATCCATTTATCTATCATCCATCTATCATCTATGTATCTATCATCTATCTATCTATCTTTCATCTATCTATCTATCTGTCTATCATCTATCTATCCATCTTTCTATCATCTATCTATCATCTATCACCTATCTATCATCAATCTATCATCTATCATCTATCATCTATCTATCTCTCTATCTATCATCTATCTATCTCTCTATCTATCATCTATCTATCATCAATCTATCATCTATCATCTATCATTTTTCTATCTATCATCTATCTATCTCTCTATCTATCATTTATCATCCATCTATCATCTATCATCTATCTATCATCTTTCTATCTATCATCTATCTATCCATCTATCTATCTATCTATCATCTATCATCTATCTATCTATCTATCATCTATCTATCTATCTATCTATCTATCTATCATCTATCTATCTATCTATCTATCTATCATCTACCTATCATCTATCTATCTATCTATCTATCTATCATCTATCTATCTATCTATTTATCTATCATCTATCTATCATCTATCTATCATCTATCTATCATCTATCTATCTATCATCTATCTATCATCTATTATCTATCCATTTATCTATCATCCATCTATCATCTATCTATCTATCATCTATCATCTATCTATCATCTATCATCTATCTTTCATCTATCATCTATCTATCTATCTATCATCCATCTATCATCTGTCTATCTATCTATCATCTATCTATCATCTATCTTTCTATCTATCTATCATCTATCTATCTATCATCTATCTATCATCTATCTATCATCTATCATCTATCTATCATCTATCTATCATCTCTCTATCATCTATCTATCTATCATCTATCTATCATCTATCATCTATCCATTTATCTATCATCCATCTATCATCTATGTATCTATCATCTATCTATCTATCTTTCATCTATCTATCTATCATCTATCATCTATCTATCTATCTATCATCCATCTATCATCTGTCTATCTATCTATCATCTATCTATCATCTATCTTTCTATCTATCTATCATCTATCTATCTATCATCTATCTATCATCTATCATCTATCTATCATCTATCTATCATCTATCTATCATCTATCTATCTATCATCTATCTATCATCTATCATCTATCCATTTATCTATCATCCATCTATCATCTATGTATCTATCATCTATCTATCTATCTTTCATCTATCTATCTATCATCTATCATCTATCTATCTATCTTTCATCCATCTATCATCTGTCTATCTATCTATCATCTATCTATCATCTATCTTTCTATCTATCTATCATCTATCTATCTATCATCTATCTATCATCTATCTATCATCTATCATCTATCTATCATCTATCTATCATCTATCTATCATCTATCTATCTATCATCTATCTATCATCTATCATCTATCCATTTATCTATCATCCATCTATCATCTATGTATCTATCATCTATCTATCTATCTTTCATCTATCTATCTATCATCTATCATCTATCTATCATCTATCATCCATCTATCATCTATGTATCTATCATCTATCTATCTATCTTTCATCTATCTATCTATCATCTATCATCTATCTATCATCTATCTATCATCTATCTTTCTATCTATCTATCATCTATCTATCATCTATCTATCATCTATCTATCATCTATCTATCATCTATCATCTATCCATTTATCTATCATCCATCTATCATCTATGTATCTATCTATCATCTATCATCTATCTATCATCTATCTATCATCTATCTATCTATCTTTCTATCTATCTATCTATCGATCTATCTATCATCTATCTATCTATCATCGATCTATCATCTATCTATCAATCTATCTATCTATCTATCTATCATCTATCTATCTATCATCTAACAATCATCTATCATCTATCTATCATCTATCATCTATCTATCTATCATCTATCTATCCACCTATCCATCTATCTATCATCTATCAATCATCTATTCTCTATCATTTATCTATCATCTATCATCTATCTATCTATCTATCTATCATCTATCATTTATCTATCTATCTATCTATCTATCTATCATCCATCTATCATCTATCTTTCAATCTATCTATCTATCTATCTATCATCTATCTATCTATCTATCATCTAACAATCATCTATCATCTATCTATCATCTATCATCTATCTATCTATCATCTATCTATCCACCTATCCATCTATCTATCATCTATCAATCATCTATTCTCTATCATTTATCTATCTTCTATCATCTATCTATTATCTTTCTATCTATCATCTATCTATCCATCTATCTATCTATCTATCATCTATCATTTATCTATCTATCTATCTATCTATCATCCATCTATCATCTATCTATCTATCTATCTATCTATCTATCTATCTATCTATCATCTACCTATCATCTATCTATCTATCATCTATCTATCATCTATCTATCATCTATCTATCTATCATCTATCATCTATCCATTTATCTATCATCCATCTATCATCTATCTATCTATCATCTATCTATCTATCATCTATCATCTATCTATCTATATATCTATCTATCTATCTATCTATCTATCCTCTATCTATCTATCATCTATCTATCTATCATCTATCATCTATCTATCATCGATCATCTTTCTATCTATCTATCATCCATCTATCATCTGTCTATCTATCTATCATCTATCATCTTTCTTTCATCTATCTTTCTATCTATCATCTTTCTATCTATCATCTATCTATCCATCTATCCATCTATCTATCATCTATCATCTACCTATCTATAATCTATCTATCATTTATCTATCATCCATCTATCATCTATCTATCTATCATCTATCTATCTATCATCTATCATCTATCTATCATCTATCATCTATCTATTTATCTATCATCCATCTATCATCTGTCTATCTATCTATCATCTATCATCTATCTATCATCTATCTATCTATCTATCTATCATCTTTCTATCTATCATCGATCTATCCATCTGTCCATCAATCTATCATCTATCATCTACGTATCTATCATCTATCTATCCTCTATCTATCATCTATCTATCATCTATCTATCTATCATCTATCTATCATCTATCATCTATCCATTTATTTATCATCCATCTATCATCTATCTATCATCTATCATCTATCTTTCATCTATCATCTATCTATCTATCTATCATCCATCTATCATCTGTCTATCTATCTATCATCTATCATCTATCTATCATCTATCTATCAATCTATCTATCATCTATCTATCTATCATCTATCTATCATATATCTATCATCTATCATCTATCTATCATCTATCTATCTATCATCTATCTATCATCTATCATCTATCCATTTATCTATCATCCATCTATCATCTATGTATCTATCATCTATCTTTCTAACTATCATCTATCTATCTATCATGTATCATCTATCTATCATCTATCATCTATCTATCTATCTATCATCCATCTATCATCTGTCTATCTATCTATCATCTATCATCTATCTATCATCTATCTATCTATCTATCATCTATCTATCTATCTATCTATCTATCATCTATCTATCTATCATCTATCTATCTATCTATCCATCTATCTATCATCTATCTGTATCTATCTATCTATCTATCTATCATCTATCTATCTATCATCTATCTATCTATCATCGATCTATCATCTATCTATCATCTACCATCAATCTATCATCTATCATCTATCTATCTATCTATCATCAATCTATCATCTATCCTTCTATCTATCTTATCCATCTATCTATCATCTATCTATCATCTATCTATCATCTATCTATCTATCATCTATCTATCATCTATCTATCATCTATCTATCATCTATCTATCTATCATCTATCTATCATCTATCATCTATCCATTTATCTATCATCCATCTATCATCTATCTATCTATCATCCATCTATCATCTATCTATCATCTATCATTAATCTATCATCTATCATCTGTGTATCTATCATCAATCTATCATCCATCTATCATCTATCTATCCATCTATCTATTTTATCCATCGATCTATCTATCATCTATCTATCATCTATCATCTATCTATCTATCTGTCTATCATCTATCTATCCATCTATCTATCATCTATCTATCATCTATCTATCATCTATCATTCATCTATCATCTATCTATCATCTATCATCTATCTATCATCTATCTATCTATCATCTATCATCTATCCATTTATTTATCATCCATCTATCATCTATCTATCTATCATCTACCATCTATCTATCATCTATCTATCTATCTATCTATCTATCTATCTATCTATCTATCTATCTATCATCTATCTATCTATATATCTATCTATCTATCTATCTATCTATCTATCTATCTATCATCTATCTATCTATCTATCATCTATCTATCTATCTATCTATCTATCTATCTATCTATCTATCTATCTATCTATCATCTATCTATCTATCATCTATCTATCATCTATCTATCTATCTATCTATCTATCTTTCTTTCTATCTATCATCTATCTATCTATCTATCTATCTATCTATCTATCATCTATCTATCATATATCTATCCATCTATCTATAATCTATCATGTATCATCTATCTATCTATCTGTCTATCATCTATCAATCTATCTATCTATCTATCATCTATCATCTATCTATCTATATATCTATCTATCTATCATCTATCTATCATCTATCTATCATCTATCATCCATCTATCATCCATCTATCATCTATCTATCATCTATCATCTATCATCTATCTATCATCTATCTATCATCTATCATCCATCTATCATCTATCTATCATCTATCATCTATCTATCTATCATCTATCAATCATCTATCTATCATCTATCTATCATCTATCTATCCATCTATCTATAATCTATCATGTATCATCTATCTATCTATCTGTCTATCATCTATCTATCCATCTTTCTATCATCTATCTATCATCTATCACCTATCTATCATCAATCTATCATCTATCATCTATCATCTATCTATCTCTCTATCTATCATCTATCTATCTCTCTATCTATCATCTATCTATCATCAATCTATCATCTATCATCTATCATTTTTCTATCTATCATCTATCTATCTCTCTATCTATCATTTATCATCCATCTATCATCTATCATCTATCTATCATCTTTCTATCTATCATCTATCTATCCATCTATCTATCTATCTATCATCTATCATCTATCTATCTATCTATCATCTATCTATCTATCTATCTATCTATCTATCATCTATCTATCTATCTATCTATCTATCATCTCCCTATCATCTATCTATCTATCTATCTATCTATCATCTATCTATCTATCTATCTATCTATCATATATCTATCATCTATCTATCATCTATCTATCATCTATCTATCTATCATCTATCTATCATCTATTATCTATCCATTTATCTATCATCCATCTATCATCTATCTATCTATCATCTATCATCTATCTATCATCTATCATCTATCTATCTATCTATCATCCATCTATCATCTGTCTATCTATCTATCATCTATCTATCATCTATCTTTCTATCTATCTATCATCTATCTATCTATCATCTATCTATCATCTATCTATCATCTATCATCTATCTATCATCTATCTATCATCTATCTATCATCTATCTATCTATCATCTATCTATCATCTATCATCTATCCATTTATCTATCATCCATCTATCATCTATGTATCTATCATCTATCTATCTATCTTTCATCTATCTATCTATCATCTATCCTCTATCTATCTATCTATCATCCATCTATCATCTGTCTATCTATCTATCATCTATCTATCATCTATCTTTCTATCTATCTATCATCTATCTATCTATCATCTATCTATCTATCTATCTATCTATCTATCTATCATCTACCTATCATCTATCTATCTATCATCTATCTATCATCTATCTATCATCTATCTATCTATCATCTATCATCTATCCATTTATCTATCATCCATCTATCATCTATCTATCTATCATCTATCTATCTATCATCTATCATCTATCTATCATCTATCATCTATCTATCTATCTATCATCCATCTATCATCTGTCTATCTATCGATCATCTATCATCTATCTATCATCTATCTATCTATCTATCATCTTTCTATCTATCATCTATCTATCCATCTATCCATCTATCTATCATCTATCATCTACCTATCTATCATCT
Source organism: Aulostomus chinensis (assembly GCF_037954235.1). NCBI lineage: Eukaryota > Metazoa > Chordata > Actinopteri > Syngnathiformes > Aulostomidae > Aulostomus > Aulostomus chinensis. Next base: position 35,440,077 of record NC_141321.1, on the reverse strand, counting down.
ATCTATCATCTATCTATCTATCATCTATCATCTATCCATTTATTTATAATCCATCTATCATCTATCTATCTATCATCTACCATCTATCTATCATCTATCATCTATCTATCTATCTATCTATCTATCTATCTATCTTTCTATCTATCTATCTATCTATCATCCATCTATCATCTGTCTATCTATCTATCATCTATCATCTATCTATCTATATATCTATCTATCTATCTATCTATCTATCCTCTATCTATCTATCATCTATCTATCTATCATCTATCATCTATCTATCATCGATCATCTTTCTATCTATCTATCATCCATCTATCATCTGTCTATCTATCTATCATCTATCATCTTTCTTTCATCTATCTTTCTATCTATCATCTTTCTATCTATCATCTATCTATCCATCTATCCATCTATCTATCATCTATCATCTACCTATCTATAATCTATCTATCATTTATCTATCATCCATCTATCATCTATCTATCTATCATCTATCTATCTATCATCTATCATCTATCTATCATCTATCATCTATCTATTTATCTATCATCCATCTATCATCTGTCTATCTATCTATCATCTATCATCTATCTATCATCTATCTATCTATCTATCTATCATCTTTCTATCTATCATCGATCTATCCATCTGTCCATCAATCTATCATCTATCATCTACGTATCTATCATCTATCTATCCTCTATCTATCATCTATCTATCATCTATCTATCTATCATCTATCTATCATCTATCATCTATCCATTTATTTATCATCCATCTATCATCTATCTATCATCTATCATCTATCTTTCATCTATCATCTATCTATCTATCTATCATCCATCTATCATCTGTCTATCTATCTATCATCTATCATCTATCTATCATCTATCTATCAATCTATCTATCATCTATCTATCTATCATCTATCTATCATATATCTATCATCTATCATCTATCTATCATCTATCTATCTATCATCTATCTATCATCTATCATCTATCCATTTATCTATCATCCATCTATCATCTATGTATCTATCATCTATCTTTCTATCTATCATCTATCATCTATCTATCATCTATCTATCAATCTATCTATCATCTATCTATCTATCATCTATCTATCATATATCTATCATCTATCATCTATCTATCATCTATCTATCTATCATCTATCTATCATCTATCATCTATCCATTTATCTATCATCCATCTATCATCTATGTATCTATCATCTATCTTTCTAACTATCATCTATCTATCATCTATCATCTATCTATCTATCTATCATCCATCTATCATCTGTCTATCTATCTATCATCTATCATCTATCTATCATCTATCTATCTATCTATCATCTATCTATCTATCTATCTATCTATCATCTATCTATCTATCATCTATCTATCTATCTATCCATCTATCTATCATCTATCTGTATCTATCTATCTATCTATCTATCATCTATCTATCTATCATCTATCTATCTATCATCGATCTATCATCTATCTATCATCTACCATCAATCTATCATCTATCATCTATCTATCTATCTATCATCAATCTATCATCTATCCTTCTATCTATCTTATCCATCTATCTATCATCTATCTATCATCTATCTATCATCTATCTATCTATCATCTATCTATCATCTATCTATCATCTATCTATCTATCATCCATCTATCATCTATCTATCATCTATCATTAATCTATCATCTATCATCTGTGTATCTATCATCAATCTATCATCCATCTATCATCTATCTATCCATCTATCTATTTTATCCATCGATCTATCTATCATCTATCTATCATCTATCATCTATCTATCTATCTGTCTATCATCTATCTATCCATCTATCTATCATCTATCTATCATCTATCTATCATCTATCATTCATCTATCATCTATCTATCATCTATCATCTATCTATCATCTATCTATCTATCATCTATCATCTATCCATTTATTTATCATCCATCTATCATCTATCTATCTATCATCTACCATCTATCTATCATCTATCTATCTATCTATCTATCTATCTATCTATCTATCTATCTATCATCTATCATCTATCTATCTATATATCTATCTATCTATCTATCTATCTATCTATCTATCTATCATCTATCTATCTATCTATCATCTATCTATCTATCTATCTATCTATCTATCTATCTATCTATCTATCATCTATCTATCTATCATCTATCTATCATCTATCTATCTATCTATCTATCTATCTATCTTTCTTTCTATCTATCATCTATCTATCTATCTATCTATCTATCTATCATCTATCTATCATATATCTATCCATCTATCTATAATCTATCATGTATCATCTATCTATCTATCTGTCTATCATCTATCAATCTATCTATCTATCTATCATCTATCATCTATCTATCTATATATCTATCTATCTATCATCTATCTATCATCTATCTATCATCTATCATCCATCTATCATCCATCTATCATCTATCTATCATCTATCATCTATCATCTATCTATCATCTATCTATCATCTATCATCCATCTATCATCTATCTATCATCTATCATCTATCATCTATCTATCTATCATCTATCAATCATCTATCTATCATCTATCTATCATCTATCTATCCATCTATCTATAATCTATCATGTATCATCTATCTATCTATCTGTCTATCATCTATCTATCCATCTTTCTATCATCTATCTATCATCTATCACCTATCTATCATCAATCTATCATCTATCATCTATCATCTATCTATCTCTCTATCTATCATCTATCTATCTCTCTATCTATCATCTATCTATAATCAATCTATCATCTATCATCTATCATTTTTCTATCTATCATCTATCTATCTCTCTATCTATCATTTATCATCCATCTATCATCTATCATCTATCTATCATCTTTCTATCTATCATCTATCTATCCATCTATCTATCTATCTATCATCTATCATCTATCTATCTATCTATCTATCATCTATCTATCTATCTATCTATCTATCTATCATCTATCTATCTATCTATCTATCTATCATCTCCCTATCATCTATCTATCTATCTATCTATCTATCTATCATCTATCTATCTATCTATCTATCTATCATATATCTATCATCTATCTATCATCTATCTATCATCTATCTATCTATCATCTATCTATCATCTATTATCTATCCATTTATCTATCATCCATCTATCATCTATCTATCTATCATCTATCATCTATCTATCATCTATCATCTATCTATCTATCTATCATCCATCTATCATCTGTCTATCTATCTATCATCTATCTATCATCTATCTTTCTATCTATCTATCATCTATCTATCTATCATCTATCTATCATCTATCTATCATCTATCATCTATCTATCATCTATCTATCATCTATCTATCATCTATCTATCTATCATCTATCTATCATCTATCATCTATCCATTTATCTATCATCCATCTATCATCTATGTATCTATCATCTATCTATCTATCTTTCATCTATCTATCTATCATCTATCCTCTATCTATCTATCTATCATCCATCTATCATCTGTCTATCTATCTATCATCTATCTATCATCTATCTTTCTATCTATCTATCATCTATCTATCTATCATCTATCTATCATCTATCTATCATCTATCATCTATCTATCATCTATCTATCATCTATCTATCATCTATCTATCTATCATCTATCTATCATCTATCATCTATCCATTTATCTATCATCCATCTATCATCTATGTATCTATCATCTATCTATCTATCTTTCATCTATCTATCTATCATCTATCATCTATCTATCTATCTTTCATCCATCTATCATCTGTCTATCTATCTATCATCTATCTATCATCTATCTTTCTATCCATTTATCTATCATCCATCTATCATCTATCTATCTATCATCTATCATCTATCTATCATCTATCATCTATCTATCTATCTATCATCCATCTATCATCTGTCTATCTATCTATCATCTATCTATCATCTATCTATCTATCATCTATCAATCATCTATCTATCATCTATCTATCATCTATCTATCCATCTATCTATAATCTATCATGTATCATCTATCTATCTATCTGTCTATCATCTATCTATCCATCTTTCTATCATCTATCTATCATCTATCACCTATCTATCATCAATCTATCATCTATCATCTATCATCTATCTATCTCTCTATCTATCATCTATCTATCTCTCTATCTATCATCTATCTATAATCAATCTATCATCTATCATCTATCATTTTTCTATCTATCATCTATCTATCTCTCTATCTATCATTTATCATCCATCTATCATCTATCATCTATCTATCATCTTTCTATCTATCATTTATCTATCCATCTATCTATCTATCTATCATCTATCATCTATCTATCTATCTATCTATCATCTATCTATCTATCTATCTATCTATCTATCATCTATCTATCTATCTATCTATCTATCATCTCCCTATCATCTATCTATCTATCTATCTATCTATCATCTATCTATCTATCTATCTATCTATCATATATCTATCATCTATCTATCATCTATCTATCATCTATCTATCTATCATCTATCTATCATCTATTATCTATCCATTTATCTATCATCCATCTATCATCTATCTATCTATCATCTATCATCTATCTATCATCTATCATCTATCTATCTATCTATCATCCATCTATCATCTGTCTATCTATCTATCATCTATCTATCATCTATCTTTCTATCTATCTATCATCTATCTATCTATCATCTATCTATCATCTATCATCTATCTATCATCTATCTATCATCTATCTATCATCTATCTATCTATCATCTATCTATCATCTATCATCTATCCATTTATCTATCATCCATCTATCATCTATGTATCTATCATCTATCTATCTATCTTTCATCTATCTATCTATCATCTATCCTCTATCTATCTATCTATCATCCATCTATCATCTGTCTATCTATCTATCATCTATCTATCATCTATCTTTCTATCTATCTATCATCTATCTATCTATCATCTATCTATCATCTATCTATCATCTATCATCTATCTATCATCTATCTATCATCTATCTATCATCTATCTATCATCTATCATCTATCCATTTATCTATCATCCATCTATCATCTATGTATCTATCATCTATCTATCTATCTTTCATCTATCTATCTATCATCTATCATCTATCTATCTATCTTTCATCCATCTATCATCTGTCTATCTATCATCTATCTATCATCTATCTTTCTATCCATTTATCTATCATCCATCTATCATCTATCTATCTATCATCTATCATCTATCTATCATCTATCATCTATCTATCTATCTATCATCCATCTATCATCTGTCTATCTATCTATCATCTATCTATCATCTATCTTTCTATCTATCTATCATCTATCTATCTATCATCTATCTATCATCTATCTATCATCTATCATCTATCTATCATCTATCTATCATCTATCTATCATCTATCTATCTATCATCTATCTATCATCTATCATCTATCCATTTATCTATCATCCATCTATCATCTATGTATCTATCATCTATCTATCTATCTTTCATCTATCTATCTATCATCTATCCTCTATCTATCTATCTATCATCCATCTATCATCTGTCTATCTATCTATCATCTATCTATCATCTATCTTTCTATCTATCTATCATCTATCTATCTATCATCTATCTATCATCTATCTATCATCTATCATCTATCTATCATCTATCTATCATCTATCTATCATCTATCTATCTATCATCTATCTATCATCTATCATCTATCCATTTATCTATCATCCATCTATCATCTATGTATCTATCATCTATCTATCTATCTTTCATCTATCTATCTATCATCTATCATCTATCTATCTATCTTTCATCCATCTATCATCTGTCTATCTATCTATCATCTATCTATCATCTATCTTTCTATCTATCTATCATCTATCTATCTATCATCTATCTATCATCTATCTATCATCTATCATCTATCTATCATCTATCTATCATCTATCTATCATCTATCATCTATCCATTTATCTATCATCCATCTATCATCTATGTATCTATCATCTATCTATCTATCTTTCATCTATCTATCTATCATCTATCATCTATCTATCATCTATCATCTATCTATCATCTATCTTTCTATCTATCTATCATCTATCTATCTATCATCTATCTATCATCTATCTATCATCTATCATCTATCATCTATCTATCATCTATCTATCATCTATCATCTATCCATTTATCTATCATCCATCTATCATCTATCTATCTATCTTTCATCTATCTATCTATCATCTATCATCTATCCATTTATCTATCATCCATCTATCATCTATCTATCTATCTTTCATCTATCTATCTATCTATCTATCATCCATCTATCATCTGTCTATCTATCTATCATCTATCATCTATCTATCATCTATCTATCTATCTATCATCTATCTAGCTATCTATCTATCATCTATGTATCTATCATCTATCTATCATCTATCTATCTATCATCTATGTATCTCTGTATCTATCATTTATCATCCATCTATCATCTATCTATCATCTTTCATCTATCATCTATCTATCATCTATCATCTATCTATCGTCTATCTATCATCTATCTATCTCTCTATCTATCATTTATCATCTATCTATCATCTATCTATCCATCTATCTATAATCTATCATGTATCATCTATCTATCTATCTGTCTGTCATCTATCTATCATCTATCTATCATCTATCTATCATCTATCATCAATCTATCATCTATCTATCATCTATCTATCATCTATCTATCATCTATCATCTATCCATTTATCTATCATCCATCTATCATCTATCTATCTATCATCTATCCATCTATCTATCTTTCATCTATCTATCTACCTATCTATCTATCATCTATCTATCTATCTATCTTTCATCTTTCTATCTATCTATCCATCTATCATCTATCTGTCTATCTATCTATCATCTATCTATCTATCCATCTATCTATCATTTATCTATCATCTATCTATCATCTATCATCTATCTATCATCTATCTATCTATCTATCTATCTATCTATCATCTATCTATCATCTATCTATCCATCTATCTATCATCTATCTATCTATCCATCTATCTATCTATCATCTATCTATCATCTATCTATCCATCTATCTATCATCTATCTATCTATCATCTATCTATCTATCTATCTATCTATCATCTATCTATCTATCATCTATCTATCTATCTATCTATCATCTATCTATCTATCATCTATCTATCATTTATCTATCATCTATCTATCATCTATCATCTATCTATCATCTATCTATCTATCTATCTATCTATCATCTATCTATCCATCTATCTATCATCTATCTATCATCTATCATATATCTATCTATCATCTATCTATCTATCTATCTATCTATCATCTATCTATCATCTATCATCTATCTATCTATCTATCTATCTATCTATCATCTATCTGTCTATCTGTCTATGTATCTGTCTATCTATCTATCATCTATCTATCTATCTATCTATCTATCATCTATCTGTCTATCTGTCTATGTATCTGTCTATCTATCTATCATCTATCTTTCATCTATCTATCTATCTTTCTAGCTATCTATTATCATCTATCAATCTATCATCTATCTATTTTTCTATCTGTCCATCTTTCAGCAGTCAGGGCAGTGAGGGCGGGGCTATGTCATGACGGCGGTGCTCGTCTCCTCATCTGTTGTTATCGCATCAAACATGGCGTCGATGTTGAGATTCAGCAGCTACGACGCCCAAAACCCTTTGAAGTTTGGGACCCCTGGAAAATACCAGAGTGGCAGCGCGTCAATGTGCACCGGCGCCACCGCCTGTGTGGTCGTTGTGTAGCAATAACAGGGGCGGCGGTTTGGGTGCTTGCAATTCTCCGGTGGCGTGTTTTAGCCTTGTGACAGGTTCTGCTCTCTGGATTCTTCCAGAAGAGGATCATGGTTCTTGGTTCTAAAGAAGATTACACGTGTTTGTACACGCCATCATGGCCGCCCTCTTCCTCCACCTTGAGCAGACTTCAACAGCATAGAATGTCGTTGAGCATCTCGCATCTTCAAAGTCAAACTCGTCTGCCCTCAGATGCGCGCTCAGGTTCAGATGGCGGTGTCGACCTGGCGTCCCGCTCCTCAGTCTGACGCTCTGAATACCAACACGCCTCAAGTCTTTGCTCTTCTGGTTTCTGTCGGCAGCTGGCAGCATCAGGACGAAGCAGATTAGTGAATCAGTGAATTAAACCCACACATAACCTGCAGGAAATCCCTGCCGGGCGCCGCTCCTACAGGAAGTTACTGAGTTGTCTGACAGAAAAATGGAATAACAGGCTTCTTTAAGGTCAAGATTTGCTCGGCTCAGACTAAATGCTGGCTAAGATGGCAGTGGCTGATTGCTTCGCTCTCCAGACCGTGTCAATTTTTGTTCAAGCGGTGGCGGCTGTGGTTGTATTAAGCTGGCGGCCTGTCGAGGGCCCTTGTGAACGGCGGCATGCCGGTTTGCAGACGAGTCCTAAAGCCCCGCTCTATTATCCGCCGAGCCCCCAGGAAGCCCGGCAGCTCGGAGACGAATGGGACATTAATGTCTCCCAGACAGAGCCGCTGCTGTTCAATCCTCCCGTGATCTCGCCACAAACTTGATGTTTTCTTCCTCTTGTTTTTCTCGCTCTGTCACATCCCTCCACCACCCCCTCCAGCGTTCAGCTTGGACTCACTGGGCCTCGCCACATCTATCAACCTGCAGCGGCGCGTCCAGGGAGGGACAGCGGCCGAGAAAGTCATTAGGGAGGATGGATCTGTTGTATTTACTCCTCTGTTATGCAATAATAGAGACAGAAGACGCGTGGGACTGAAGGAAATGATGGTCTTTACACAAAACACTCGTTTGGCTTTAAACAGACACCGTTGGACTCTTCTGTTGCCGTCGGTTACCACAGTGAGCTGTGAGGCCTCAGTTTTTTCTTTGTGTTCATTTATTTGTTTTACATTAAAACACATCCATGTTGTGAAAAAGATTCAAAGTGATCTAATATTCCCATTCAGAGCAGCGCTGCCTGACTCGGTGGCGAGGCGCGTGCGTGTTGGCTGACCCTCCACTGTGATACACAAATGGTGGCGCGAGTGGACTGGTCGCTGCCGCCCTCTTTGACTCATCCGTCTCCTGGAGCTCTGAAGGACCGGCATGTGGACGATCGGTCCAAACCGGCCTCAATGTAGCTGTCTGATTAGCATGTGGAGAGCTGCTAGCTTAGCATCAGTGATGCACAAGCCTGGTGTTAAAAAGAGAGTTTCAACTGAAATAACTTTATTCATGTGTTGAAACTCAGCTAAGTTGTCCTGTAAGTTTACTCACACTGGAAAGAGTTTGCTCAGCAGTTTAAATCTACTTGTGTGCTGGCAGTAAACTCCTGTTGGTTCATAGTTGGAAAAGTCAAAGAACACCAGTGCGTTTCGTCGTGGTGAGTGAATACATTTGCAACTTCATTTCCATTCGTGGTGATTAAACTAATAAAAGCTGTCTGATAAATAAGGATTCAATTATGAAAAGATTAGAGTGTGATTCTGTTATGATATTAACTTTGATTTAAAAGCAGCGCTGCGCCGGCCGGCCGCTGTGTGTGAGGTAATTACATCAAAATCCTCCTCAAACACGTTGCTGAAGCTTGGCGAATGTGGAGGTTGGTCCAGAGGAAACTACAAGACTCGTGTTTGAAAGTGTTTTTCCAGGGCTTAGCGACGCACACACTCAATTAATTCACAGGAACTTCAATAGAAACTGCAGCAGGAAAACAATCGGAGACACTAATCCGTCCATCAGAGACCCTGAATGCAGGACGCCGCCCTGGACTAACAGCTTATCGCCTCATCTGCTGCTGCTGATTAAAACTTTCCTAACTTTCTTTCCAGGATCTGGCCACAGCCGAGCCGATGTCCGATCCCGTCAGCATGGACCAACACATAGAAAAGAGAATAAAGGCGCGAAGATACGCTGCATCTTTTCAGAGCTGCTTTGAAATAAAACATGGCGGCAAATGACCTCTGGTATGTTGGCAGGAGGCACAGCAGCAGGGACCACAGGTGCTCCTGCTCAACAGGCAGTGTGCCTCCCAAACACCAGGGGGCGCACACGCAAAATGCATCCAGACTTGTTGATTTTCAAATAAACTTTTGGTTTTTATAAGTAAGGAAGGCTTGTCAGTAGTTCTCTATTGATTCATGTATTTATTGAGGGTTATTGCAGCTTTGAACCTGTCAGCTCCTGAACCGCTGCTGCTCCTGAACCGCCGCTGCTCCTGAACCGCCGCTGCTCCACCTGCAAACACTCACTCGTCAGGCTCTGTGACTCCCACCATTCTTATTCATGTTCCGGCCGGCGCCGGCAGCTTGGGGCTATTTGATGTAGTTCTGCAGGTGTGAAGCAAAAGAAGTGCAAGTGGAAGCAGAATCAAGATGAATGCCGAGTGCAGACCGACGGCAGCTGATGAAGGCGCGGCGGGAGGCCACTTCATCTTAACATGGCCGTCCTGCGTCTTATGATATCTTATCATTAGTTCATGTGACAGTGATGGAGCAGCCAGCGGCGGCCCCCCCTCCACGCTACGAGCCATGTGTAAAAGTAACCTTCTTTCCATAATCATGGCTATTCGTCACGTTTTTAACTGTCAGAGGACAGCGACACAAACAAAGTGGGATGTAACAGGATGAGCGGAGGCGAGAGACCCACACTCAGAGATGCAAACCGCCAACATTACCACTCTGATGTGTTCAGGGAACCTGGGAACAGAGGAGAGGAGGTGCTCCATTAATCTGCTGCATCACGTGACAGATCCCCAAAGACCATCAATCCCCTCCCTAAGCAGGGGGTTCAAAGTATGGTCCAGGGACCTCCAAGGGGCCGTCTGGTTATTCAAGTGGTTCCTCAGCAAAATGAGGAACCTTAATAACAGCATCACCAGTCTGTCCCTCAAATACAGCATCTTAATGACTAAACTAAGCTTTCCTGACATGACTAGACACACACGGACATCATGGTCTTCAAGAGGGAAAAGAAATTGTCGGCAGAAACAGAAAATAAGTCCCAACATTTCCAATCTACCAGGCCAACCCGTCAGGTGGCCAACAGGACAACTGTTTGTTGCTGTCAAGCCACTTTGTTTCAGAGGAAACTGCAACTGAAGTTAGCAACTAAGGATTTACGAATACAAACAATTTCCCAGTTAGCAAATGAAAGATTACACCTGTTTCTACATAAGCTAGCTCAGCTTTCTGTTAGCTAATTTAGCTACAATTAGATACAGAAATTATCCAAAGAATGGAAGAAATGAAAAGAAGGATTATGATGATTAGCTACATTATCTTTCAACATGAAATTCTCACCAACTAAGTTATTTTCTATTTTTCAACTTTTCCACAACTGGAGTCAAATTTTCCAGCTTCCAAGTTGGTTTGGAGAGGGCAGAAATACTCCAATTCAGGCATTTTACATTTCACAGATGTTGTCAATCCGAGCACGTTCCCGTTCCAGGAGCTGAGTGGATGGAGGAAATTTGAAATGCTGCTAAAATCTTCAGTGAACACAGACATCACGTTACTGTTTTTAAATGAATTGTCTTTTTTGTTCAAGTCAGAATCAGACGGAGGTCAGGAGCAGACAGTCGCTGGGAGTGAGTTGGTGTGTGTGTGTGTGTGTGTGTGTGTGTGTGTGTGTGTGTGTGTGTGTGTGTGTGTGTGTGTGCATGTAAGTGAGTGAGTGTTTGTTGATGGATGAACACAAACCCCGTCACTAACAGGAGACAACACAATCATCTGCTCATTTCTCAGCTTAACTGGAACGCCAACATGGTATCGCCCGGGATGTCGAGGCTGTCATTAACCTGCTCACTGTTTGCACAGCAAACACACACACACACACACACACACACACACACACACACACACACACACACACACACACACACACACACACAAACAGTATCTCTCAGCATGTTTATGCCATCACCTTTACGAGCATGTGTTGTAATAAAGCTAATGGTCACTGTTGCATCCCTAGTGGCCACCTGTTGTATCACAGCGATGCAATCGTCGGTTTTGAGGAACTTTGTGGTGAGTTGGTCAGTCACTCAGTGGTTTTTGCAGGGGTTAACTTGTTTCAACCGTCAACAATGTGCCACATTTTCAAGGAATTTACTACCACTACTGTTACCAGTCCAACTACCACTGTTACTAGTCCAGCTACCACTGTTACTAGTCCAACTACCACTTTTACTAGTCCAACAACCACTGTTACTAGTCCAGCTACCACTGTTACTAGTCCAACTACCACTGTTACTAGTCCAGCTACCACTGTTACTAGTCCAACTACCACTGTTACTAGTCCACAAATACTGTTACTAGTCCAACCACCACTGTTACTAGTCCAACAAATACTGTTACTAGTCCAACCACCACTGTTACTAGTCCAACAAATACTGTTACTAGTCCAACCACCACTGTTACTAGTCCAACCACCACTGTTACTAGTCCAACAAATACTGTTACTAGTCCAACCACCACTGTTACTAGTCCAACCACCACTGTTACTAGTCCAACAGGAGTTAGCATCCGAATAAGTTCCCAAAAACACTTTAGATTTTTAGATTAGATCAAAAAATTTAAACCCTCAAAACAAAGAAATGATACTTTTTAAGGAATTATATCCACCCATCCATCCATCCACCCATCCATCCATCCATCCACCCATCCATTCGTCCATTCGTCCATCCATCCATCCATCCATTCATCCGTCATCCACCCATCCATCCATTCATCCACCCATTCATCATCCATCCATCCATCCATTCATCCGTCATTCACCCATCCATTCGTCCATCCATCCACCCATCATCCATCATCCCTCCCTCCATCCACCCATCATCCATCCATCCATCCATCATCCATCCATTCATCTGTCATTCACCCATCCATCCATTCATCCACCCATCCATCCATCCATCCATTCATCCACCCATTCATCCATCCATCCATTCATCCGTCATCCACCCATTCATCCATCCATCCATTCATCCGTCATCCACCCATCCATCCATTCATCCATCCATCCATCATCCATCCATCCATCCGTCATCCATCCATCCATCTCTCCCTCCCTCCCTCCACCCCTCCATCCATCCACCCACCCATCCATTCATCCATCCATCATCCATCCCTCCCTCCATCCCTCCATCTTCCCCCTCTTCTCCTGTTCAGGGTGGTGGGGGTGGAGCCTATCCCAGCAGCCTTCCCCCTGGACAGGTCACCAGTCCATGGCAGGGCCAACACATAGAGACAGACAACCATTGGCTCTCCCAGCCACGCCTACGGTCAATTTAGAGTCTGGATTAACCTGGTCCCTCTTGATGTCTTTGGACTGTGGAGGAAGCTGGAGTACCAGAGAGAACCCAGCAGGAACAGGGAGAACATGGAGACTCACCCAGAAAGACCCCGTGCTGCAGCCGGGGCTCCACCCACAACCTTCTTGATGGGGGCCACAGTGAGGACCACTGCTCCACCCACAACCTTCTTGCTGGGGGGCCACAGGGAGGACCACTGCTCCACCCACAACCTTCTTGCTGGGGGCCACAGTGAGGACCACTGCTCCACCGTGCAGCGGGAATTATATCCTTATCAGATATCTTGATGATGATGTCATAGATGTCAAGACCAGATGCCATCTAATAGCAGTGAGCGGGGGGGGGGGGGAATCTAACTGTTGGATGAACACAGGTGACGACGCGTGTGCCGAACGTCAGGCCAGTTTGGGGTTCACCTGCGGCGTCCTTCACGCGTGGTTCTACATTGGCACACTAAACTCTCCCTCAACACTCAACTGCTGACCAACACTTGTGATTTATGAGCATTCAGACACAGGAAAGAGTCTGACTGACGTCCTCTGAGACTGAGATGACGGGCAGAGTCGAGTCCAGCCGGATTCGGGATCGACAGTTGTGTCAATTCAAAGAACAAAAAGAACCATCATTTGTCCTGAGAGCTTGTGACCTCCTAACCCCTGTGTTCGCCTGCTTTCAGCTGGCCGTCTGTTGACATGTTGTTCCACTTTCCTGGAAATACAGTGAAAAAGAAATAAGGACAGGTACGCTGACAGGGCTCATAAATGACATTAATACTGTAGATGGGGGGGCGGTCCTTCCTCCTTCCATCCATCATGTTTTATACTTTAAATCTCAAGGTCACACGGCTGCAAATTTAATTATGGCTCAGCGCTTATTAACTGGACCAACAGCTAGAAAACTGGCTAGACTGTTGTAATTAATTTTTTTGGAAGACACACACACACACAAGATTATGAGATTTGACAGCTTCAGAAATTCTTAACATGTTCAAAAAGAAAATCATACAAATGAGATGTTCATGGCGTGTAGGAGCTCAGCAGTGACCTGCCGCCTTCAGAATCAGTGAGCGGATAAAAGAAGGCCTCAGCGTCTTTGATTTGGCCAAAATGGCGACAGGAACATGAAGAAATCAGAGCTTTAAGACAGAAAGTACAGAAATATTTCAATATTTCTGGAACTACTCTTCCCATCAGCCATTGCAAACAATATTTCAGACCCATTAAATAACTTCTTCCTGACCAAGTGGCCATTTTGTCGTTGCTAATTATCTTATTGTCCCAGAAATGACAACAAATACACAACATGGCCGCCCGTCTACAGGGAGGGCTTCCCTGTGTCACAGCCAATGATTTCCTCCCGAGCTCTGCTGACCCTCCCACGTTCAACAGGGGTCAGTAAGCAGCATTCGCAGTGAAAAGAGTGACAGGCTGGACACGGGGGGGGCTGCCATCTGAACGAGCTTCAGCCTCTCAAACAATGAAACGCTGTGTTTACATTCAGATTAGTGGTGACTTCACAGTTACACAACTCATTCGATCGGCCATATTTGTTCGACAGGAATAATCCAGAACTGGAAGGTCGGTCAGTAAAGACATGATTCGACACCCAAGGACATATTCAGTTTTAGCAGAGTAATTTGATGAGGCACATGTCAGCCAGGATGAGAAAGCACAACTCAGGGAGCAACTGAACCGGGATCAGAGTGGGCGTTTCCCGTCGCAGCCCCAGAGAACCGGAATGCCAGGAGCAACAGAACCAACGAGGGTTCCAGGGTTGCTGCTGTATTTCACTGAACACTTCTGCAAACAGGCTTTCAAGCCATCCCAATCAACTCTTTAACATTCTTCTAATTGTCCTCTTCTGTGGTGGCCTGGAACTTGACCGCTTGTCTTGGGCGTCAGCAACATGGCTGGTGGGTGGTCGCCAAGACCGCAGGGTCATCATATAAAATGATCTGCGTCATTAACTGACGATGTCAAAACAGAGCTGACTGCACCGCCATCATCACGTCTCATTGTAATGAACCCAGTCGGAAAAGAGAAGTCAAAACTATTTAATTCTAAATTTCCATTCCAATTTATGAGAATAATATTTGCATAGTTGCACAAACGGCCACTTTTACTGTTGCAGTCAGTGCAGGCAGCCGTGACATCACGGCGAGAGTCCCAGCAAACGAACAGCGTTGATGTGTTGGTTTGCCGTCTTCAATCACGGTCTGGATGTATGGAGGAAACCTGATCTCATCGGTTCACCAGCGCCCTCTTGTGTTAGGTGTAACATCTGCAGGTTGAGTGAAGCAGCACAGAATCAGGTGGCTGCCATCTTGAGTGATGATGAGGTCATTAACAGTCTAATTAACAGCGCCGGACCGCTCGAGCGTTTGACGCCGGCCTGCGCCGCCTCAGTCTGGCTGTGGGACCTGAAGCAAGAAGAGACACTGGGGTTGCAGGACCTTTAGTGAAAACAGGCCCTGAACTCGAGCCGTACCACGTGGGCGGTCCTCAGCTTTAACACGCACCTGCCAGCCAATCAGACGAGGATGGGATCAATCACTCGTCACCCTTAATGAGCCGGATACAGAGGATAGCTTTTAAAACAGAATAACTTCTGACTGGAGACTCCTCCCTCCCTCACTTCTCCAGGACGTGTCAGCAACATGGCTGCAGGTGTTGGTTACGTAACGTCCTCACACTCCTGCAAATCTCGTAACAGCGACATTTTCTTAATCCTCAAATTACATCAGCTAACAAATAATTAGCAGAGTCAACAAGAACAATTAATTGTGAGGCCTCAAAAGACTGAATCTGCATAGTGAATGACCTCATTAATATGATGATGAGACAGAGCGAAGCTTTCAGCCGCTAATGAATCATCTCACACACACACAGATCCTTGTACTTACATCTTTGTGAGGACTTTCATTGATGTAATATATTCCCTAGCCCCTCCCCCTGACCATCTCAACTGACAGCCTGACCCTAACCTTGACCCTGAACCTAACAGAACCTGATTCTAAGCTTCACCCTAAAACCAAGTCTTGACCTTCAAACAGCCCTTTGAAGATGTGAGGACCGGCCTCATGTGTTGTCCTCACTCTGTTGGTTAAATACGTATTCTAGTCCTCACTATGTAGCAAGAAGAACACACACACACTCGTGAGTGGAAAAAACAACCTAGGTAAAGGCAGACAGGTAAAAGCAAACAGGTAAAGGCAGACAGGTAAAGGCAGTGTTATGGCCAGAGAAACGGTCAGACTCAAAATGCACAAAGTTCACAAAGAGATATCTTTATTCGAAAAGTAACAACAGAAATCAGCAGAAAAAGCTGGGAGAAAAGTCAAGAAAACAAAGTACAACTGAAAAAGGTGTCAAGCACCAAACTCACAATACTGGAGAAAATTACAAACTGAGTAACCAATCACGAGGCCAGAGCAGAAGATCGTGTCTTAACGTTGGCCACCACTGGAAGAATCAACGGGAATCATCTGGCAGAGGAGTGGAGGCTGAGCCAGGTTCTTATGGAGAGTTGGGGAATTGCAAATGGAAACCAGGTGTGCCTCGCTGTGCTCCTCCAGGAGGTAGGTCAGCCACGCCCCCGAACACCAG
Source organism: Aulostomus chinensis (assembly GCF_037954235.1). NCBI lineage: Eukaryota > Metazoa > Chordata > Actinopteri > Syngnathiformes > Aulostomidae > Aulostomus > Aulostomus chinensis. Next base: position 35,422,971 of record NC_141321.1, on the reverse strand, counting down.
CCTGCACTGCCTGGGAAACCAAGGAGAAGGAGGGGGAAACCTAAACACAATAAACCCAGACCATAACAGGTAGACGGGTAAAGGTAGACAGGAAAAGGCAGACAGGTAAAGGCAGACAGGTAAAGGTAGACAGGTAAAGGCAGACGCTAGAAGCAGAAACCAGGCATCAAACTCAGGCATGAGTGAACAAGGACACACTGGAGTCACAGCGCCACCAGGAGGCCACAAGAGGTGATACACACACACACACACACACACATGCACTCATATACACTCACACATATACGTACAAGTACATACACACACTCATACACTCACACATATACGTACAAGTACATACACACACACACTCATATACACTCACACATATACGTACAAGTACATACACACACACACACTCATATACACTCACACATATATGTACAAGTACATACACACACACATTCATATACACTCACACATATATGTACAAGTACATACACACACTCATATACACACACATATATGTACAAGTACATACACACACACTCATATACACTCACACATACATGTACAAGTACATACACACACACACTCATATACACTCACACATATATGTACAAGTACATACACACACTCATATACACTCACACATATATGTACAAGTACATACACACACACACTCATATACACACACATATGTACAAGTACATACACACACACTCATATACACTCACACATATATGTACAAGTACATACACACACTCATATACACTCACACATATATGTACAAGTACATACACACACACACTCATATACACACACATATATGTACAAGTACATACACACACACTCATATACACTCACACATATATGTACAAGTACAGACACACACACACACACAAACTCATATACACTCACACATATATGTACAAGTACATACACACACACATACACTCACACATATGTACAAGTACATACACACACACACTCATACACTCACACATATATGTACAAGTACATACACACACATACACTCACACATATATGTACAAGTACATACACACACACACACTCATACACTCACACATATATGTACAAGTATATACACACACACACACTCATACACTCACACATATATGTACAAGTACATACACACACACACACTCATATACACTCACACATATATGTACAAGTACATACACACACTCATATACACTCAAACACATACGTACAAGTACATACACACACACTCATACACTCACACATATATGTACAAGTACATACACACACACACTCATATACACTCACACATATACGTACAAGTACATACACACACACTCATATACACTCACACATATACGTACAAGTACATACACACACACTCAAATACACTCACACATATACGTACAAGTACAGACACACACACTCATATACACTCACACATATATGTACAAGTACATACACACACTCATATACACTCACACATATATGTACAAGTACATACACACACTCATATACACTCACACATATGTACAAGTACATACACACACACTCATATACACTCACACATATGTACAAGTACATACACACACACACTCATATACACTCACACATATATGTACAAGTACATACATACACTCATATACACTCAAACATATATGTACAAGTACATACACACACACTCATATACACTCACACATAAGTGTACAAGTACATACACACACACTCATATACACTCACACATATATGTACAAGTACATACACACACACTCATATACACTCACACATATATGTACAAGTACATACACACTCATATACACTCAAACATATATGTACAAGTACATACACACACACTCATATACACTCACAAATATATGTACAAGTACATACACACACACTCATATACACTCACACATATATGTACAAGTACATACACACACACTCATATACACTCACATATATGTACAAGTACATACACACACACTCATATACACACACATATATGTACAAGTACATACACTCACACATATATGTACAAGTACATACACACACACACTCATATACACTCACACATATATGTACAAGTACATACACACACATTCATACACTCACACATATACGTACAAGTACATACACACACACTCATATACACACACATATACGTACAAGTACATACACACACACACACTCATATACACTCACACATATATGTACAAGTACATACACACACATATACACTCACACATATATGTACAAGTACATACACACAGACACACTCATACACTCACACATATATGTACAAGTACATACACACACACACTCATACACTCACACATATATGTACAAGTACATACACACACTCATATACACTCACACATATATGTACAAGTACATACACACACACACTCATATACACACACATATGTACAAGTACATACACACACACTCATATACACTCACACATATATGTACAAGTACATACACACACTCATATACACTCACACATATATGTACAAGTACATACACACACACACTCATATACACACACATATATGTACAAGTACATACACACACACTCATATACACTCACACATATATGTACAAGTACAGACACACACACACACACAAACTCATATACACTCACACATATATGTACAAGTACATACACACACACATACACTCACACATATGTACAAGTACATACACACACACACTCATACACTCACACATATATGTACAAGTACATACACACACATACACTCACACATATATGTACAAGTACATACACACACACACACTCATACACTCACACATATATGTACAAGTATATACACACACACACACTCATACACTCACACATATATGTACAAGTACATACACACACACACACTCATATACACTCACACATATATGTACAAGTACATACACACACTCATATACACTCAAACACATACGTACAAGTACATACACACACACTCATACACTCACACATATATGTACAAGTACATACACACACACACTCATATACACTCACACATATACGTACAAGTACATACACACACACTCATATACACTCACACATATACGTACAAGTACATACACACACACTCAAATACACTCACACATATACGTACAAGTACAGACACACACACTCATATACACTCACACATATATGTACAAGTACATACACACACTCATATACACTCACACATATATGTACAAGTACATACACACACTCATATACACTCACACATATGTACAAGTACATACACACACACTCATATACACTCACACATATGTACAAGTACATACACACACACACTCATATACACTCACACATATATGTACAAGTACATACATACACTCATATACACTCAAACATATATGTACAAGTACATACACACACACTCATATACACTCACACATAAGTGTACAAGTACATACACACACACTCATATACACTCACACATATATGTACAAGTACATACACACACACTCATATACACTCACACATATATGTACAAGTACATACACACTCATATACACTCAAACATATATGTACAAGTACATACACACACACTCATATACACTCACAAATATATGTACAAGTACATACACACACACTCATATACACTCACACATATATGTACAAGTACATACACACACACTCATATACACTCACATATATGTACAAGTACATACACACACACTCATATACACACACATATATGTACAAGTACATACACTCACACATATATGTACAAGTACATACACACACACACTCATATACACTCACACATATATGTACAAGTACATACACACACATTCATACACTCACACATATACGTACAAGTACATACACACACACTCATATACACACACATATACGTACAAGTACATACACACACACACACTCATATACACTCACACATATATGTACAAGTACATACACACACATATACACTCACACATATATGTACAAGTACATACACACAGACACACTCATACACTCACACATATATGTACAAGTACATACACACACACACTCATACACTCACACATATATGTACAAGTACATACACACACACACACTCATATACACTCACACATATATGTACAAGTACATACACACACTCATATACACTCAAACATATATGTACAAGTACATACACACACACTCATACTCACACATATGTACAAGTACATACACACACACTCATACTCACACATACGTACAAGTATATACACACACACTCATATACACTCACACATATATGTACAAGTACATACACACACACACTCATATACACACACATATGTACAAGTACATACACACACACTCATATACACACACATATATGTACAAGTACATACACACACTCATATACACACACATATATGTACAAGTACATACACACACACATATACGTACAAGTACATACACACACATATACGTACAGGTACATACACACACACACACACTCATATACACTCACACATATATGTACAAGTACATACACACACTCATATACACTCAAACATATATGTACAAGTACATACACACACACTCATACTCACACATACGTACAAGTACATACACACACACTCATATACACACACATATATGTACAAGTACATACACACACACACACTCATATACACTCACACATATATGTACAAGTACGTACACACACTCATATACACTCAAACATATATGTACAAGTATATACACACACACTCATACTCACACATACGTACAAGTACATACACACACACTCATATACACTCACACATATACGTACAAGTACATACACACACACACTCATATACACTCACACATATATGTACAAGTACATACACACACACTCATACTCACACATACGTACAAGTACATACACACACACTCATACACTCACACATATATGTACAAGTACATACACACACACACACTCATATACACTCACACATATACGTACAAGTCCATACACACACACACTCATATACACTCACACATATATGTACAAGTACATACACACACACTCATATACACACACATATATGTACAAGTACATACACACACTCATATACACACACATATATGTACAAGTACATACACACACTCATATACACTCAAACATATATGTACAAGTACATACACACACACTCATATACACTCACACATATATGTACAAGTACATACACACTCATATACACTCAAACATATATGTACAAGTACATACACACACTCATATACACCCACACATATATGTACAAGTACATACACACACACTCATATACACACACATATATGTACAAGTACATACACTCACACACTCATATACACTCACACATATATGTACAAGTACATACACACACTCATATACACTCAAACATATATGTACAAGTACATACACACACTCATATACACTCAAACATATGTACAAGTACATACACACACACACTCATATACACTCACACATATGTGTACAAGTACATACACACACACTCATATACACTCACACATATATGTACAAGTACATACACACAGTCATATACACTCAAACATATGTACAAGTACATACACACACACTCATATACACTCACACATATATGTACAAGTACATACACACTCATATACACTCAAACATATATGTACAAGTACATACACACACTCATATACACTCACACATATATGTACAAGTACATACACACACACTCATATACACTCACACATATATGTACAAGTACATACACACACACTCATATACACTCACATATATGTACAAGTACATACACACACACTCATATACACACACATATATGTACAAGTACATACACACACACTCATATACACTCACACATATATGTACAAGTACATACACACACACACTCATATACACTCACACATATATGTACAAGTACATACACACACATTCATACACTCACACATATACGTACAAGTACATACACACACACTCATATACACACACATATACGTACAAGTACATACACACACACACTCATATACACTCACACATATATGTACAAGTACATACACACACACTCATACTCACACATACGTACAAGTACATACACACACACTCATACACTCACACATATATGTACAAGTACATACACACACACACTCATATACACTCACACATATACGTACAAGTCCATACACACACACACTCATATACACTCACACATATATGTACAAGTACATACACACACACTCATATACACACACATATATGTACAAGTACATACACACACTCATATACACACACATATATGTACAAGTACATACACACACTCATATACACTCAAACATATATGTACAAGTACATACACACACACTCATACTCACACATACGTACAAGTACATACACACACACTCATACACTCACACATATATGTACAAGTACATACACACACACTCATATACACTCACACATATACGTACAAGTACATACACACACTCATATACACTCACACATATACGTACAAGTACATACACACTCATATACACTCAAACATATATGTACAAGTACATACACACACTCATATACACTCACACATATATGTACAAGTACATACACACACACTCATATACACTCACACATATATGTACAAGTACATACACACACACTCATATACACTCACATATATGTACAAGTACATACACTCTTACAAGTACATACACACACACACTCATACACTCACACATATATGTACAAGTACATACACACGCACACACACTCATATACACTCACACATATATGTACAAGTACATACACACACTCATATACACTCAAACATATATGTACAAGTACATACACACACACTCATACTCACACATATGTACAAGTACATACACACACACTCATACTCACACATACGTACAAGTACATACACACACACTCATATACACACACATATACGTACAAGTACATACACACACACTCATATACACTCACACATATACGTACAAGTACATACACACACACACTCATATACACTCACACATATACGTACAAGTACATACACACACACACTCATATACACTCACACATATACGTACAAGTACATACACACACACACTCATATACACTCACACATATACGTACAAGTACAGACACACACACTCATATACACTCACACATATATGTACAAGTACATACACACACACACTCATATACACTCACACATATATGTACAAGTACATACACAAACTCATATACACTCAAACACATATGTACAAGTACATACACACACACTCATACTCACACATATGTACAAGTACATACACACACACTCATACTCACACATACGTACAAGTACATACACACACACTCATACACTCACACATATACGTACAAGTACATACACACACACTCATATACACTCACACATATACGTACAAGTACATACACACACACACTCATATACACTCACACATATACGTACAAGTACAGACACACACACACTCATATACACTCACACACATAAGTACAAGTACATACACACACACACACACTCATATACACTCACACATATATGTACAAGTACATACACACACACTCATATACACTCACACATATGTACAAGTACATACACAAACTCATATACACTCAAACATATATGTACAAGTACATACACACACACTCATATACACTCACACATATACGTACAAGTACATACACACACTCATACACTCACACATATACGTACAAGTACATACATACACACACACACTCATATACACTCACACATATATGTACAAGTACATACACACACACATATACGTACAAGTACATACACACACACATATACGTACAAGTACATACACACACACACTCATATACACTCACACATATATGTACAAGTACATACACACACACACACACATATACGTACAAGTACATACACACACACATATACGTACAAGTACATACACACACACACATATACGTACAAGTACATACACACACACACTCATATACACTCACACATATACGTACAAGTACATACACACACACACTCATATACACTCACACATATACGTACAAGTACATACACACACACACTCATATACACTCACACATATACGTACAAGTACATACACACACACACTCATATACACTCACACATATACGTACAAGTACAGACACACACACTCATATACACTCACACATATATGTACAAGTACATACACAAACTCATATACACTCAAACACATATGTACAAGTACATACACACACACTCATACTCACACATATGTACAAGTACATACACACACACTCATACTCACACATACGTACAAGTACATACACACACACTCATACACTCACACATATACGTACAAGTACATACACACACACTCATATACACTCACACATATACGTACAAGTACATACACACACACACTCATATACACTCACACATATACGTACAAGTACAGACACACACACACTCATATACACTCACACACATAAGTACAAGTACATACACACACACACACACTCATATACACTCACACATATATGTACAAGTACATACACACACACTCATATACACTCACACATATGTACAAGTACATACACAAACTCATATACACTCAAACATATATGTACAAGTACATACACACACACTCATATACACTCACACATATACGTACAAGTACATACACACACTCATACACTCACACATATACGTACAAGTACATACATACACACACACACTCATATACACTCACACATATATGTACAAGTACATACACACACACATATACGTACAAGTACATACACACACACATATACGTACAAGTACATACACACACACACTCATATACACTCACACATATATGTACAAGTACATACACACACACACACACATATACGTACAAGTACATACACACACACATATACGTACAAGTACATACACACACACACATATACGTACAAGTACATACACACACACATATACACTCACACATATATGTACAAGTACATACACACACACATATACGTACAAGTACATACACACATATATACACTCACACATATATGTACAAGTACATACACACACATATACACTCACACATATATGTACAAGTACATACACACACACAAATACACTCACACATATATGTACAAGTACATACACACACACATATACGTACAAGTACATACACACACACATATACACTCACACATATATGTACAAGTACATACACACACACATATATGTACAAGTACATGCACACACACACTCCTCCACTCACTGGGTCATCGTGAAGGTGGGAGGCTCCGCCCACCACTGCTGGCAGCTCCAACTAAGATCGCAGTTGTCAAAGTCCAAAAGTGTTTGTGAGGCTCTGGTGTCTTCGCCGCTCTGCCATGGCCGTCGTGTCTGTACGCGTCTCTGCAGTCGCGAGAGAAGAACAGTCAGCTTGTGTCTACCTGTCACCTTTGACCTTCACACAGCCTTTAAACTGTCAAGGTCCAACAAGTAGTCAGACACCACCCTGACTATGTTACCATGGTGACCAGACAGACCGAGGGGGGGGATGCTGTGTTGTTGCTGTAATTCAGACTGACGCTCTCATTACTGGTAGGAAGCACTTCCTGTTGGGTGAATCCATCATCATCAGTCCTTCCTGTCGGCACGCTCACACACGCGTCATCAGTACAACGCCCCAGGATCGTTTGTCATTTTGAGCCACCCCCCCCCCCCCCCCCATTTCAGCCATTGGTCCAACCCAATAAATGCGCCCGCACTACCAGACGCTCCGGAGCTTTATTAGCCTGCCGCGTGCTGCCTGACAGAGGTCAGAGGTCAGACGAGTGGCTGACGAAACAGATCTGTTCATTAGCGAGCAGAGCGCTCAACGGCGGCATCATCACACAGAAGCGCTGAGAGCAGCAAATCTGAGGCTGCAGCTGAGTCACACACACTGGAGCGGGGGAGAGACGGCAGCATGCCACCTCACGGAGGTCACGACCTCCCGACAGGGAAAATCTGCCTGGTTGATTTGAAACAAAACCTACAAGTGCATCAGCAGCCACCATTCGCCAGACGCTGCGTGAGCCTGAGAGGACGAGCCGCCCACTCACACCAGCACCTGACCACCTGGTACCTGCAGCGGTGCTGTGTGATGTCATGGCAGAAACACACCTGCCGCCAGTCAGGTGAGGTGGTGACCAGATGTTCTGATGGCTGGACTCGACAGACATTTACTAGTACAGCTGCATCAGAGGACCTCCACCACCATCACCACAGGGGACCCCCACCACCAGCATCAAACACGGCAGACACCGTGTTTTGTGCTGGCGTTTGCTGCCCTCTAGTGGAGCTCGTTCTTTCACCGTCACTTGAGCATCCGAGTGACGATTATCAAGGCTTCAGTTGATATGAATTGACACAAATGAAAAAATAAGTAATGTTCTTATTAATTCAACACATGAATGTATTCACGCCCTTCGGCCACGCCCCCGCTCACAACTCACAGCCTGCCCCTCCTCATCCCGATCATGAGCTTTCTGTCCCACGTGCGCAGCAGCCCGCTGTTGATGAGCTCCTCTTGGCTCTCTGTGGAGGAGCAGGACTCAGGGGCGCCTCTGGTGGCCTGAGCGGAGGTCACCCTTCTACCACTGACTGGATTCAACCATGCAAGCCCACATCTGCCTGGAACTTTATTCCTCATTCTATGTTTCCTGAGATTGGAGGTCTTAACTTTTTTACTTTGATGTGATTATAGAGAAAACTCCCTTTTCTTTGTCCAAATTCCACAAACAAATGCTTTCAGCTTGGTCTTGACTCTAGAAACATAGATTTTCTGCCCATGTGTTTTATTTGGAATAGCCGACATATTTTATTTAAAAATAAGTCTTTATTCTATCCGGACTGGTTACCTTAGTAACCTAATTCTGGTCCACCCATTCCTCAATGATCGTGGCCTGTGACTGGATCACTCTGAGTGTCTGCGTGAGTTGAACCTCCCTGCTCCTCGTTCGCTGCGGTCAGGAACTCTGCTTCTGATGAGGAGGCTCCTCTCACAGGTCATGTTGACCGCATCTGGACCCCAGAACAACCTCAGCCGGCCTGGTTCACCTCAGCCGGCCTGGTTCACCTCAGCCGGCCTGGTTCACCTCAGCCGGCCTGGTTCACCTCAGCCGGCCAAGCCCGGTCTAACGTGATGTGGGGTGTTTTGGACAACTAAATGGTCAGCATACCGTCTAATAATAGGCCGCCGTGCCAGTCTTTAAATACCGTAATAACAAAGGAGGATTTGTGCGATTTATTGTGAGCTCTTTTTTGTTTGTTTTCCAAGCTGGACCTGAGTTGCTGACTGTCGACTTTGAGTCTCACCTGTGGTGATGTGGCATTCGCCTGCGCTGAGCAGCCTAAAATAATCATAAATTATCCTCATAACCTTTATACCATGGATATGATTTGAAGTGGAGGCTTGTGAGCCCGCAGCATGACAAGAGGGCGTTTGTATGTTGTTCTCAGCATGTCCTGTGTCTCTGTTCCGGGACCTGCGCCCCTCTCGTCCCTGAGCTGCGTTCCAGCACTTTATGACTTACAAATTAAGCAGTAGAGGAAGAGTAAATTCAATAATATTATATTCGTCTCTTCTTTAATTTGAGTACACTTTTGGAGGGAGACCTCTTCTTTTACCCGTGAGCAAATTCATCTGGGTGATTTTACAGTGACGTGAGTAAAGGAGCCGCATCCAGGTTGCTTCACCGCAGCTTTACGGTCATCATAAATCAAAAAGCTTAAGCGAATCTTATTTTGAAATTTTAAGCCGGAAGTCCGCCGCTGAGCTACGACCAGTCTGTGTGGAGGAGAGAGGTGAACCCCGCCAGCACCTTTAGCTCCGTGTGTAGGACAGTTCTACCGCAGGTTCCTGTTCGTCTAGAAGCTTCCATCATGGCCTACCAGCTGTACCGAAACACGACTCTGGGAAACAGCCTTCAGGAGAGTCTGGACGAGCTCATACAGGTGAGGCGGCCGCGCTGGTAACAGCTAGCTAGCCTAGCCTAGCCAGTTAGCATGGTGCTAACGGCAGGAGCCGCGTTACTTCAGCTTCTTTGCTCCAGGATTCCAGCTTGAGTGGAACGTCCTGGTCGTCCGTATGTGGAGGTGTGACTCTCGAGTTAATTTCTCTCTGCAGCCGCTCAGCAACGTCCGGAAGTTATGATCTCCTTGCCAAGTTGTTGAAGTCCGTCGAGCGTCCTAATGCGAGTTTTTCTCTTATTGAGATTTGTTACCACGGTGATGGTTTCTGTCTGTTTATTTTGCCTCGTCGTGCTTGTAAGGCTCCCAGGTGTCTCCAGCACTGACCTGACGAGCTCCGAGGGTCAAATACAGATCAGAGATCAGGACGTCACTATCACTGACGGAGGACTCCCTGTCTGTGACCTCGTGCACGTCCGGCAGCAGCTCCCGGTGCTGCGACCCGGAGAACCGGAGAGCGTGAAGCCATCATGGCGGCTTCTTTGTTTAGAAGTCCAAGTACAAAAATGAAGCCGTAACCTCTTGAAAACACCAAGTGTCAGTAAGTGGAGCTTGAACAAAGTGGTGTGTGTGTGTGTGTGTGTGTGTGTGTGTGTGTGTGTGTGTGTGTTTTCAGACCCAGCAGATCACCCCTCAGCTGGCTCTGCAGGTCCTCCTCCAGTTTGATAAAGCCATCAATACGGCGCTGGCTAACCGGGTCCGTAACAGAGTCAACTTCAAGGTGAGTCCAGCTGGATTCTGCTCCTCACCTGTTCAACGCTGTCTCGTGCAGCTGAACTTCAACATGAACGTCAGCCGTGTGCTGCTGGCTCATCATGGCAGGAAGCGTGTTGGAAGAACGTTCCATGTGAACAGGAGCAGGTTGATGCCTGGCAGTGGAGGATGTGGTCCCCAGAGTAACTGAGGGCCTTTGTGATCCTCAGGGGTCTCTGAACACCTACCGGTTCTGTGACAACGTCTGGACATTTGTTCTCAACGACGTGGAGTTCAGGGAGGTCACCGACCTGGTGAAGGTCGACAAGGTCAAGATCGTCGCCTGTGATGGAAAGAGTGAGTGGACCTGATGTTCCCCTGCTGCTCTGGAGGTAGTTTCTAATCATCCAGGTCAGGACAATCTGGTCTTGGGGGGGGGGGGGGGGGGGGGTCAGAATGGTTTGCTGTGGTTGGCTGAATCTTCCCGCCCAGAGCTGCTGGCGTGTCCTGGAGTTGAGGTCATCTTAAGTTTCCTGTTGATGTGGACTAGTTTAGAGTCCAGAAGTGCACGTTCATACCTGAAGACACCAGAAAGCTACCCGGACCCACACTAGACCGGTCCAGTATTTCAAAAGTAAGATGCAGACCCAACCAGAACTGCAAAAAACGTTCCTCCTTTCTCAGTCCACAACCAGTGTTTGATCCACTTCCTGTCACAGTGACGGGACGCCACCCGTTAACAGGCTGAGCTCGTTTGGTCTTTTGAGTTATGAACCTGATTCCCACTTTTTATGTTAGCATTGCTAACTTGCTGTCAGTTGCTGCTGCTTTATCAGAACGGTTGCGTGTTTGTTCCAAGTCACATAAACACGCGTGTTGTCGTTCTGGTTTTCATTCATGGCTGTTTTCTTTCCTCACTAGATTCTGGCAACAACGCAGCCGAGTGACCACGACGCCCGTGGGAGTCACGGATGGACCTGGACTGTACATATAATTTATTACTGCAGTCACAGCTGACCTGTGAGTGAGTGTGTGTGTGTGTGTGTGTGTGTGTGTGTGTGTGTGTGTGTGTGTGTGTGTGTGTGTGTTCGTGAGTGAGTGAGTGTGTGTGTGTGTGTTAGTGAGTGAGTGAGTGTGTGTTAGTGAGTGAGTGAGTGTGTGTGTGTGTGTGTGTGTGTGTGAGTGAGTGTGTGTGTGTGTGTGTGTTAGTGAGTGAGTGAGTGTGTGTGTGTGTGTGAGTGAGTGAGTGTGTGTGTGTGTGTGAGTGTGTGTTAGTGAGTGTGTGTGTGTGTGTGTGTGAGTGTGTGTTAGTGAGTGAGTGAGTGAGTGAGTGTGTGTGTGAGTGTGTGTGAGTGAGTGAGTGTGTGTGTGTGTGTGAGTGTGTGTTAGTGAGTGTGTGTGTGTGTGTGTGTGTGAGTGAGTGTGTGTGTGTGAGTGAGTGTGTTTGTTAGTGAGTGTGTGTTTGTTTGTGAGTGTGTGTGTGAGTGAGTGAGTGTGTTTGTTAGTGAGTGTGTGTTTGTTAGTGAGTGTGTGTGTGTGAGTGAGTGTGTTTGTTAGTGAGTGTGTGTTTGTTAGTGAGTGTGTGTTTGTTAGTGAGTGTGTGTGTGTGTGTGAGTGTGAGTGAGTGAGTTGGGGGGTCCTTGTTCCTGCAGCAGTTTCTTTTTTATCAGTTTCCATTAAGTTTGTTTTCATTTTGCTGTGAGCTTGATGACCTTTAATAAAAACTTAATTTAAACACATGGAGTGTGTGTTAGTGTGTGTGTGTGTTTGTTAGTGTTAGTGTGTGTGTTTGTTAGTGTGTGTGTGTGTTTGTTAGTGAGTGTGTGTGTTAGTGAGTGAGTGTGTTTGTTAGTGTGAGTGAGTGTGTTTGTTAGTGTGTGTGTGTTAGTGAGTGTGTGTGTGTGTTTGTTAGTGTGTGTGTGTTAGTGAGTGTGTGTGTGTGTTTGTTAGTGTGTGTGTGTTTGTTAGTGAGTGTGTGTTTGTTAGTGTGAGTGAGTGTGTTTGTTAGTGTGTGTGTGTTAGTGAGTGTGTGTGTGTGTTGAGAATCTGTTCTTGAGAATATGAAAGCAAATCATGATTCATGTACTGAATTATTGGTCTGTTCTAGATGGACAAATCTGAATGACTTAACGAATCAGAGTGGTGACGAGGACGTGAATATCAGAAGTCATGTGACTAAGATCGCCTCCTAAGACGAACTTCAACGTTTCTGTTTCTGCCGTCCTTGAGAAACAAAAAGAAGAATCGGATTTAATACCAAGAATCAGCTGTTAGCTTTATTTTAGCTTTGATTTCACATTTTATGATGAAGCATCAGCCTCACGATAACCAGCCTGTCTGCTGCCTTCAAACGGAGGCCCGTTTGCGTCTCAGCGGCGGTGGATGATGACGCCTGGTTGACAGGGCGGAGGCTTGTTCCCAGCAGCCAACATGGAGGTGACTGTGATATGAGAGTGGAACACACAATACTACATACTGCACGGGTTTCCATGGCAACAAGTGAAAATGGCTTCCTTTTCCTGAAATGCAAACATGTTTGGAGCAGGTGATGGATGATGAATGAAAGCTTGACCACCTGACATGCTGAAGTGATGGATGGCTTCACAGTAAACGACGGCGTGGAACGTGCGCGAAGCTGGAAAGGTTGGAGGGTGTTTTCAGGGATCGACCGGGGGAGGTTATACAGCCCAAGGTTGACATGCTCCGCCCTAGGCTCCGCCCAGCCTCCCTGTCGTTGCTGGTGTTGTTAAACATCAGTTGTTTTGGGCGCAACATCCCGTGAGCGACTCACGTCACTGTGACTGGCAACATTTGGAACGTCCAGAAGAGTCCGGTTCAACCTTCTCACAGCAACTGGAGGAAGTGACAAGTGGAAGAGTGAATGTGGCGTTGATTTTCACGCCTGACGGTCCTGCTCTGCAGGTCCAGTGTGAAGTTGACGAGCAGGAAGTTGCTTGAATGCGCAGCACTACCTTCTCATCCGCCTTTAATCCCTTGAAACCGAGAATCGCCATGTTGCCCAGTCTAACCCATCCACGTCCTGAGAACTGTGTGTGTGTGTGTGAGAGAGAGAGAGAGAGAGAGAGAACTGCGCTTGTTTTGGTTACTCAGCACATCAGTCCTTTTCTCATACCTGATTGAATCTTATTCGTAGTGACTCGTCTAAGCTCCGCCCACTCAGTGCTATCAGCAGTAACTAATTTAAAGTCCAACCTCTCGAAAGGTCCCTTGATGTGACTGTCACTTAACGTGTTTAAGCTCCACCCTCCCTAAAAGAGACAGACGAACACTTTCACTCATCAATATCTTCGCTCAGTAGGGCAGCAGGAGATCAGACGCCATCCACAGCTGTGAGTACTGCAGGAACTCAACACCGGCGCCACTCTGTCTGGCAGCGTTACGCAGTTTTAAATATCAAGCACTGTCAAACCGGACAAGATTCCTAGAGCTTTCTCTGATTTTGAGCTTGGAAAACTGTTTCCATGGTTACTGAACATACACCTGGACCTGCTGACTGGATCCTGAGACTGAGCACCTAAGCAGAATTAGCATTGTGCTAACTCTGCTTGTAGGAGGTCAACAACTGCCCAGGTCAAAGGTCACACTGTAGCTGCCCCAGTTGAACAACTTCAAATACAAAACACATTTAAAAATAAAAACACAAATGTAGCAAAAGTAGAAAGAGTACAAAAAGATTTAAGAAAGTATAAAACATCCAGCAGGTGAAGTTGGGAGTCTGCTCTGCTCTTCACCTTCATCTTCCTCCTCTTCCTCTCCATCTTCCTGCGTTCAGTCCAGGAAGCGTTGGCAGGCTTTCTTCCAGCGGCAGGCGGTGCACCACTGGTCTCTGTGCTCGATGCCGTAAACTTTACGACATTTCTTGGCTTCGCCACGAATCCTCCTAATGGCCAGAGAGAGACAGACAGAGAACGGGGAGAGGGTTTTGTGGTCGGGTCTCGTTCTGGGTTCAGTATGACCTGCCCAGTGAGCAGCGCTACCTTGAGGACAGAGGTGGTTGTGAGCTGCTGACTCGCCGCGTTTCTGACTCTGCAATTGCTGCTTTGAAGTTGAATCTGTAGCTTTTTGGTTGCTGTTGCTAACTTCCTGTGGCAGCCATATTGAACAAAATGCTTCACGTCTTGTTGAGCGAGTTGAAGAGACTGGGGTCTGATGGTGAGGCTGGTGCGTAGAGTCGTGTGCCATATTGTTGCTGTCATCAATAGACGCCAGCGAGTGTTTGATTATTTAACTGATCAGATGATCATTTGATAGCTGGAGGGGGCGTGGCTTCAGGGAGGAGACACACAACCGCCACTGTGAACATCAGAACATCCAGTAACACCCTGATCAGAGGCCCACAGTCATGTGACCAACTTTCTCCTGCAAGGGCCTGGGTTCTGTTTCTGTTGAAGGTCCGGTACCCGGGTGTATTAGGACTGGGGGTTCTGCTGTGAGCAAACATAATGATGCTTTGCTTTATGGTGTCCACAGAGGTGGACTCATGGCGTGTTTAAAACCGGCTCTCAGACTAATGGGTGTGCTGTGTTCATGTGGCATCTGACCTGCAGGGGGTGCTCTGGTGCTGCAGCCATTGCTCTCCAACGCTGACTGAACGCGCTCGAAACGCCTGAGGAGAAGAAGAAGAGCAGACTGAAGAACTCTGCTGCACGTTGCTTTTACAGCAGAAACAAACATTTTCATTGTGTGATTCTTTTGGCTGCTGGGAAAGTTGTGCTCTCAAGTGTGAAAATGCTGCAGTTCCCTCCAGCAACCTGCAGGTGGCAGCGCTGCTTTCTGACAGGAGCCTCAAACCAGTTAAAGCCAACATTTGGCTGCTGTTGTGGGAGAAAACAGTCCAGCTGTTGACTGACAAATATTAAATTAAACCAAATATTCTCCCAGAAACTCCCCAACTGCCTCTGCAGGACAGGAACCAGCTGGCCGCTCGACCTGGGAGCCACGGCGTCCAACCACAAAGCGAAGGCGCTGCCAACAATCCTTCATCTCCCAACTGGTGGGTGACAAACATTGAAGGAAGTTCTCCACATCCTCTGCCCCTCCGTCTTGTTCCAGATCATAGTTAGAGAACCGCTCTAGGTTCTCCATGGTACCGGTACAGTCTGCGTTCTGTCTACTTATCAACACTGGAATCCAAACTCAGGACTCAAGAGAGAATCTGAAACCCAGAAACTGATTTTGCTGAATGAGTCTTGTGGGCGGGTCTTCAGCTGGAGAACCTCCTGACAACATTTCACTTGTTCAGATTTTAAAAGCAGCACCTGTCTGTCAGTTGACCTGCATCGAACGCCTTTGCTGCAGCCACATGATGTAGAATTGAATCATCATGGTGACACAGGGGGCGTGTCCAAATGTTGTCCCATCAACTATATTTGCGTCCAAAGAGATTTAATGGTTGAGGAGATTTCAGAGGTAAGAGAATGTTCTATTTACTGTAAACATGGCGGCAGAAGATCTCACCTGTCTGTGGCAGGTGGTGGGTGGGGCCATCCAACGACAGGAAGCTGTATTCAAAGCTGCTGCAGCCTCCAAAGGACTGGGGGGCGGAGCCTACATCAACAATTTAGCATCAAATACAGTCATATTTTTATGCTACTGTGGACCTGGTTGAGGTCATCAGGTTCGATCGTGACAACTGCGCTGTCAATCAGCCGTCTTACTCCCACTTTACCTGATAGGAGTGTTCTGATTGGACCTGCCAGAAGCTGCCGCTGGAGGGGGCGGAGCGACTCAGAGCCCCATTGACTGGAGGGGGGGGGGATGGAGAGGAGGGGAGGGGAGGAGACTGCTGCTGATCCCATAGGTTGATCTCTGTGTAGTAGAAGTCCTCCTCGCTGCGAGAGCAGCGCTCGTGCTCGCCGAGGCGGCTGCGGGGGGGGGGGGGGGGGGGCATAGGTGTTAGATTGGATTGGCTCATGCGTCATGTTTCTAGATAATCCCCCCTCCCCCATGGATGGATGCATAACCGTGGAAAGTCTCACCACAGGTGAGTGATCCGGATGTGACGCTTTATTCCAACCACGGACGTCAGCACCTTCTCGCAGCCCGGCCACAGACACCTGTACGCCACGTTTGCTGAGTTCTGGAGGACAACACACGCGTCACCTCTCAGATCCTCGTCCCGAACTTTTGCACCCACCTGTGAGCGCGTCCCTCTGCTCACCCTGCGTCTCCGTGGCGCCGGCTCACTGAACAGCACCTGCTCCATCTCCATCTCCAGTCCTTCATCAGGGGGCGTGGCCAGGTTGAAGTTGGGCTCTGTCATTGGCGAGGACGGGGTGGGGCTCCTGTTGCCATGGCCGACGCTCCAGTAGCCGCTGCTGCCGCTGTCCGAGAGCTCGCTGCCTCCACAGTCAGCGCCAGGAGCTGAAGCACACGAAGCAGACGGCTTCTGTCAGGCGCCACTGACGAGCCAGCAGCAGCTCAGAGGACGCAAACGTGCGAGCGTAACTTTGGTTCTCTGCTCGTGTCTCTTTCTGGGTACCTGCTGGGTCAGGGGGGGCGGGACCGGACAGCAGTGGGCTGCAGGACAAGCTGCTGAGGACCAGCGCCGCCATCATCTGGTCCATGTCCACCTCTTCGGGACCGGACCGCCTGCAGACAGGAGAGCCTGAGAACACAACTGACGGCACATGCGTGATTCGTCAGACGCCAGCGAACAACAACATGTCTGACCTCCCGGGGACGTCGATGGACGAGGAGGTGCACCTGCTGCTGCATGCGAGCCATGAGGATAAAGGTGAGGAGGAGGGATGAGCCGAGGACCAGAACCAGTTCTGGTCCAGCAGACCTGCAGGTTCACACTGAGAGACACCACAAACCAAAAAGAGTGTTTGTTTAGAACGGTGCAACTGAGCAAAGCTCATGGGAGCTGCAGCTGTTCAGCACCTTGGGTCCCGGATGAACTGTGATGCTGCTGGTATCCTGCAGTCCCGCTGCCGTTACCATGGCGGCGATGACCCCACGTGACTCCTGGTCCGTGCGCATCCCTCCTGCTGTGCTCAGCAGCGCCCCCAGTGGGGAACGTTTCCCCAAACGAGTCTTCGGCAACATGACCAACCTGAAACCAGTCACGCATCGCGGTTGATCACGAGCTGATTCCAGATCAGTCCTGTGCTTTGATCTACGACACAAGCAAGCGTTTCATTCCAGTTCTTGCTATTAATTTCAAGCCATTTGGCAGTTAGCAAAAATAAAAGCTAGAAATGCTAAAAAGTCCAACCTGCCGATAAAATTAACAACAGACAAACGCGTCCTTTTCCAAGTGCAAATCGTCCCACAACCATGAAAAGTATTGAAGTCTTAAAAGTGAAGGTTTTTAAATCATAACTGAAGTTTATACTGCGACTGAAACTGACACTTTCATTCTAAGCTTTGTTCTCTGTCTGAAAGACCTGAGTGACATCACAGTGACTCACAGCTGCAGTCATTTACAGTCAGGCTGGTGTGTGTGTGTGTGTGTGTGTGTGTGTGTGTGTGTACTATACAGACGAGTTCAACTGTTGATCAATAACATTCGATGGTTACAACATTAGTATACTCTGTCACCCTGGCAGCATGAGGAGACGTAGAGCCCCGCCCACCTCACAAGGTTTCCAGTCAATCGCTGACTCACAGTTTCCTCATCTGACGGTCAAAGAGTTCAACTTGGGAGCAACTTTGCCACTGAGATGAAACTTTGGACCAGGAGTCCCAGCCGAGCTGCTGGCCTGAGAGCAGGAGTCCTCGTATCTGGGAACGTTTAATAAAACACTCACGTCTCGTCGTGCAGGAGGAGGAGGGTTCCTGGCGTGATGGAGAAGAACATCCAGATGATTAGCAAAGAAACGACGAGAACCAGGCTCCTGTTCATGCCTTCATCTCTACTTTGATGTTGGTGCAGTGTCAGCCGGCATGTTCTTGTGTTGAGGGTAGAACTGCAACGTTCACTGAGGCTGCGTCACTGACTCCACCTTCGATATGATAAACGTGTATTCATTTGATAAATGGAACACTGTTGCTCTTTAACTTGCGCGGTTTTGGACTTTCCTAAGAAAATGTTATTTTTAGAATGACACTTGTTGTGGTTATCCTGACATGAATGAGCGTGGCTGCTGGTCAGTGAGGGCTGCTGGACCGGGACAGGAGATGAGAGCCAACTTCATGGTCAGTCCACACAAACCAGGATGAGCCTCTCACCTGAAGCCAGTCAGCAGAACGTGCAGGAGTCCGCACAGACACTCACTGGCGTCTCTGCATGGACGAGTGATGGGCTGCTGGAGATAAAGAGGTGCTGCCCAGGCTAAGCCTTCTCCAGAGGACCGTGCACAGACGCATGCAGTGGATGAGCTGCTGAGTGGATATGGACGCACGTGCAGCTTCAGTGTGAGCAGTCGTGGAAATGATGAACAGTCAATAATCAAACAATCGATGTCTTTCATGCCTCTCTTACTGACAAGACTGAGCCTTTAGTTCTGCAACTCTTCAGAGTCAGAACCCAAGAGTCCGAGAGATCAATGATGATGATTAACTATCCTAAGTTTTGTTGGACGCTCCCCCCCCCCCACTGCAGAGTACTTCGGTGTCTGTGTCTGCTGTGTGCGCGAAGTTAGAGGAGACAAACCTCCCAGCATGCACCAGTGTCTCTTACCTGCTGAGGCTCCAGGAGACAGACGGACAGGCAGGAGGACATCTGAGGGACAGACACGCTGTTGTTCAGTAAGGAGAGAGAGCTGCTGCAGGCTGGCAGGAAAAAATGGATGCTGGAGCCGATGGACAGGAGGAGGGAGGGGTGGAGGGGGGGGTGTCACTCATATCAATAAAAAAATAACTGAAAATTTGCAACTAAACATGGTGATGAACATGAGCAGAGAAACGTGCACCATCAGACGGAGTCAAAGGTCAAAGGTCACATTACTTTTCTGTTTATGATGACTTTTTTTAATTTAGACAAATAAATTGTTTTTTACAATTAAGACCTGTAAGCAATTGTAGACATGTTGTATTTTTGTGACTTTGAACTTGTTCTTCCTCAGAAATATTGTTAGTTTATGTCTATGAAGCTCATTCATTCACACACACACGCAGGCACACACACGCAGGCACACACACGCAGGCACACGTATGCACAAACACACACACAAAGGCACACACACGTAAGCACACGTATGCACACACACACACGAAGGCACACACACGTAAGCACACACACGCAGGCACACGTATGCACAAACACACACACAAAGGCACACACACGTAAGCACACGTATGCACACACACACACGAAGGCACACACACGTAAGCACACACACGCAGGCACACGTATGCACAAACACACACACGAAGGCACACACACGTAAGCACACACACATGCACACACACACAGGCACATATGCACACACACACACGTAAGCACACGTATGCACACACACACACAGGCACACGTATGCACACACACACAGGCACACGTATGCACACACACACATAAGCACACGTATGCACACACACACACACAGGCACACGTATGCACACACACACACAAACACACACACACACACAGGCACACGTATGCACAGACAGGAACCCCTGTGGTTCCACCACCAATCGATCCACTCCAGGTCTTCCCAGCAGCCCTCACGGAGCTCCTCAGTCTGGTAGTAAACAAGAGAACCACGTGGGGAAGATCTGTGCTGTGATTGGTGGAGCTGAGCTGAGCAGCAACACACCCCTCTGAGGCCTGTTGTTTACAGAGTTTCTGCTGGGAAGCACACATGGACACACCTGATATACTACAGTAATACTACTTACTAGTACCATTATTACAACTGCTACTACAAGTGTACTTCAGTAACACTGGTTTTATTGTAACACTGCTACTACAGACCTTCTGAATGAAGGTTCAGATACATGAAAAATACTATTAAGATACTGCAACCATACTGTGATACTTGAACTCCAGTGTTCATGTTTCCAATAGTCTGATAGAATTCGTGCATCTGTGTGTGATTACGTAACTGTGTGTGTGTGTGTGTGTGTGTGTGTGTGTGTGTGCGCGCTGAGCTGCACGTAGCACACACCACTCACGCTTGTGAGCTGCGTGCTGATAGTGAGACGCTGCTAATGTTAAAGGAACATGACGACACCAAGTCACAACAACAGATCCCCACCATGCGAGGACCCCCGTGATCCAGGAGATCCTCCAGATCTACACGTCCCGTTCACGGCTGACGTTCTCTATCATTCTGTACTGAGATCATTTCTGTATGAACACTCAACATGTTGGATTTTCTCTTTTGTCGTTGTAACCCTGCCATCACTGCGGTGAACTCGTCATGAAGGTGTTTGTGCTGCATGCCAGTACCCACCAGTACCCACCATACTAGTACTAGGATGGGGCTCAGCGTCATAAAGAGTACAAAATCCTAGTCTGTTCAGGATGGTGATGTGGAGCAGAGGCTCTGCTGTGTTCAGGATGAGCGCCCCCTACTGCTGAGCAGCGGGAGGCTGTGGCTGGAAGGTCAACAACTTGTTGAACTTCGAAATTCGAAAATTTGGTTGAGAAAAAAACCTCAATCCGGCACCTTTTCATGCTCACTTGAGCTGTTTTTTTTTATTTCATCTTTTTTTCGTAATGTAAATGTGCAAACCAGGAGGTGGAAACTTCTTCCTCTGATGTAGTAAACTAAGTCACATGACTGACCAGCTGGTTCCACTGCCATGGTCGGTTGCAGACAGCAGCAACTGGGCCAATACCAGCTGGCACTGAAAAACTGGTCCAACTGATCCTTAAGTTCTCACTTCACTTTCAGTAATCAGTGACTTCTTCCTCTTCTTCTTCTACTGTTACAGCTGTGTGTCCACCTACTGATGGAAATATCTAATTCACAACTTCCTCATTGGCAGCAGGGTGGAGCAGTGGTCCTCCCTGTGGCCCCCCATCAAGAAGGTTGTGGGTGGAGCAGTGGTCCTCCCTGTGGCCCCCATCAAGAAGGTTGTGGGTGGAGCCCCGGCTGCAGCACGGGGTCTTTCTGTGTGAGTCTCCATGTTCTCCCTGTTCCTGCTGGGTTCTCTCTGGTACTCCAGCTTCCTCCACAGTCCAAAGACATCAAGAGGGACCAGGTTAATCCAGACTCTAAATTGACCGTAGGCGTGGCTGGGAGAGCCAATGGTTGTCTGTCTCTATGTGTTGGCCCTGCCATGGACTGGTGACCTGTCCAGGGGGAAGGCTGCTGGGATAGGCTCCACCCCCACCACCCTCAACAGGAGGAGAGGGGGAAGATGGAGGGAAGGCTGCTGGGATAGGCTCCACCCCCACCACCCTCAACAGGAGAAGAGGGGGAACATGGAGGGATGGAGGAATGGAGGGATGGATGATGGATGGATGGATGGAGGGATGGATGGATGGATGGATGGAGGGATGGATGGATGGAGGGATGGATGGATGGATGATGGAGGGATGGATGGAGGATGGATGGATGATGGATGGGTGGATGGATGGATGGGTGGAGGATGGATGGGTGGATGGATGGATGGGTGGAGGATGGATGGGTGGATGGATGGATGGGTGGAGGATGGAGGGATGGGTGGAGGATGGAGGGATGGATGGAGGATGGAGGGATTTTCCTCATAGTGGCACTTCAACAGTTTGCTCAATATCCAGTTGACAATGACATGAAACATGAGAGCTGAGCAGTTTTAGGGAAAATACTTTGACTTGAGTACTTTGAACTTGTAGTTGTACTTGTAGTTGAGTACTATTTCAGTACCTGACAAGAGTTCAGGTGCTCTGCCTCCACCTCTCAACAGAACAAGGATACTGTCAATAATCAGTTCTAAATTTGACCCACCGAACCTTGAAGTTTATCATCTGATGACTCATCACCAGACTTCCTTCAGATGCTTAACCACGACCTTCACACGACCTTCACACGACCTTCACACGACAATGCAACTTTATTGGAGAGAAGTTTGGAGGGGGGTGACATAAAACTTAAAACTCAGATAAGTTACATAAAGGACAGGATCAAGAAGACATGTGACTCTGCTGCCCCCCAGCCGACATCGTCAGCAAGCAAGAGGTGACCAACAGTTGGAGGCCGTCCCCCATTGAGACGCGTCATAAAAACACCTGGAAGACGTCAGAGTCCCAAGCGTCCCCTTCACCGTCACTTCATCTGTTTGTCCTCTATTCTAAAACATCTGTCATCCACTGGTCTTCATTGGTCTCACGCCAGAGTTCCACCGCCACCTTCTGGCTATCCACCATTTTATTCTGTCTTCCAAACAGTGTCGGCCCCCAGCGGCGTTTGAGAGGCTCAGCGCAGGATTCACGGGATCATGAGAATTCGCGTGGGGGTATGGAACAACAAACAAGAGTCACTTCCTGCCCAACTCTGACCTGCTGCTGATTCAGACATTTTTCTGTTTGAACCTCAGCGATCAAGATGGAACCCTCATTGTCCTCCTGTCTTTCATTACTGTCAGTTGCAGCTTTCAACTTCTACGTGTCTCAATCGCTCCGGTAGTAGAGGTGAAGGCTCCACCTTCTCTCCTACCTGCACTGCAGGTGTATGGACAGGGGGCGTGGCCAGTGGGACCTTCTTGTTCACTTACAGCATACAGTGAGTTCTCGTCTCAGTCACTTAGTTCTGACACACACTCGCCTTCGTCCCCTGGCATCTGATTGGTCTGTGATGGTGACACATCAGCGTTTCCTTCAATGGTAATGTAGGTGTGGTCAGAGACCGGAGGGGCGGAGCTTCTTAGGTCTGCACACAGAATCACAAATGACCTCCGTTAACTGATGTGTCTCTAATGTCAGTGATTTCTTTCAGTGAAGGCTGCAATTCCCAGTTTCATGTTGAGTGACACCTTGACGTCAGGTGACCCTCATTCAGCGTCTGATACGTTGACCTCATCGTGATGTAGGACACTGATGTTGATAGTTTGCCTTTGGGAGGTTGTGACACTGTAACATCGTTGGATGATGTCATCTCACAGCTGAACTGACATGGCGCCCGACACCAGGCGGAATATTGAAAACCTCTCAAGTGCAAACATCTCAGTCAAGAAACAAATCGACTGGCAACAACTGTGACAGGACGAGTCCATCACTTCCATCCTGTCTGCTCCAGAAGAAACACAAGAAGAAACTGATGGCAGCTGACCTCAAAGTCATTTCCTCCACATTTACATTTTCATCAATACACAAATTTCAAATTTGCAAAAAAGGTAAAAGTCATCAAGAACTTCCTGTAAACTGCTGTCAAAACAGGAAGTGTTGCAAACTTGGCTCATTTATCTCCGCCCATCATCGATGGCACTTTCAAACAAAACTGCATAGATTAAAAAAACCCTCCTTTTTAGAACTCTTCTGAGCCCGGTACCCTATGGTGGCCTGGAAGTTCAAAACAAGATTACAAAATGTGAAACACTTTTACAAAGCTTGAGGCAAATTTACTTTTGAGAAAACAGTTTTACATATCATAAAAAAAAACCATGTAACAAAACAAATTTGCAAGCGGCGAAACAATTTTTAAAATAAAACTTCAACTGGAAAAGGAATGTACCAACTTCGAGGCTGAACGGGGTGATTAGCGGGAGCGGCCGATTCAAGGTTTTGTTGCCGATGGAGGATGGACGGCACTCCAGGGCTGTTTTGCCCGTTTTGTGGCCAACAAATGAGTCAAATGCCTCGGTTTTGTTGTTCGTGTCGTCGCTCTTTAGAGCTTTTAAGAGGCACGGACCAGGGGGAGGGACCAGATATTCTACAGCAGTGCATAAAGTGTTTTAATGAGGGCCACACGTACGCCGCGATTGTGGACATGATGTCGTCCTTACACAGCGTTCACATCAGCTCGAGGTCTCTAAAAAGCAAACTGAATGAAGCCAGATTTGATCAAAGACAGGATTGCTCCTCCACAAACGCCGTAACGCCAAACGACTGGAACTTTGAGGACCTCATATGTTTTCCACAAAAAGGGCAAAACATTCCTTGATCACCGTCCATCTTCCATCGATGTATGTCGATGCCACAGAACCTTGATTTGTCCGCTCCCAGTGATTGGCTCATCTCAGGTTCAGCCCAGGAGGTACGTTCCTTTTCCGGTTGACGTTTTATTTTTAAATTTGTTTTGTTGATGTCTTTTTTATAGTATGGCAAACTGTTTCCTCAAATGTACATTTTTTTCAAGCTTTGTAAAAGTGTTTCACATTTTGTAATGTTGTTTTGCACTTCCAGGCCACTGAGCGGTTCCGCCATCTTTGCCTGTTTGGTCGATGAACCCTCACGATACGAAGCGAAAGATCTTTGGTAATCTGAAAACATACTCTCATATAAAGGAAGTGATGTCATATTCTCCCTTAAGGTTCCGTCAGAAAATTCTCAAGATCTCCATCATGCTTCCTTGTGTCCCCCCAGCTGACACTGCAAGGTGCTTGAAAGCACAGACCTACATCATATGGCATCAGCAAAAGATTCTGATCAGACACAGAGCAATAGGAGTGAGGTATCATGGGAAATGTAGTCAGCCAGCTCCCATTTAAATAGGATCAGAAAGTCAAAGGTGTTTCAGTACCAGCAGCAGTGTCACTTCCTGTCTCCATCACAGCTCCACTGTCATTGGTCAGAACATCTGAGGACAAACAAACACATGAAAACAGTTCAACTGCTGCTTTTCTTAATAGAAAAGCCCTCTGTAAATATACACATATACATACATATTTATATACATATATACATATTTATATACATATATATTTATACACATATACATACATATTTATATACATATATACATATTTATATACATATATATTTATACACATATACATACATATTTATATACATATATACACATATACATACATATTTATATACATATATACATATACATACATATTTATATACATATACATACACATACATATTTATATACATATACATACATATATACACATATACATACATATTTATATACATATACATATATACATATATAAATATATACATATATATATATATATATATATATATATATATATATATATATATATATATATATATACACATATACATACATATTTATATATATGTATGTATGGGGGGGGGACTGACCTGAGTGCTGCAGCACCCCCAAGTGGCTCCTCCAGGGCATGAACGGGACCGACTTCTCTTCCTCAGGTTTGACCTCTGGACTCATAGAGTTTATAAGTCAGACCAGCAACGGAGTGGCGTTTTTATGATTTGGATGCTGCTGTTGCTCTATTAATGACAAGTAGACTTCATTCACCTTTATTTCATTTTTTCAGAAGTCTCAGGAAAGATCATTACAGTGGAATTAGTTGGCGCTAACACTTCCCACCCACTACCAGCCATTGGGCTAAGCTAACTAGCCTGGTCCTGAGCTAGCTGATGCTAACACTTCCCACCCACTACCAGCCATTGGGCTAAGCTAACTAGCCTGGTCCTGAGCTAGCTGATGCTAACACTTCCCACCCACTACCAGCCATTGGGCTAAGCTAACTAGCCTGGTCCTGAGCTAGCTGATGCTAACACTTCCCACCCACTACCAGCCATTGGGCTAAGCTAACTAGCCTGGTCCTGAGCTAGCTGATGCTAACACTTCCCACCCACTAGCAGCCACTGTGCAAAGCTAACTTGCCTGGGTCTCTTTCTTCTTGTCTGTCTCTGAGGACAATGGGCAATGGTGTCCCTCTGTAAGGCAACGCTGCTTGCTAAGGACATTTGGCAGGCTAGTATCTGTCTCACAGATGAAACTTTACCTCCAAGTCAATAAAACTGGCATCTCACCATTTTCATCATTCTGCAACTCTGAGATGATTGGATTCTCCCTCGCCATCTCCTCCAGCTTCACCTGTCAATCACCATGATAACCGTTCTTCATCCTCTCAGAGGTTTTCACTGAATAGTTGTGAGGAGCTCGGAGGTCACTTACCACTCGGATCAGAGCCAAAGGGTTTTTTTCCACCTCTGAGTCTCGCAGCTCAAATGAATGTCTGCAAGAGAAAGCTAATTTATAACCTGATCAATAACTGATCTGCAACTAGTGACTGATCAATTCGATAACTTTGTCCTGTGCAAGAAGACATCTTCTTTTAGCCAAAGTTCAAAGATACTCTGTTAAAATTTATAGATGACATCACCAGAAATTACTACAACTATCAGCTATCCTTAATTGTCTGTAAGCTGATTGATAACTAATCGTCACATCTTCATAGCAGCTGTCGTGTTTCAGGTGGACGAGCAGAAACCTGCCGCAGTCGCTGCACAGCGCCATGAGGAGGATGGCAAGGAGGAGGAAGAGGAAGACGCTGCCAGGCAACAGGACACTCGAGGCTGTGACCTAAACTCCCACAGCAGCCATGATGGCTGAGAGAGCAAGAGAGAGAGAGAGAGAGAAGATGATGGACCAGAACAGGACAGGACCGATCTTCAGGGCTTCAGGTCAGGAAATGGAGGGAATAAATTTGATGTTACATTTTTAAGGTGTTTCGGAGTGAGGAGGCTGATGAACAGCAGTCTGAACCCGGGCAGCAGCCTCGCCGCCATGTGGGAGGAAGCCAGCAAACACCAGTTCCCAGTAACCATGAGGACCAGGACAGGACCAGTAATCTGTAATGTGTGTTTCACCTCAGGAAACTTTCCATTTGAACCCAAACAGTTGTTTGTTGTTTTCCATAAGAACAAATTCTGTGAATCGAGTATGAGATGAAGTACAACTTCACTCTACTTTCATATGTGGACATGATGCATTCAGGTTAGCTTGTAAACATCTTGGTGATATCATGATGAAATGGGTTGTGATGAACCCCCACAGACAAAAAACTGTTGCTACAGCACCACCATGTGGCCAGATACAGAAGAGCAGTGAACGTTTCTCCTCATTCTAGGAACCTGATAAAGTGACAGTGAGGCGTGATTATGGGTGTTTGGGGTTTCTTCTCTTTTCTGTCATCAGTTTGAAGGAGGATTTGAATGATTTTATCTGACACACATAAACACACATGAATATATAAACACACGAACACAAACACACATGAACATATAAACACACATGAACACAAACACACATGAACATATAAACACACATGAACACGTAAACACACATGAACACATCAACACACGTAAACACACATGAACACATCAACACAGGGGCCATCACGTTGGAGCAGTGGTCCTCACTGTGGCCCCCATCAAGAAGGTTGTGGGTGGAGCAGTGGTCCTCCCTGTGGCCCCCAGCAAGAAGGTTGTGGGTGGAGCAGTGGTCCTCCCTGTGGCCCCCCATCAAGAAGGTTGTGGGTGGAGCCCCGGCTGCAGCACGGGGTCTTTCTGGGTGAGTCTCCATGTTCTCCCTGTTCCTGCTGGGTTCTCTCTGGTACTCCAGCTTCCTCCACAGTCCAAAGACATCAAGAGGGACCAGGTTAATCCAGACTCTAAATTGACCGTAGGCGTTTCTATTTAGAGAGTAACCACCTTTCTGTCTTTCAGCACATTGACAGAGAAACAACTGAACACCGCAGAGAAACAAAGAAATTAATTATTAAAAACACATTTTATATTGAATGAATCCCACTGAACAGAACTTGATGCTGAGCTGAGCTGCTGTTTCTGGATCAGTGGCACAAGCAAAGGTTAGGTCATAAAATTACACACAACATTACCCCACATAACGTTAGCCTGCATAACGTTACCCTGCATGTTAGCCTACATAACGTTAGCCTGCATAATGTTAGCCTGCATAACGTAAGCCTACATAACGTTAGCCTGCATAACGTTAGCCTACATAACCAGCCAATAGGCAGTGTACCTTTTAGCTCTCTTGGCTATGAGACAAGAAATTGTACAGCTGTTTTAAAGCAACCTTTCCTGGTCACGAGGATGAAACATTATCTTTCCAGCAGTTTCATGTATTTAATATTTGTAGAGAACCAGGAGAAGAATGAATGATCAGTTTGGGCCAAACTTGGTGTTTTCATGCTGTTACTGTTTGAACACCAAGTCTTTACTGTACACGACTTAACAGCACGAGCTCCATTTAAAGGCCAAGTAACACTGAGGAGGCCTGAAATGGCCCCCATACGGACCCAGTGGGCCTCGCTGGTACCAGCTGCTGGGCCTTGCTGGCACCAGCTGCTATTTCAATGGCAGCACAGAAACACTTGCCTTCTGTTTAGGGTTCTGTGTTGATGTATCAGGTCACCGTGGTCACCTGGTGCCTCCAGTCGCCTCGTCCCGACTGCCTGAACTCAGTGGAAAACATCCAGGATAGATTGTGAGGAGACTTAAACAGAAGACGGACGACAGAACGACCATCTTGTCCGTGTTTGCAGTTTGAAAATGTGACAACACGATGAAATGTGACGTGACGACAGAGGCTGAATGTTTGCTCAGACCAGCCCTCCTGTCAGTCATACTCAACACAGGAATTCCAGTTATTATGAAGGGAAACAACTGACACATTAATGACTGACTGACCTGAATATCCATCATCCATCGTCATCTTCCGCTTATTCCTACACATTAAGGGTCGCGGGGGGGTGGAGCCTATCCCAGCGTCAACGGGCGAGAGGCGGGGTTCACCCTGGACAGGTCACCAGTCCATGGCAGGGCCAACATAGAGAGATGAACAACCATTCACACTCACATTCACACCTACGGTCAATTTAGAGAATCAATCAGCCTTGTCCCCAAATTGATGTCTTTGGACTGTGGAGGAAGCTGGAGTACCAGAGAGAACCCAGCAGGAACAGGGAGAACATGGAGACTCACCCAGAAAGATCCTGTGCCGGAGCCGGGACTCGAACCCGGAACCTTCTTGCTGTGAGGCCACAGTGCTGACCACTGCTCCACCGGGCAGCCCCTGACCTGAATAATTCATATTAATTCAATACCAAATATCGTATCAGCCAAGAAGGTCAAGTATGCCGTGAGTTCTACTTCAAACATTACATCATCGGCCAACATTCAAATATGAACTACACCTGAAACCACAGAAACTGTCTACAACCTTAAAACAGAGTCAAAATGTGAAGGAATAAAACTGTTGCAAGTTGACAAAAAGACAGAAATCCTTCTTTAAAACACGAGGAACCAAATGTGACAGTTTAAAAACCTCTGGATGTTAAAGTTGATTTTCACATTTTCAACACATCTTCAAATAGGAGATGAGTTCATATCAGCTGCTCTCTCCTTGTTCACTCGACAAGGTTCGCTTAAAAGAACTTACATTACATTTTCTTTAGTTCCTTGAAGTCAGTGATATTTAATTTTCCTCTAATGATCCGTTATCAATTCAACAATCTGCCTGTTTAAAATGATTAACGTCAGAGACTCTGGATCAGCTAACAGGGCAGAGTTGAGAGAGAAAGAAACTCCAATATCATCGCTGTCCTGTTGTGAAGTGAAGATGATGTAGAAGAAGTGAAGTGACGCTTACCTGAGAGTTCAGCTTCAGACTGAGCTGCTGCTGCTGGACCTGCTGCCACGCACTGAGCAAACACACACACACACACACACACACACACACACACACACACACACACACACACAACTAGAGGCAGTCTT
The DNA here is from genome assembly GCF_037954235.1 of Aulostomus chinensis. Classification (NCBI taxonomy): domain Eukaryota; kingdom Metazoa; phylum Chordata; class Actinopteri; order Syngnathiformes; family Aulostomidae; genus Aulostomus; species Aulostomus chinensis. The sequence continues at coordinate 35,390,687 of NC_141321.1, read as the reverse complement.
AAGGCTACATTCAGCAAGCCTGAAAACTCCAATTTTTGAAAACTTAAGTGTCGATTCATTGTGTTGAGGAGGAAATAGTGATGATCTGATTGATACTGCAGTACGTGCACTGTGGTAATGATACTGCAGTATTTGTACTGCCTTCAGACTCAAGGGGCTTTAAAAACAGCTCGCAGTTGTTCTCAACAGAAATTAGAACACTGGAGTCGAAGTGACTAAAACAGGCAAATATCAAAGTAGCTGCTGATTTGTTTAATCGTGGAATCGAATCGTCACTCAAACTTTACGGCTCCACACCACTAATTTTGTGAAATAGAATGTAAATAAATGTCACATGTGATTTTTCAATTTTATTTTCATTCAAGCGTTGTATTTCTATAAAATCCTGGCCTAGTTTTTAATCAATTATTAGCAAAATTGTGTGTTTTTGTGTCTAATAAGTTAGTCCTCAGTTGTAAGTTTATGTCATGTGATTTGCCTTGTTTTGACCTTTTTGCTCCTAGATATCACCGTTGTCATACACCCTGAGTTACACCTTCAGCTGGTGGAGAGTTCCAGCTGTTTCTGGTCCAGTTTCTGAGCCACATGACTCACTGAGAAGTTTGCCTGAAGGTCACTTCTGTCATTACGACCTCCGAACGTTACACGGTGGGCTCGCTGCTACACAAGAGCATGAAGAAGAGTTCTCCTCCTCCGATCACGATGAACCAGACAAACATGGCTTCTTCTTCACCAACGACTCGTTCAGCCTCAGCAAGTTGTTGCTCATCCTCTCCTCTTCCTTGGAGCTTTTAGACGAGCCTTGATTGGCAGTTGAGGTCATCTGTCATCACTACCGCTGCTCAGGGGTTACAGCACGTTGTGTTTTGTTGGTTTGATTCTTTCCTGTCGTGCACAAAAGTGTCAGAACATTTTGTCCCCTTGTGGCTCAGTCAGTGAGACCTCGTGTGACAGACGTTGTGTTTGCAGAGTTTTACAGCCGCCCCTCCAGCCGCTGGCAGCTGCCACTGACAAGCTCGTTAAAACCCAAATCAAACTGAAACTGGAGCGTTATCAGCGGCTCCGCCCAAGAACACCGAACTGAAACTGGCTGCTTGACTGGTGGAGCGAGCAAACATGCACCACATTAAGATGCTGTTAGAAGTCATCGGTGCAGGGAGTTTCAGCTCCACGTGCAGATGTTTGGAGGCGGCCATGGGCCACAGGGTTGCTTTGTTACCCAGCAGCTGAAGGCCTTCCTCCAACTGTTCCCCACTAACTTGATCCTTCCTTTTTTACTGGTGTAAAGTGAAGGAACATTGACAGATGTAAGAGCAAGGAGTCAATAGTCTCTGGTTCACCAGGACTGGTTTTCTATTGAGGGCGGCCCGGTGGAGCAGTGGTCCTCCCTGTGGCCCCCAGCAAGAAGGTTGTGGGTGGAGCAGTGGTCCTCCCTGTGGCCCCCAGCAAGAAGGTTGAGGGTGGAGCAGTGGTCCTCACTGTGGCCCCCAGCAAGAAGGTTGTGGGTGGAGCAGTGGTCCTCACGGTGGCCCCCCATCAAGAAGGTTGTGGGTGGAGCCCCGGCTGCAGCACGGGGTCTTTCTGGGTGAGTCTCCATGTTCTCCCTGTTCCTGCTGGGTTCTCTCTGGTACTCCAGCTTCCTCCACAGTCCAAAGACATCAAGAGGGACCAGGTTAGGCTCCAGCCCCCCCGCAGCTCTTAACAGGATAGGTGGTATATATGGATGGATGGATGATGGATGGATGATGGATGATAGATGGATGGATGGATGGTGGATGATAGATGGATGGATGGATGATGGATGATAGATGGATGGATGGATGGTGGATGATAGATGGATGGATGGTGGATGATAGATGGATGGATGATAGATGGATGGATGATGGATGATGGATGGTGGATGATAGATGGATGGATGATGGATGATAGATGGATGGATGGATGGTGGATGATAGATGGATGGATGATGGATGGATGGTGGATGATAGATGGATGGATGGTGGATGATAGATGGATGGATGGTGGATGATAGATGGATGGATGATAGATGGATGGATGGATGGTGGATGATAGATGGATAGATGGATGATAGATGGATGGATGGATGGTGGATGATAGATGGATGGATGATAGATGGATGGTGGATGATTGATGGATGGTGGATGATAGATGGATGGATGATAGATGGATGGATGATGGATGATAGATGGATGGTGGATGATAGATGGATGGATGGATGGTGGATGATAGATGGATGGATGATGGATGATAGATGGATGGATGGATGATGGATGATAGATGGATGGATGGATGATGGATGATAGATGGATGGATGGATGGTGGATGATAGATGGATGGATGGTGGATGATAGATGGATGGATGATAGATGGATGGATGATGGATGATGGATGGATGGATGGTGGATGATAGATGGATGGATGATAGATGGATGGATGGATGGTGGATGATAGATGGATGGATGATGGTGGATGATAGATGGATGGATGGTGGATGATAGATGGATGGATGATAGATGGATGGATGGATGGTGGATGATAGATGGATAGATGGATGATAGATGGATGGATGGATGGTGGATGATAGATGGATGGATGATGGATGGATGGTGGATGATAGATGGATGGTGGATGATAGATGGATGGATGATAGATGGATGGATGATGGATGATAGATGGATGGTGGATAATAGATGGATGGATGGATGATAGATGGATGGATGATAGATGGATGGATGATAGATGGATGGATGATGGATGATAGATGGATGGATGGATGATGGATGATAGATGGATGGATGGATGGTGGATGATAGATGGATGGATGGTGGATGATAGATGGATGGATGATAGATGGATGGATGGATGGTGGATGATAGATGGATGGATGATGGATGATAGATGGATGGATGGATGGTGGATGATAGATGGATGGATGGTGGATGATAGATGGATGGATGATAGATGGATGGATGGATGGTGGATGATAGATGGATGGATGGTGGATGATAGATGGATGGATGATGGATGATAGATGGATGGATGGATGGTGGATGATAGATGGATGGATGGTGGATGATAGATGGATGGATGATGGATGATAGATGGATGGATGATAGATGGATGGATGGATGGTGGATGATAGATGGATGGATGATAGATGGATGGATGATGGATGGTTCAAAATGACATGAAAATATGATGATGAATGCAAAAGAAAGCAAGATGAATTTTAATTCATGCTTTGAATGCAGCCATTTCCTGAAAATGTAAAGGTCTAACTTCAGTGAGTCATCTTTTGCCCTCCCAACCACCAGGGGGCAGCACGTGACCAGCGTTGAGACGTCTGTGAGAAACTACGAACTGCTGGCTCCCTTGACACAAGGTGATCAATTAATTTAATTTGTTTTGTTTATGACACAAAACATGCAGGGTGTGATGGTTACCAGCCGTGGAGCCGCCCAGTGTTCAGTGTTCATGCTTCCTTCCATAAACAGATTCCTCCCGAGTTCACGAATCATGCAATAGCAACACTAGCACAATTAAATAAGCTCATGCAGCTGTAACTATAGCAACTGGAATCGCCAGTCAAGATGGACGATCGCTGGATCGCTCCAGCAGGGTTAGTTCTGCAACCTCGACCCAGGTGATCATGATGAGCTCAGTGACAGTCACAAATCGATGGGACGATCGGGACGATGATGAAACCAAGACTTGTCAATAATCATCCCCCTAGTCATTGCTGTCTTCTTCTATGGTATCTGCCCTGTGTTCCGTGGTGCTTTAGCTCGCTGGCTCATGGTGAATGCTGTCATCAGGCAGCAGAACACCAGGCTGAGGAAGGAGGCAGAGGCCAGCAGGAGGCGCTCTTCTCCAAACATCCTGATTAGTGATGGACGCCGCCTCAAGAAGTCTTTGAAGAGCGCCTCCTGCTGGACCAGCATGTAGGTGGACAGCAGCACGTGGAAGAGCTGGTGGCTGTGGCCAATGATGTCATAGCGGCCAGGGGAGAAGTGCTCAGGTATGGGGAAAGAGAGGAAGAGGGCTGCCAGCAGAAGTAGCACCACCTGGTGGACATGTCCGGAGGTGAATACACTGATCAAACGATTAGAGGAAGAAAAACTTTGAAGCGCCACCTGCAGGAAGTGTAGTTGGAGTGCAGAGTCACTCGTCCAGCTGCGGGTGGAGAGACGGTTGGTGACGGGGCTGATGATCAGCAGGTAAGCCACGCCCACGGGGACCAAATGGTAGCGCTTCCTGTGAGGTGGGTATGGCAGCAGGAATAGAAGCTTTGCATAACAGCAGGTGGCGCAGGAGAGCCAGGCAAAGAAGATGGAGGCTGGGAGGAAGATCTGCAAGAGAAGACATCATCAGTGCATCTGACAGGCATGAAAGAAACCGATGTTGCATCTGGACGAGGAACACGGCGGCGCAAACAGGCTTTAAATTGATGCATGTAACACCTTTTCTACACGTTCCTCCTTTGACACATTAAACCAACCTGTCCCAGCATGCTTTGTGTCCAGGCGGTGTCGGCACTGTAGACATAGAGCGCCAGAGCACAGCCATACTGGTGGATAGCCACGCCCACATAGTCCAGGAAGGCCAATGAGTAATGGGCTTGGTCAGAGTGGCACTGCAGCAGGTGAGCTGCAGCGCTGGACACGCAAATCTGAGTGAGTTCAGCACAAATCATCATCACACAAGAGAGGTCTGGAAGCTTGAAATTTCGGATATTCACCTGCAGCTCAGGTAAGTGACGGCAGAGATGACATGGAAGACGAGGGGCAGCGAGGAAACATCAAGGGACAAACCCTGACCCTCGGGACCCTGCAGCTGAACACCCAGGATCCCCTGCGGAGGACAAACATCAGTGGATCAAACTCCAGGAGGTCACACCTTCAGAGGACGGTAATGCTGCAGTACCCCCCCCTGCAGGACGGTGAAGAGCAGGAACCTGGCGACCACGCAGGCAGCAGCCAGCAGGTGGCTCCACACGTTCACTGTCTCATTGTGGATCTGGAAGAGGCTGAGGACGTAGCGGCGCCATGACAAGCCCACAGGACGGTACCCCGACAGGATGAAGCGCTGCCGGAACAGAGGGGGGACGTCCATGTCCCGCACAGTTGGGGGGAGGGAGGGGAGGAGCCAGTCCAGCACAGGGAGGGAGGGGAGGCGCAGTGAGGGAGGGGTGAATGACACCTCAGGCATGAAGGTTCTGTTCCCGCCAACGAAGCTGAAACAAATAAAAGACTCCTTACAGTTGAGTGAACAAGTGGTTTCACGTCAGCCTACACGCCAAGCCGTTTCTACTCGTTAGTGCCGCAAATAATGGCGGACCTGGAACGCTTTTCACACCAAGTGGTCTGGGTTACCAGAACTGAGTTGCATTGATCAGCTCGCCATTGGGCAATAATTGCACATTCGGTTTGCTCCGCCCAGTCCTCGCTGTCTCTGCTGCTGATCTGATGAACCCCCAGGTTTGCTAACCAGCTCGTACAACCGCCACGCTGAAAAGTGGTGAGTTTTCGCCTCCTGCTGGGGCCCTACATACTTCCCAGATGCATTGACATTGTTTTGCATAAGCACCATCAGTGCCCCGCCCACAATGGTCATGATTGACTTCCACAAATACAAACGATCAAAACACCACAAAGGCGTGATGATGGGCGGGGCCTGAACTGGCATACTGCTGCGGAGGGACGTCTGGCTGCGTGAGACCACCTGGCAGTCAGAAGCGTCTCTGATGGACTTCCTGTCTCTCTGGTTTCATGCGATTTGTGGGTTTTATTTTAATAACAATAGCGAAGACCCCCCCCCCCCCCCGTGCAAATAAGAAAGTAAATTTAAGGCATGAAGACACTTCTGGAAGCAGCTCCTCCTCCAGGAGTAAAAATTGCGTAACAAAGTTCAGTCAGCGGCAGCAAAAATGTCACAGCTATTTTTGACATTTGTAAACCTAGAGTGACAAGTTAGAGTGTGAAGGTCAAAGGTCAGACAACAAGAAGCCAAACCTACCTGAGGGAACCAGTAGGCTCTGCAGTGCAGGTTCCGATATGAAGATGATCTGTCTGGTTCCTCTGTGGGCTGACCCACACATACACACACACACACACACACACACACACACACACTCAAACACACACACACACACACACACACTCAAACACACACAATGCATTCTTGCTGTTAGCTAATTGGAGCTGATGTCAGCCAGAATGAGACATCATGAGACTCTAACACACACACACACAGACACACACACACGAACACTACCACACTGACTGCAGTGGTCACATGACGTCCTCAGCTGAGCTAACCCTCAACAAGCTAGATGACCCCGTGAATATTCATGGAGTTTGGTTTACATGAAGCTCAGTTCTCATGAAACTCATGAAACTCCATCCAAGTGATGTAGCAGGAGAGTTTCCCAGGCTTCTACTGGCTGAGCTTGAACGTGAGATGTTGAGATGAGTCACTGGGATGATGAAGACAAGTTCTTAATGCACTTATTGAGGCGTCTTATTGTCCTGATGGTGTTTGAGCGATTGATCTTTCACTCGTTCAGATTCTTTGATTGTTCTGATCGATAACTGACGTTTCTGAGTCTTTTTGTCTCTGTTTATCCTTTTGTCTTCCTCGTCGTCTTTCAAGTACTGTGGGAGGGAAGTACAGCTGCTGGCGTGTCAGTTTACAGCTTCCTGTTCCTGCTTCCTGTGATGTCACCCGCTGTTTCTCTCCAAGTGTCAGCATCTTTGCTCTGACCTGCTTTGGCTGTGATGGGAAACCACAAACAATCTGAGTGTTTATCTGCTCCATCTCCAGGTTAGAATCTGGTTTCTGTCATCGCTGTCAGCACTTCTCACACCCAAACTCAGGAAACGCCACCCGAGCCCATTGTGCACACGCCCCCTGCTAGCCACCACGCTGGATGTCCAGCAGGGGGCCCCGTAGGAAGGCCGTGTTGTTACTTCCTCGTGTGTTTGGATGTTTTCCTGCCAGGATGAAATCAAAAACTCATGAGACGATATTTAGGGTTAATTCACATCTTTTCGGCCTGAACGCCTGTAGGAATCCGTCACGTCCACAACGAAAGCGGCGGCACCGCTACAGCCCAGCTTCTGACACTCACATTTACAAACCCTTCATGTGCTGTATTTGATGCCGGTGTGCACTGGCACTGCTCTCAGGATTCAATGTGATGACGATTCACCAGGTAACGATTCGATTCTACGATGCATCAGACTTCTCTCTGTTCCTGCACACAACATGGCAACCACGTCATCAGTCAGAGAGTTGGAGCAGTCAGATGTACCGAACAGCAGCTGTCATCCTCATCACGCTCCGGTCTCTTTGACTTAAACATCTTAACATGAAATAAAATAGGAAATTAAAATATAGAAATGGTACAGGGTAGTGAGGACATGGCATTTTTCAAACCTGAAAAAAAACTTCAGCCAAGCATCAACTTGATTCCTGAAGTCTTGTCAGGTTTCCCGTTCCCTTCCTAGAATCCGAAATGTGCCCAGATATCTGTTTTCCAAGCTGTTAGAAAATATGAAGACACATTTCTGTTTTATTACATTTACGTGTTATTATCCTGACGTTCTAGCCTGATGGAGAACTGTGTGATAGTGTTGGGACCTTTATTCAGACCAAAGCAATGAAGTTTGTGCAGAATGTTTCAGGCTGTGTTTACTCTCCTGACGTAAGAGTTTGGGAGGCCTTGGACGGTGAGGAGCCAGCGTCCCTACGCTCCCCTGTGACTGTCCTTGATGGAAGAAGAGAGAACAAAGACGTGATGGGAAGCTCCTGAGAGGAGGAACTCTGATGTGGATGTTCTGAAGACACTGAAGACTGTCGGTGCAGATGGAGAACTTTGCCTGGACTCCTTGCTGCAAGTCAAACTTTAATTGAGACCTCCGTCTCTGAGAATTGATCTTGAGTGTTGGGAAATTTTGTGGTACAAACAGTGAAAATATGGTCTTCATCTCACAGAAATAATTTCCTGACACAAGCTCTTCTGCGTTTTTCATCACTTGTCTATCAAGGTCACCTCCCTCCGCCATCTCTAGCGTTGTTGTGCTAGCGTTAGTAGCTTAGCGCTTAGCAGAGCGTGTAGCTACAGCACAGTGGACTGCGCGTCATTGCAACGTTGCTCTGGAAATTCCCCGTAAGTAACTGAAACCTTACAACTTTTGTTGCCCCCCTGCGCCAGAAAACTAAACAATGCAACATAATCGATTATGGAACGTTGCCACGTCGATGCAGAATCGTGCACGCCGCAACGCATCGCCAAATGGATTCTTGTCGACACCCCTAGCATTTGATGCAAAACTCCTCCCAGAGCTTAATTGCATTCACTTGCTTGGTTGAAGTCTTAGCTGAACATGATGTAAAACTATGACATCATAAATGACGAGACAATACGCCAAAAGCTCTGTGGCGTCGCCCTGCAGGCGCTGGATGCTTAGATGTTTTCACCATGAAGGCCAGACTTGTGTAACGTGCCTCCACCGGCTCAGACGAGGACGCAGCTCCTCAGAGTTTCTCTGGTGTGTCAAAGTGTGAATTAGAGCTCAAACACTGGAATCGATCAAGATATTTAGGGACGTCAGCATCAGGAGACATCTTGTTTGTTACTTTGTAGCACCGATCATGATCAGAATAATCAGTGACAATGTTCGGAGTTCACATCACACACGCCTGTATGATGACACATAGATCATGAAAAGAGGCGCAGGGACGTGGGACGCTGCATGTTCGTCTCCTGCTTGTGTGATAAACTGAAGGACTTTGTTGTCTGGGCCAAAGGAACCATCTACAGCTCAACACCTCCAAACTGAGGTTGACTGTGGGAAGTCCAGACCACTCCCACGACCAGCCATGATGGAGGGAGTGGGGGGTGGCAGAAGGAGAGCAGAAGAGGAGGACGTTGTGAGCGAGGACACTGACATCACTTCATCACTTGCTGTAACATCTCAAACTCTACCTGTCATATACAGTTATATATCGATCACAGCATCATAAACCAGTTCATTATTCATCTATTATCATTATTTATACTATACTACACTATACTACACTATACTACACTATACTACACTATACTACACTATACTACACTATACTACACTATACTACTCCACTATGCTACAATACAATTTCCTCCACACTCTCACTCAGCACCGGATCCCCTCAAGGCTGCGTCCTGAGCCCTCTGCTGTTCGCCCTGTACACCCACGACTGCACTCCGACCCATCCAACCAACCGCATCATCAAATATGCGGACGACACCACCGTGGTTGGACTCATCCGTGGTTGGACTCATCCGTGGTGAGGACAAGACAGCGTACAGGGCGGAGGTAGAGAAACTTTCTCACTGGTGCTCAGGCAACAACCTGACCCTGAACGTCCATAAGACCAAAGAACTTATGGACTTCAGGAAGAACAGACAGGACCACACCTCCCTCCTCATGAATGGAGAACAGGTGGAAACTGTCACCACCTTCAGGTTCCTGGGCACCCACATCTCCTCCGACCGCTCCTGGACCTACAATGTCAGGGCCCTGGTGAAGAAGGCTCAGCAGCGGCTGCACTTCCTGGCGTCCTCAGGAAGAACAGCCTGGACTCTGAGCTGCTGCTGGGCTCCTACCACTCGTCCGTGGAGAGCGTCCTGACCCACAGTCTGGGAGTGTGGTACGCTGGCTCCACAGCAGAGGATAGGAAGGCGGTGCAGAAGGTCGTAAACACCGCCCAAAAAATCATCGGCTGCCCTCTGCCCACCCTGGAACAGATCTCCTCATCCTACTGCCTCAGGAGAACCAAGGCCATCACAGCCGACCCCCCCCCCCCGCCCACCCCCTGTTTGACCTGATGCCCCCGGGCAGGCGCTTCAGGTCAATTAAGTCCTGCACCAGCAGACTCACAAACAGTTTTTTCCCCTGGGCCATCAGGACTGCCAACACCACAAACACAGCGAATGCACACGCACAACTCTCTGGACCCCCCCCCCCCCCCCCCCCATCAACAACCATCAAACTACCTCATCCTGGACTGCACCTTAATTTGCTCTCTGCACTTTGAAATCTCCTTTTTGCACCTTCCACTTTTTTTTATTACATCTTGCCCATTTCTGTTGTTTTCTATTTTACTGTTCTCACATTGTTTATTGTTGTCTATTGTTGTCTATTGTTGTCTATTGTTGTCTATTGTTGTCTATTGTATCTTTTCTTTCCTTTTGTATCAGTTTGTGGTGCACGGTGGCTCTGGAAGAGTGCTCTTTTTGCTGCTTGGTCCTGCCACGACTCCACAAAGTGCAGTGGTTTCGTTTTTCTTTCGTTTTTCTTTCGTTCCCAACTGGGTTCATAGCTTTTGCTGATAGTTATATTTTTATGACAGTTGATACTACTGCACTACTTCTGTCTTACTTTTTGTATTTCTCGGGGGGGGGGGGTTCTTGTATGTATACTTGATGTCTCTGCTGCTACTGGAACCTGAATTTCCAGAGAACTCTGCCCAGATGATCGCTTGGTTCAGGCTGAGTTCCTGGATGTCAGTCAGCTTCAGTGTGGGTGTCAGAAAGCCCCAGCAGTTTCCAGGCACCAGGACTCCTGAAGGACTGAAACCTCCCTCTTCACCGCCCGTGGAGGACCAGATCCCCTCCTGCTCCAGCGGGCGCCACGGGGGAACTCCTCCCCGTGTCTGCAGTGTGGTTTTTTTCATTCGTGACATTTTAAAATTTTTAAATTGGATTTTTGTTGTGCTGTTTGATCTCGAGTTTACATTTCATGATTTAAACCTTCTTGCCGGTGACATCAACAGATTAGGTTCTAACGTCCACGAGGACTCGAGAATGAACGAAAACTGTTTTGATGGACAAAGGTCAAGGGTCACTGAGACAGGCACATTGAAGGGGATGAGGAATTTCTATTTATCAACAGCCGAGGGACCGCTGTGCGACGTTGCCCCGCCGGGTGGGTTTCTGTCAATCAACCTCCTGGTTTGTTTAGCTCAGACAAACCTAAGAACTCGGAAGTCTGCCACGCTGCCGTGTGCTCGCTCTGTGTCTATAAGATCTTATCATACCGTCTCCAGGAAGCAGGAAGTTGTTCAGATCACTGATAAGCATCGATGCAGGGGGAGCTGGCAGCGTGGGCCGCAGGAGCACAACACACGATGGTGATGATGCAGCAACCTGGACGACCTGAGTCACAACACGACTTGTAACCAGGTCAGACTCAGACACATGCTCACATCCTCCATTCCATGACTGGAGTGCCAACTCAGCGAATGCAAAAGCTGCATGGGGGGGGGGGGGTGACTCAGGGGCCCCGAGTGACGGCTGAGGTGCCGCAGGTGTGTCATCGTGTCAGTTTGAAGTTTCTCCTGTTGCAACAAAGCAGCTCTCACTCATGATAAGGTACCAGGTGATGAGAAGACTCCCTCACAGACGCCAAGATTCCAGGATGTGACATCATCATTCCTGTCACACCATTCACTGTTTTCTTGTTCCTGCACGTCTCAGTCAGTGCAATTACGTTTTGTTCAGCCATGGTTGTAGTTTTCATTTCGAACATCAACAGTATAAACTTTGCGTTCATCTGGTCGCAGGAACTGTGAACAGCCTAGTTTACGCCAGCAACGCTGTGGCTGCACCTTCTACATCGTTTGAGCGACCATTTTCAAAGTGAAGCAACAGCAGCCTCGCTGCCTGCTAGCTGCCCGCTAGCTGCTCGCCAGCTGCCCGCTAGCTGCTCGCTTCTTTCATCAAGCAGTTCTAAAGACAAACAGCAAATAGGACAGGAACATTCCTGTAGAACCAAGACGTTCTGGCACGTTTGCCCACCAGTAATGGAGAAAGTATGGCTGCTGATGCTTGTTGCTTTTCCCAACCAGGATTCTGGGACCTGCCCAAGACAGTTTAGCTGTTGTTAGCCATCAGCCTCCATTAGCTTCAAGCTAAATATACATGGCTGGTTCTTGGTGCCTTCTGAACTAAGATCGAATGTAACAGAAGTAATGAAGGAAGGAAGAGCATCTTAGTGAACTGGCTGCTCCTATTGGTGCGTCCTGGAAAGGCTTGAGAGCTCACTTTTTGGGTGAAGCCTCATTAATGAGTTCTGAATCCCGACGTGGTACTAGCTAACACCGCTAACCCCAGCAGGAGGATCAGGACTGGTGAAGCTGGTGTCCCTGGTTGATATGTGTCCTCATACAGTTTTATCCGGTTTACCAAAATCCTGGAGCTTTTAGTGGACACAAATCTGACATGCAGTAGAAAAACTACAGAATAAAACCTAGAGAATGTGTTGACTGGGTTTACTACTACAGTACTGTTACTCTGATGTTTGCTGCATAAGAAAATACTCGGCACAACAGATCAAAACTACTTTCATTGAATGTCGTTGACTCCAACACATCAATGTTCATGTCAGCTCGCGCCAACGCGCCGTAACATCAAGTGATGTTTATTCCATTCAATGAAGCAAAAGGAAAATGTGTTTTCTCTGACTGAGACATGAAGGATGCTGGGAACTTTTACTAGAAATGAGAACAAAATTGGTGTCAAAGTTCCGTCTAAACACTTTCAAGCACCAGACAACCTAGAAATGTTTGTGCGATATAATTTCTCCTCCACACTGTGAAAGTGGGTCAAACATCGTCATGCTGCCGGGTCATGTGGTGTAGCGAGGAGGATCAAAGTCACAGAACGATGGTGACATCGTCAACCCTGATCAGATAAATATCAGACCTTCAGCCACCATCCAGCAGAAGACTGGCAAAGAAGAAGACCACCTGATGCGTACATCAGCATCATAGCTGCAGAAGACCAATACTCTCCTGAACCTCCAGCAGAACCCAGGGGGCCTTCAGACCTTGAGCCGACCGGGACGCAGCAAACGCAGAGAGATCTGTCAAAACAGCCATGTTCTCCTCATCCAACTCTCACAAACTGGTGGTAAGAACCCGCAAGAACGTTTCTGTTGAAGATTAAGAATTAGATAGCAATGCAAAGTTAGCTGTGTAGCGTTAGCATTTCCTGCTAGCTGTATTATCACGAGATCCCGTTAAACATTTCATTTCATGTTCTACCAGAGTTGTCACCAATCGTTTCAAACATTCCTTTGCAATTGAAAAAAGAAAATTCGGGGAACAAACAAGAAAAATCTCTTGTGCGTTTCTGTGGCATCGTTCTAAGGTTCTGGTGACATTCAGCCGCGCCATCTTGTTTTGGTTTAGCCTGTAAATTCCACTTTGTTTTAGGAATTTTATGAACAAGAGTTTCAAATATTTTCAATTCAAAATTTCCCTCCGAAAATAGAGACGACCCTCAAGTGAGTCTTACAGCGACGACTTGAGTCCCGTTGGTGACGCGGTGACGAGTCGTGTTTTATACGTTTATGTTCAACCTGCAGTTGAAATTGTTTTCAGACTGAAATGATGCAGCTTCACTGTGGTCACGTGAGCCCCGGTCAAATGAAGGTCATGTCATCTTCCTCAGGTTGCCTCCATGATGATGATGATGATGTTGGTGATGACGATAATGTCAGAGGCAGCCGCCGTGCCGAAAGCAGGCTGTCAATCAAAACACTCAGGAAAGAACCACAGCGTGTCCTCGGGTGGCACGGCAGTGGAAATGGTCCCCCTTGAGCTGGACCCAAAACTGCTGGTTCCTGCAGAGAACATCAGAATACTGCAGAACGTCTCCATCTCGCCGTGGACATATAAGTAATGAAACATCAAAACTTTTCAAAGGACAGAAGTGATAATGTTTGATCAGTATGTCAAATCATAGGAGACACATTTTAACATCCTCCGACTCCATCCACAGCATCTCCCACGATGCCGACCTCGTCTACCCGGTGTCTGAGGCTCGCTGCTTGCTGCGCGGCTGCGTGGGCTCCGAGGACCTGAGCCTGGAGTCCAGACCCATCCTGCACCAGGTGCTGCTGCTGAGGCGGGTCCAGTCGGCGGGGGCGGGGAGCAGCTACCACTTCCGCCTGGAGTCCCGCCTCGTTGCTGTGGGCTGCACTTGCGTCCGCCCCCCCATCCAACATCAACACTGAAGAAGAACATTGACATGCACCTTTATTTAATCGGGTTCATCTGACAAGAAAGTTTTCATCATCATTATTATTATTATTATTATTATTCATCTTTAGTTTGTTCATTTATTTATTGCTTGGTTAGGGCAGCTTTAGGCCTCCCCACTGGAGAATGAAGACCCTCACATCTCCAGCTGAGCTCTTTTAAAAGTCACCTGATGGAGGCGCTGAAGGGAAATCTAAAATGGTCCTCTAGATCAGGGAATCCATCCATCCATCGTCGTCTTCCGCTTATTCCTTACTAGTAAGGGTTGGGGGGGTGGAGCCTATCCCAGCATCTACGGGCGAGAGGCGGGGTTCACCCTGGACAGGTCACCAGTCCATCGCAGGGCCAACATAGAGAGACGAACAACCATTCACACTCACAGTCACACCTACGGTCAATTTAGAGAATCAATCAGCCTCGTCCCCAAATTGATGTCTTTGGACTGTGGAGGAAGCTGGAGTACCAGAGAGAACCCAGCAGGAACAGGGAGAACATGGAGACTCACCCAGAAAGACCCCGTGCTGCAGCCGGGACTTGAACCCGGAACCTTCTTGCTGGGGGGCCACAGGGAGGACCACTGCTCCACCGTGAAGCTCAGATCAGGGAACTCCTTTGATAAATCCTAACCTTTGGTCAATTTCCTAGTCATTTTCCTGTGATATTCTTTTATCTTTCCCAGTTCAAACATGGTTTTTCCCATGTTTTTGAGAGAAATCCTGTTTTAAAAAAAAAAATCATCAGAAAAATTTCAGTTGCGACACAACTGGCAATAATAACAAAGGGTTACCAGTAAATTAGCGATAAAAACAGAAATATATAATTTTATACAAATCAAAATGTCTTTACTAAATCTTATGAACTGAACAATAATAACTTACTTATAACTTCTGATAGAATTGCCAAAAACAAATGTGAAAATAAAAATAACCCCAAAAAATCATGTTATTGATTTGAAGCAGTTGTGGCGGCCGTTGGCTGGGGGTTTAATGTCCTCTTCTTTAATATTTTCATGCTTTTACTTTCCTACAGAGGGTAGAATATGTTTCATACTGTATTATGTTCTATTTAAGGATTTACTTTATTTAAATAACAATTTATTTCAACATAACTTCAATCATGATGGTTATTTATTGATGATGTCATTTTAATTTGAATTTCTTTATGACTGTGAAAGTGTCTTGAAATAAAATTGAACAAAGAGGTGAAGTCTTTAATTTTATTTCTCAAATTTAAAATATAGTGTGATTTCTGTACATCATCATCGTCGGGTGCCTGGACAGGAACGTCAGGAGCTGTAAACACTGTACACACTTGATTCATCCATTCATCAGCAGGTGGAGGTGGTGGCTGGCGTGGCTAACGTTAGCTGTAGTGCTAACTAGCTGTTTGCTGTGGGTGCGTTTCAGCCGCCATGACTCGTGTGATCTTCAGCTCGCACCAGAAGGGAGCGCCAAAATACTGTCATCATTTCCTGTTGAGGTTTCTTTGGATTTTATTTCCGTGTCTGACTGTTTGGTTTGCTTTTAAATTCAAACACATTGCTTCGTGTTTGAGCCAATCAAACGTTGGTTGGTAGGATCACATGTTCAGACCAAAGGTGGCGAGGCGGCAGCGGCGGGAACAACGCAAATGACCCAACTCTAAAAATTCAGTTTGCTAACAGTTTGAACTCAGCAGAGGAATTTAACACCGAGTCAAACCTCCTGCTGTTGATCTGATTGGAGAAGTCGTTAGCCTGTTGTCGTGGCAACAGACCTGACAAGTCAGATTCATAGTTGGTACAAATCTGCACCATGGTGTCATTTTGACTTCAGGTGCTCCTGGGGACGGCGGGTGTGGTTGTTTGGTGGAACAGGTACGATTCCGGAACAAGGCGGCGGTGTGGTTCCGTCGGGCCTTGATAGGAGATGTAACGCTGGTCAGTTACGTTACTTGACCAGGTAACACAAGGTGAAACTTCTGTACTTCCGCTGGTCTGAACACTAAAAACCGCTGGAGCCGCACATTTGCTGGTCCAACTGGCTCCTGATTGGTCAGAGCAACATAAACCAGATTCAATTTGCAGGATTTAGTAAAACTGGGTTGTTGGAAGAAGTTTTTTTTCTTGGTGGGCAAAGCAGTGTTAGAAGTGTTAGCACGACTGTTGGCATGCTAGCAGCACTCAGCGTGCAGCCCAAGGTACCACGTTAGGTATCTCAATGATCAGACAAGAATGTCATGTTTGCAGATATAGTTGTAGTTGTCAAGAGCGGCCACCAGATGTCACCAAAGAGCCTTGTGTTTTGAGTGGATGAAACTCTCTCTGGGCAGCAGAGGGCGTTGTTTAACTCATATTCCAGTGTCCTTTGCTTCTACCATTTAGATGTAGAAGAAGAAGCTCCAGTTAGCCGCTGTCTTGCCCCACTTCTGTTTTAAGCCGACTTCACTTTCAGTCGGTGCTGTTCATTTGGGCAGAGTTGGAACTTTTCTGATATTTGGAGACGCTGCATCCTCTGTACATACACAATCACACACACAGATACGTTGGCACTGTTGGCATGGCAACAAAGCACAGTATAACCCCTGTGAACCATCTATGATGACTGGATCCCCACCGCTCTTGGGTTTAAACTACTTCTTGTCAGAAACAGTTTGTCCTTTAAAGAGAGAGAGTCCTGGCTGCACAGAAGAGGTTGAGTGGCTGGACTCCTCCTCCTCCTCTTCTTCCTCATCCTCCGTGAGACTCCTCCCAGTCACAGTTGCTCCGGCGTTCTGGCTCATCAACTCTCAGCTCCGCAGTCCTCCAAAATGGCTTCCAAAGAAAGTTCAGCTTGTGTTGTGATCAGGCCATCAAGACACCTGGAAGTAGAGAGGATAAATTAGCTTAAAGGCAAAAGGTACTAACATGTTGCTAACCCATGCTAACACAGGCCAACACACGCTAACATGCACTGCCATAAAAGATGGACACCAAATTCGTCCCTCCATACATAGCTGAAGGTATATTTGGTCACCCATTGGCTGCCATTAGTGGAGAGCTTAAACCTCTTCCTAGCTAACGATGCAGGTTAGTTGCACGATACCAACAGGAAATAAGTTCATGTATGATGCAGTAAGACAGTATCCTCACTGGAACACACACTTCTAACAACAGTCTCATAGAGCTCAAGTGTTCTGGCCCATGAAGCAGGCGTGTGCCTCCAGCCTCTTCATCGGCGCTCCTCACGAACTCTCACTCCTGGTGGAGGGAATCTGTAGGAGCACCACGCAGAAATGTGGTCCAGTGAGGATGTCTCATAACGTTAGCTTACTCCTTTAGCTTACTCTGGTAGCTCACTTGCTCAGGGTTAGAAAACAATGCAAGGATGGTTAAAGTGGAGAAACGAGGTGTTTCAGCAGGACTTGAATACCCGTCTGCTGCTGCGAACCCAGCCTGTGTCGTGGTTACAGAAACTGCTACCTGTCATGTGACCCCATTGAACCAGGAACTTTCCGAATCCATTGTGAAAAAAACGGCTGCTAATTTATTTATTTTGCCGATGTTCACTTGGGGTCATTTTGGATATTAATGAGATGTCGTGTGGTCCTCTCTCCAAGAACCGCAGCACATCTACCAGAAACCTCTCCTCCTCCAGCATGTCCTCACCTCCACGCTCTGCTTGTCCTGAAAGACATAAACACAAACAAATTCCTTAGAGACTCGTTTCCTGGGGACGGTACCAGACGTGTCTCGAGGAGACAGTAGGACCTGCGTCCTCACCTCCTCCTGCAGCTCCTGAGAGACGTTCAGGTGCAACTGCTGCTGCTCTTTGACGGCATCGGCGCGGTGCTCCTGGCGCTCTTTGGTCAGAGCCTTCTGGGCCACTTCACGCTCGTGCTCACGCCTCTCAGCCAGGTGCTTCAGCAGCTCCGCCTCATGACACTAGAGGGAGACAGAGAGTCAAAAGTCTGGTACAGACAATGACAGAACGTATCCTCAAAGTTCGACCCATCATCTACAGACAGACAGACTGATTGATTGATTGATCGATTGAGTGACTGACCACAGACCTTCCTCCTTTCCTGAGCAGCATCAAGTTTCTTCTGGATTTCCTCCAGTGAGGGTTTCTGGCGCGGTGGCGTCGTCGCCCTCAGTTCAGGCCCGCCATCAAACGTGGGTGGCTTCAGGATGACCTCGAATGCCTGACCGCTGGCACGCTTGCTCAGCTCGATCACCTCCATGTCCCGAATGTTGCACAGGTTTAAGTCCACCACACCTGCAGTGCAAGGATACAACATGGTGAACCGATGACAATGCAAAGGACACATGCTAATCTGTCAAAACAGACGAAGGTTTCTACTGTTTGGTGACATTGAGAGATGAAGGAACCATCAGTCCAGGAAGGCTTAGTTGTGCGTAGCGGTGAGGACTTGTAGACTGGGAGGAGAATAGATTGTTACTGACCTTCCTGCTTGTCAGCAGAGACATCCTGGGGTATTGGAAGGATGCAGGAGCAGAACAGAGACACTAGGGGGAGCTCTCGCAACTTTTCTCTGTATGCTGGAACATGCAAAGAGGAGAGAGAGAGAGAGAAAGTGTGTGAGCTGCAGTTCTAGCCTGATGGTCAGGAAGTCAGTGGTAACAATAACATACCCGCTAGAGTCATGGTGCTGCTGCTCCTCTCAAAGACACTGTGGTGAGGTAGAGTCTGTTCCTGAGGACACAGACACACACGGGTCAAAGGAGAAGAACCCAACCTTCACAGTCCTGCTCCAGCAGGAGCGGCTGCCTGCCAGGCTCAATGCAGGGGACGATGTGCCCATGTCTCTCAGTCTCACCATGTCACTTTACTTTCATTTAAAAAAAACACAAACCTGGCACAGCATCTCTGACCTTTTAGATGTATCATATCAACAGGTAGAAAAATCCATTCAAAATATCAATTTTTTTGCTTTAATTTCTCAATTATTTGTCACATCAGTCACGTTTTTGTAAGTTTTCACAAATATCTGTCCAAACAGAGTCATTTGTGGCCTGTTTAGTCAAAGCCTGAGGTGCATGAAATGGGAAGAGAATGATTGGTAAGGTAGCAGAATATGAATAAAATTATGATGCAACTGGCTAAAAAAAACAAATGCTTCACCAAACAATGACTTAGATTACCACATGAAAAACCCTGAAAACAAAAGA
>NC_141321.1:35228926-35366426 GCF_037954235.1 Aulostomus chinensis | reverse complement strand
TGTATGTGTGTGTGCGTATGTGTGGGAGTGTGTGAGTGTGTGTATGTGTGTGTGTGCGCGTGGGAGTGAGTGTGTGTGGGAGTGTGTGTGAGTGTGTGTGTATGTGTGTGTGTGAGTGTGTGTGAGTGTGTGTATGTGTGAGTGTGTGTGTGTGAATGGACGAGGGGATGATGTCATTGTTGCCAGTCAGCGCAGCAGCGTCTCCTGCAGCTCAAACATGAAACTAATCAAGATGACAAAGAAAAGGGACTGCAGGAAAGAGAAGGAAACAAAGAACTCTTCCTCTCTCGAAACGCCACAGAAATCAAACAGTCCAAAACGAGACTTCCACCAAAACAAGAGCAATGAGATGGAATGAAAGATTTCAGGACGACGGGTTCTGCGTGTTCCTCCGTGCTGCTGCAGGTTCACAAAGATCTCGTCAACCGACCTTTAACAAGAAGGTGAAGAAGGAGCAGAGACGAAGGTTCACTCACCCTGCAGTGGTGCTGATGCTCTCGCTCCTCTCAGATCATCTGCAGCTCAGCAGCATCAGCACCACACAGCAGCTGCTGCATGACATCACCTCAGAGCCATCCTATTGGCCGGCGGGGATCCTGGGCTTTGATTGGCCCAGCAGAGAGTGAGGAGGAGGAGGAGGGGGAGGGGCTCAGAGTGGCGGAGGATTTTATTCAGAAGAACGGCCCTGACTTCTCCATCACCCGCCGAGCCGCAGCAGATCAAAGACATTAGTGACTGATTTGTGTGATTGGTTGTAGTTAAATCATATTGAGAAAGACAGGAAAATGGCATTTTTCTGCCACTAGGTGGCAGCACCTGCAGCCATCAAACTTTGTCTTCGTACTGAGGTTCCTCCCTCCACTCTACATTCTTGCTCCTGTTGTACGTCGCATTGGACAAAAGCGTCCGCTAAATGAAACTGTAGAATTGTAGAATTGTGGTCATGTGACTGCAGAGCAATGGCGGTCTGGACCCCCAGGGTCATAAAGGGTTGTGACAGCTCTCTTTCACACCAGAAATCTGACGTAACAAACTCGAGCCGACATTTTAATGAGGAAAAAAATTATTTTCATCATTTTTAAGAAGTTTATCTTTAAAGAATGAATGAATGTTCTCGTTCCTTCCCAGGTGATCCTGAGCGCTCCACAGTTGATGACAAGCAACAAGAAACCTCCAAGGGATCCAGATTGGTGACAGCAGCAACAAAGACTGAGCAGTGGAAATGTAGAGACTCCAAGTTTCTCATTAAAGTATCGGATTTGAAAGAAAAACCCTGAGAGAAACTGACGAAACATAATTATGATTGAAATAAAATTCTTAAACAACGGAAAGCAACTGAAAATTTGTGTACACACACACACACACACACACAGCCACACACACACACACAGCCACACACACACACACAGCCACATGAAAGAAAATCAAATGAAGATAAAGTAGAACTGGAGCTGCTGGCTCAGCATGCCTTTGTGAAAATGTCAGCTCTAAATATAAAAACTGACAAAGACGTGTTACTCATCCCTCCCTCGCTTGCTCTCTCTCTCTCACACACGAGTGTTAATGCCTCCATCTGTCTCCAGTCAACCTTGTCTGTCTGCCTCTACTGATCATTTTAATACCATCCATCCGTCCATCATCCATCCATCATCCATCCATCCGTCCATCATCCATCATCCATCCATCATCCATCCATCCGTCCATCATCCATCATCCATCCGTCCGTCCATCATCCATCCATCCGTCCATCATCCATCCGTCCATCATCCATCCATCATCCATCCATCCGTCCATCATCCATCCATCATCCATCCATCCGTCCATCCATCCATCATCCATCCATCATCCATCCATCCGTCCATCATCCATCATCCATCCGTCCGTCCATCATCCATCCATCCGTCCATCATCCATCCGTCCATCATCCATCCATCATCCATCAATCCGTCCATCATCCATCCATCCGTCCATCATCCATCCATCATCCATCCATCCGTCCATCCATCCATCCATCATCCATCCATCATCCATCCATCATCCATCCATCCGTCCATCATCCATCATCCATCCGTCCGTCCATCATCCATCCATCCGTCCATCATCCATCCATCCGTCCATCATCCATCCATCCGTCCATCATCCATCATCCATCCGTCCGTCCATCATCCATCCATCCGTCCATCATCCATCCGTCCATCATCCATCCATCATCCATCCATCCGTCCATCATCCATCCGTCCGTCCATCATCCATCCATCCGTCCATCATCCATCCGTCCATCATCCATCCATCCGTCCATCATCCATCCGTCCATCATCCATCCATCATCCTTCCATCCGTCCATCATCCATCATCCATCCATCCGTCCATCATCCATCCGTCCATCATCCTTCCATCATCCATCCATCCGTCCATCATCCATCCGTCCGTCCATCATCCATCCATCCGTCCATCATCCATCCATCCGTCCATCATCCATCCATCATCCATCATCCATCCATCATCCATCTATCCGTCCACCCATCCATCCGTCCATCCGTCCACCCATCCATCCCTTCATCCATCATCCATCCATCCCTCCCTCCATCATCCATCCATCCATCTATCCGTCCATCATCCATCATCCATCCATCCGTCCATCATCCATCCATCATCCATCCATCCGTCCATCATCCATCATCCATCCGTCCGTCCATCATCCATCCATCTGTCCATCATCCATCCGTCCGTCCATCATCCATCCATCCGTCCATCATCCATCCGTCCATCATCCATCCATCATCCATCCATCCGTCCATCATCCATCCGTCCGTCCATCATCCATCCATCTGTCCATCATCCATCCGTCCATCATCCATCCATCATCCATCCATCCGTCCATCATCCATCATCCATCCGTCCGTCCATCATCCATCCATCCGTCCATCATCCATCCGTCCATCATCCATCCATCATCCATCCATCCGTCCATCATCCATCATCCATCCATCCGTCCATCATCCATCCGTCCATCATCCTTCCATCATCCATCCATCCGTCCATCATCCATCATCCATCCGTCCGTCCATCATCCATCCATCCGTCCATCATCCATCCATCATCCATCCATCATCCATCTATCCGTCCACCCATCCATCTGTCCATCCGTCCACCCATCCATCCCTTCATCCATCATCCATCCATCCCTCCCTCCATCATCCATCCATCCATCTATCCGTCCACCCATCCATCCCTTCATCCATCATCCATCCATCCCTCCCTCCATCATCCATCCATCCGTCCATCATCCATCATCCATCCATCCGTCCATCATCCATCCGTCCATCATCCATCCATCATCCATCCATCCGTCCATCATCCATCATCCATCCGTCCGTCCATCATCCATCCATCCGTCCATCATCCATCATCCATCCGTCCGTCCATCATCCATCCATCCGTCCATCATCCATCCGTCCATCATCCATCCATCATCCATCCATCCGTCCATCATCCATCATCCATCCGTCCGTCCATCATCCATCCATCCGTCCATCATCCATCCGTCCATCATCCATCCATCATCCATCCATCCGTCCATCATCCATCATCCATCCGTCCATCATCCATCCGTCCATCATCCTTCCATCATCCATCCATCCGTCCATCATCCATCCATCCGTCCATCATCCATCCATCATCCATCATCCATCCATCATCCATCTATCCGTCCACCCATCCATCCGTCCATCCGTCCACCCATCCATCCCTCCATCATCCATCCATCCATCTATCCGTCCACCCATCCATCCCTCCCTTCATCATCCATCCCTCCATGTTCCCCCTCTTCTCCTGTTCAGGGTGGTGGGGGTGGAGCCTATCCCAGCAGCCTTCCCCCTGGACAGGTCACCAGTCCATGGCAGGGCCAACACATAGAGACAGACAACCATTGGCTCTCCCAGCCACGCCTACGGTCAATTTAGAGTCTGGATTAACCTGGTCCCTCTTGATGTCTTTGGACTGTGGAGGAAGCTGGAGTACCAGAGAGAACCCAGCAGGAACAGGGAGAACATGGAGACTCACCCAGAAAGACCCCGTGCTGCAGCCGGGGCTCCACCCACAACCTTCTTGCTGGGGGCCACAGTGAGGACCACTGCTCCACCCACAACCTTCTTGCTGGGGGCCACAGGGAGGACCACTGCTCCACCCACAACCTTCTTGCTGGGGGCCACAGGGAGGACCACTGCTCCACTCACAACCTTCTTGCTGGGGGCCACAGTGAGGACCACTGCTCCACCCACAACCTTCTTGCTGGGGGCCACAGGGAGGACCACTGCCTTAATACCAGATAGTTTAATTTGAAATAATTGTTGAGTAATCAGCTGATTATTTTTCAGTCAATTACTTAATCAGGGCACAGCACCGCAGCCCCGTGAGCAGGTTCAGTGGTGGTTCAGAGTCGATCTTTGTCCTGCTGTGTTTGTGGGGATCAGTTTCACGTGTTGGGTGTGTGTGTGTGTGTGTGTGTGTGTGTGTGTGTGTGTGTGTGTGTGTGTGTGTGCGCGCATGTGTGTGTGCATGTTTGTGTGTGTTGGTGCATGTGTGTGCATGTGTGTGTGTGTGTGTGTGCATGTCCTCCATTTCAGGACAAAACAACATCAAGAGGAGTTCTGGCCTCATTCCTGAGGGAAACACGACTCTGCATGTGTGGTGGTGTGGGGGGAGGGTGCGACTGCAGAAGGAGAACCCTCCACATCCTAATGATGTCATCTACAGCCAATCACCTGTGAGCCCTCAGAGCCACAAAGCTAGTGAGTGTGTGTGAGTGTGTATGTGAATGTGTGAGTGAGTGTGTGTGTGAGTGTGTATGTGAATGTGTATGTGAATGTGTGAGTGTGTATGTGAATGTGTGAGTGTATGTATGTGAATGTGTGAGTGTGTGTATGTGAATGTGTGAGTGTGTATGTGAATGTGTGAGTGTGTGTATGTGAATGTGTGAGTGTGTGTATGTGAATGTGTGAGTGTGTGTATGTGAATGTGTGAGTGTGTGTATGTGAATGTGTGTGTGAGTGTGAGATGCAGCAAAGTCAAATCAGGTTACAGCTTCGTCAGACACATTTGCAGAGATGTGTGTTTCTGCTGGTCTGAGCAGATACAGGAATAGCGAGGGGGCGGGGCATGCAGCAAACAGGCAGAGGGAATGACATCATCCCTGAGCCTGTACGATGATGTCACTGACAATGAGGTCATTGTCTCTGCATTGAGCTTGATGCAGGATGATGTCATGTGTTAGAGGCTGAGGTGTGTCCCTGTGAGGATGACATTTTGGTCGTCTCAGCAGAAGGTTGGAGCCTGGATGGAGGCTCAAGTGAGACGGGTGTGTGTGTGAGTGTGTGTGGGGGGGGGGGGGGGGGGGTACAGTGAAATTCAGCTCATGCCACATTCCTACTCATCAAATTGGACTCGAGAGATGGGAGGCAGCTGAAACCAGTTTGCATGAGTGAGCAGCAGTTGGTGGCGTGGCGTCGTGACTGAGTGATCGTGGCAGTGGGAGAGAGAGGGAGGGGCGAGCAAGAAGAGCAGGGGAGAGAGAGAACAGACAGCAGTGGGCTGAATGTCAGAGGTGAGTCACTGCAGGCTGGCACTCACCTGACAGCACACGCAGCAACAGCCCAGCGCTCTCAGGAACCAGATGGTAGGAGAGAGCCCTGGATCATCGTGGTGATGTGATCATGTGACCCCCAATGGCTGACATCATTGCAGGTTTCTTTTAATTATGCGATGTTTGTTAAAAATACACCCTGCTACATCGTACTTCTGTGTACCATAAAATGGTTCCATGACCAGATTCTGATATTCAGTGAATTTCAGGAAGGAGTCGTAGAACCAGTAAATCAGTTCTCCTGGTAGAACATCTGGTTCTCTGGTCTCCAAGTCAGAGACACGATATCAGGTGTTTGGTTCCAGCAACTGGAGATACTAGCAGGTTCAGTTCTACATCAGAACCACCAGTAAACACCAGACCGGTGGATGGTGGAGGTTCAGTTCTACATCAGAACCACCAGTAAACACCAGACTGGTTCAGTTCTACATCAGATCCACCAGTAAACACCAGACTGGTGGATGGTGGAGGTTCAGTTCTACATCAGATCCACCAGTAAACACCAGACTGGTGGATGTTGGAGGTTCAGTTCTACATCAGATCCACCAGTAAACACCAGACTGGTGGATGGTGGAGGTTCAGTTCTACATCAGATCCACCAGTAAACACCAGACCAGAGGATGGTGGAGGTTCAGTTCTACATCAGAACCACCAGTAAACACCAGACTGTTGGATGGTGGAGGTTCAGTTCTACATCAGATCCACCAGTAAACACCAGACTGGTTCAGTTCTACATCAGATCCACCAGTAAACACCAGACTGGTTCAGTTCTACATCAGATCCACCAGTAAACACCAGACTGGTTCAGTTCTACATCAGATCCACCAGTAAACACCAGACCGGTGGATGGTGGAGGTTCAGTTCTACATCAGATCCACCAGTAAACACCAGACTGGTTCAGTTCTACATCAGATCCACCAGTAAACACCAGACTGGTGGATGTTGGAGGTTCAGTTCTACATCAGATCCACCAGTAAACACCAGACTGGTTCAGTTCTACATCAGATCCACCAGTAAACACCAGACTGGTGGATGGTGGAGGTTCAGTTCTACATCAGATCCACCAGTAAACACCAGACTGGTGGATGTTGGAGGTTCAGTTCTACATCAGATCCACCAGTAAACACCAGACTGGTGGATGGTGGAGGTTCAGTTCTACATCAGATCCACCAGTAAACACCAGACCAGAGGATGGTGGAGGTTCAGTTCTACATCAGAACCACCAGTAAACACCAGACTGTTGGATGGTGGAGGTTCAGTTCTACATCAGATCCACCAGTAAACACCAGACTGGTTCAGTTCTACATCAGATCCACCAGTAAACACCAGACTGGTTCAGTTCTACATCAGATCCACCAGTAAACACCAGACTGGTTCAGTTCTACATCAGATCCACCAGTAAACACCAGACCGGTGGATGGTGGAGGTTCAGTTCTACATCAGATCCACCAGTAAACACCAGACTGGTTCAGTTCTACATCAGATCCACCAGTAAACACCAGACTGGTGGATGTTGGAGGTTCAGTTCTACATCAGATCCACCAGTAAACACCAGACTGGTTCAGTTCTACATCAGATCCACCAGTAAACACCAGACTGGTGGATGGTGGAGGTTCAGTTCTACATCAGATCCACCAGTAAACACCAGACTGGTGGATGTTGGAGGTTCAGTTCTACATCAGATCCACCAGTAAACACCAGACTGGTTCAGTTCTACATCAGATCCACCAGTAAACACCAGACTGGTGGATGGTGGAGATTCAGTTCTACATCAGATCCACCAGTAAACACCAGACTGGTTCAGTTCTACATCAGATCCACCAGTAAACACCAGACTGGTTCAGTTCTACATCAGATCCACCAGTAAACACCAGACTGGTTCAGTTCTACATCAGATCCACCAGTAAACACCAGACCGGTGGATGGTGGAGGTTCAGTTCTACATCAGATCCACCAGTAAACACCAGACTGGTTCAGTTCTACATCAGATCCACCAGTAAACACCAGACTGGTGGATGTTGGAGGTTCAGTTCTACATCAGATCCACCAGTAAACACCAGACTGGTTCAGTTCTACATCAGATCCACCAGTAAACACCAGACTGGTGGATGGTGGAGGTTCAGTTCTACATCAGATCCACCAGTAAACACCAGACTGGTGGATGTTGGAGGTTCAGTTCTACATCAGATCCACCAGTAAACACCAGACTGGTTCAGTTCTACATCAGATCCACCAGTAAACACCAGACTGGTGGATGGTGGAGATTCAGTTCTACATCAGACCCATCAGTAAACACCAGACTGGTGGATGGTGGAGGTTCAGTTCTACATCAGATCCACCAGTAAACACCAGGCTGGTGGAGTCTTAAAAACCTGGGTTGCTAACAAGAGTCTAGAGGAGCCTACAGAGGTCATTAAAGGTCATCAGGGGAACACAGGGAGCCTTAAGGTTATCCAGGTCATCTCTCATTGAATGTCAAATGCAACAATGTGTTTCAGAGTTTTTACACCAAGTCTACATCAGGTAGAAACTTTACTGCAACCAATTAGCATCCATCACAGTCCTCTGATCAGGTTCAGTCAGACACTGCCAGGCCTGGAGGTCCAGGGACGCCCAGACCCCTGCAGGTCACTTCTGACCTTCAGAAGTATGGAACAGAGCTGAAGAATCCTCTCGTCCTCTCTCAGGAGACTCCTGCTTCACTCTGCAGTGTGAAAGCTGCAAGTAGAAAATGACTCAGCTGCTCTTCAAGCAACCACGCTGCCGGATCTCGGTGCGTGTGGGCGCCAGAACAGAGGGAGGCGGCAGATGGAGGACAGGCGGAGGCTGAGGTTCCATTCAGGGCTGAGATGAATGAAGACGGGTACACGATCAGCTGTCGTCTGGCGCCGCAAGGAAAACGCTCCCGGTTATAGAGACACACAGCTGCAGTCCTACTGACCTCTGCAGGGTATCATCCAATTATACTGCAGTACTTATACTTCAAGTACATTTGGCAACTTCATCGTTCTTTGACAGAACTCGTTAATGAATGCCAGGTCACATTCATGGACAACGTCGCACCTCATGACCCCGCGACCTTGGCTCATGCTTTGTGTCACACTTCATCTGCACGCTGCCTTTCAGTTCTTCTGTTTTTTCATCGTCTTGCCGTCACCCACCTCACCTGCGCTGGCGTTATTCCTTCCTCCAGGTGTGTGGGACACAAGTGTGTGTGTGTGAATCTCAAAGGGAAGATGATGAGAAAGGAAAAAGCACAAATTAAATTCAAAGCAAGACTCTGCAACTTAATCACTGCACCTCGCCACTCTCCGGCCTGCAGTGACCATTCTGACCAGGATGAAGCAACCACAGCCGGTCAGTGTGGGAACGCCCACCTTCAGTGGGCGGGATTTTTCAGTAGCCAGTTGCCTATTGGCCCCGTAGCTGCTCTACGGCTGCAGGTGGCTCTGCTCCACCCTGGAACCATGTCAGGAGTGGGTCCAAGAGCTGAAGCCTGGCCTTAACCCGTCTGGTCTCAGGGGGTGTGTGATGTTACTTGGAGGGTCACAGGTATGGAGAGGAGGAACCAATGAGCGTCACCTCTCCCTTGCGTGGCGTTCGAGCCAAGTCACGTGTAAAATCTGAGTTACAAGCACAGAGTCGACAAGAGAAGCTGGAGGCTGAGGAGCACCGGGCTCCGTTCCATCGCCGCTGCAATCAAAGGAAAGACTTTATTTTACAGTTTCAATGCTTCCAAAGACCAACCCACAAAAGCAGAGCCACGCCCACCAGCCCACGGCAGCACAGCAAGACTTCAGGAGCAAACTTCCTGTAGCCCATCAGATCAGAACTCCATTCAGAAAATCCTCATTTTAAATGTTGTTTGCTTGTCGTCATGGTGACAGACCTGCCAAATCTTGAATTTATACTTTGTCCAAATCGCCATCGTGATGACATTTCAGTCCACTTTGATCAGTTTATTACAGTAAAAAGACAGCCAACATCCAGACATCGTTCCTGAGGGCGCCGGGACACAGACGCCAGCGAGTGGCGTTTGAACTCATGGCCCATGAACATGGGGAAGAAAGGCTCCTACATGGAGGTGCAACATTTGTGTTGAAGTCTTTCTGGAGATATAAAAAGACAACTTTTCTGGTGGAGGAACACCGCTGAGAAACGTCCAATCAGCTTCACCGAGGGAATGAGGTCGCAGGGTCAGAGGTCAGCTGATGCTTCATCTACCACCTGTTGCAGGAAACAGTCGGTCTCACAAGATCGGAGTCCAGGGGAGAGGGTCACTAAAGATGTTGCTGTCTTTCTCCAGGCGCTCAGGGACCCTCCAGGATTTTACACTTCCTGTTTCGCCCCTGAACCACGTCCTTCCTCTCCTTCAGGAAGGTTCCAAAGGCGTCCCTCTCTTTGCTCTCCTCCGTCACTGGAAAACAAGCCGACACCAAGCAGGTCAACATTGTTTCCATGGACATGAAAACGTTCCTGGGCACGCCGTGACCAACAATCACGCTGACCTCCATTTTCATCCTGAACTGTGATTTTACATGAGTTGTGATCCTATGATTATTGGTGGTGTGGCCCTCTAGTGGACAGAACACGTTTCAGCCTGTGAGGTTCACATTGATATCAACTCGTCCATTAAACACGAGCATCACATGATCATGAACTTCACATCGTAAGTCACATTTCGGTGTTTTTTCAATTTTAAATTTTTGTACTTATTTTGAAGGAAAAGATCAGCTACTTGTTTAACCATGCCAACACGTGCTCGTCTCACCGCTGTGGTCGATGTCATCGGTGTCACTGTCCATCTCCTCCTCCTCGGCATCGTCAGGGTTACCACGTGTCATGATGAGGTCACTGGGCCCGCTGATGTCAGGATTCTCTGGACAGGAAGTTAGAAAACATGCACAGGTTTTTTATGGCACAAGTTAAGTGCTGGTGATGTTAATTTTGCACCAGAGTGAATAATAATAATAAAAAATCATAGTAATGATACAAAAAATAATAATCATAGCAATAAATAATCATAGTAATAATAAAAACAATAATAATAAATAATCATAGTAATAATAAAACAATAATAATAATAAAATAATAATAAATAATCATAGTAATAATAAAAACAATAATAATAAAATAATAATAAATAATCATAGTAATAAAAACAATAATAATAAAATAATAATAAATAATCATAGTAATAATAAAACAATAATAATAATAAAATAATAATAAATAATCATAGTAATAATAAAACAATAATAATAAAATAATAATAAATAATCATAGTAATAATAAAACAATAATAATAAATAATCATAGTAATAATAAAACAATAATAATAAAATAATAATAAATAATCATAGTAATAATAAAAACAATAATAATAAAATAATAATAAATAATCATAGTAATAATAAAAACAATAATAATAAAATAATAATAAATAATCATAGTAATAATAAAACAATAATAATAAAATAATAATAAATAATCTTAGTAATAATAAAACAATAATAATAATAAAATAATAATAAATAATCATAGTAATAATAAAACAATAATAATAAAATAATAATAAATAATCAGTAATAATAAAAACAATAATAATAATAAATAATCATAGTAATAATAAAAACAATAATATAATAAAATAATAATAAATAATCATAGTAATGAATAATCATAGTAATAATAAAAACAACAATAATAATAAAATAATAATAAATAATCATAGTAATGAATAATCATAGTAATAATAATAATAATAATAAAATAATAATAAATAATCATAGTAATGAATAATCATAGTAATAATAATAATAATAATAAAATAATAATAAATAATCATAGTAATGAATAATCATAGTAATAATAAAAACAATACTAATAATAATAAATAATCATAGTAATAATAAAAACAATACTAATAATAATAAATAATCATAGTAATAATAATAAAATAATAGGAATAAATAATCATAGTAATAATAAAAACAATAATAATAATAATAAATAATCATAGTTATAATAATAAAATAATAGGAATAAATAATCATAGTAATAATAATAATAAATAATCATAGTAATAATAAAACAATAATAATAATAAAATAATAATAATAAATGATCATATTAATAGTAATAATAATAAAACAATTAGAATAATAATCAGCAAATCTCCTCCTCACCAAATGTCCTACTGAGGACTGATAAATACCCCTGATTCCTGCTACTCATCTCAGGATGTGGGGTTTCAGTGCAGCCACAGTTTCCTTGTGGATTTAATATCAATGAAGTTCTACTACAATACTGGTTTGTAATAACTACAAAAGTATTTCTGATAGTCAAATTAATTTGGTCAATACCCTGAAGCAAACTGAAAACTGCTTTCATTAACAACATCAAGTGAAAACTGATGATCACCTGGTGAATATCTGCTGACTAAACAATTAGCGACAACAATATAACTGGCGCCCCCTGGTGGCCGTGGGCCGCTCAACACACATCTACACTAAATTAATGGAGAGAGGGACAGACAGAGAGACACGTCAAGCAACAGTTATTCAGTTCCATCTTATTTTTCTTTGAAACTGTCAGCCAACCTGTGGATGCTGCTGTCGTCATGGCGACTGCACCCAGATCCTTCCTGAGTTGCTCGAACTGTTGCTGCTGCTTCTGGTTCTGAGCTTCCGCCTGAGAGACAGGAAGAAGAGGAGGTTACCACTACTGAAAGACGATCACATGTTGAACACAAACCAACACAGACACACACACACACACACACTCACCAGCTGTTTGCGCAGTCGCTCATACTCGGGTCGATACTCCCTGAGGAGATATGAGGCTGAGTTGAGTCTGGCGCATGTCAATAACTCAGTGACATCATCAATCAATCAGACTGCAAGAGGGCTGAGTCACCTGTCATACTGCTGGGCAGCGTCCTCCACCTGGCCCAAGAGCTCATCCAATCCTCTCCCTGTGACCGCGGACACGCCCACCACCTGCAGACCCAAGGAGGGGGAGAGGGAAGTGAAGCGATGGTACAGGTGTGTAGCTCCTGGAGCAGCACACCTGTACCATCGCCAGCCTACACACAAAAAAGAAGCTGGTGGTCGTACCCGGAGGTTGGTGTAGAACTCGTCCAGAACCAGACTCATGGAGCGCGTCAGGTTGCTCACGTATGAGGTTTCCTGGTTCAGGGCATCCTGGAAAACCTCAAAGTCCCGCATCCACTCCACCGCGAAGCTGTGGTCGATGATGTCAGTCTGCACCAACAAGACCAGGGTTAATGTGACGCGTCCGAAAAGAGCAGGGCCTCCAGAAACAACATCCCTGCTTTTATTTTTTTTACAAGAAGTCTGATTTGAGTCGATCGATGTTTCTCTGAAGCAAACAGATGACAAACAAATGTTTCAAACCAAGTTTTCACTTCCTTCTTTGTTGACTTGAGGGTTGAAGACCCTGCTAGTGGGCGAGATGCAGGCGGCGCCGCTGGGAACACTTCTGAACTCCTAGAACGCTTCCCCCAGGTACAACTTGTCATCAGACCTCATCTTCAAGCTGGCACAGTCACAGTCCACCTTCCCACTCTGTCACTTTGACAGCCCTAACGAAGCAGTGGTCAAACCCTGGCCTGCAGCAGCTGACGCAGACCTCCCCCGAGCGCTTGTTTGTTCCAAGTCCGACGCAAAAAAACAACAAAAAACAAGCGGAACCAATTCCATACAACAGATGTAGCAACACTTACCTTGGAACAAGCCCCCCCCCCCCCGCCGTGTTTGTGAGTCTACCACGTTTGGGGTGCGCCCCGTTAACATACCCGTGTAGAGCACTGCGACGCGTTAGTTCCACTGTTGACCTTTGCATGTAAACTAAATAATAAAAAATAAAACATCGTCCTGAACTGTAATTCCAGTGCATGGACGTTATTAACGGAGCGCAGCTCTGCGTCCACACACAACAGCTCATCAAGGAGCAGGCAACAGACAGGAAGTGACCTCACCTTGTTCATGACAACGATGAAGGGTAGCTTGGTCTTGTAGAGGATGCTGAGGACAGAAAGCACAGACGTGAGCTGTGATTGGCTGATGCTTCACTCAATCGTCTGCAAGCTCATTTTTCCAACATGCTTCATTTTTTTTAAGTTTCCAAGTTGTCAGAGGAACGTCTGGTACCTGCAAGCGTACAACATGTTGGACATGAACGTGACAGGGCTGACGCTGCGAGACGTGTCCATCACGTAGACCACCACGCAGGGGAAGGACGACGCCTGAAACACACACACACCTTAATCCAACAGTGGCATTGTCAACAATACAGCAGGAATATTGGCAGCGCTCTGGGACCCACCAGTGCTTCAGTGATGATGGTTCCAGAAGCTGACCAGGTGAAGACTTCGATCTGACCTGGAGTATCAATCAGCACATGCCTGCAAAGGTCAAAGGTCGACAGAGTGAGAACTGACCAACCGAGCTGATAATGCTGAGCATCCTTAAGAAGGACGACAAGGATTGGTGGTCGAGACTCAATCTTCTTGCCCAGCACAGCTGTGGTGATACTGACCGGTGACTCTGCTGCTTCTTCTCAATGAACTGCATCACCTGGAGAGCACAAACACATGTTCACTGAGTTCCTGTAGTAGACAGGTAGTACCACCTACAGTAGACAGGAAGTACCACCTACACTAGACAGGAAGTACCACCTACAGTAGACAGGTAGTACCACCTACACTAGACAGGAAGTACCACCTACAGTAGACAGGTAGTACCACCTACAGTAGACAGGTAGTACCACCAATAGTAGACAGGAAGTACCACCTACAGTAGACAGGTAGTACCACCTACAGTAGACAGGTAGTACCACCTACAGTAGACAGGAAGTACCACCTACAGTAGACAGGTAGTACCACCAATAGTAGACAGGAAGTACCACCTACAGTAGACAGGTAGTACCACCTACAGTAGACAGGTAGTACCACCTACAGTAGACAGGTAGTACCACCTACAGTAGACAGGTAGTACCACCAATAGTAGACAGGAAGTACCACCTATACTAGACAGGTAGTACCACCTATACTAGACAGGTAGTACCACCTATACTAGACAGGTAGTACCACCTATACTAGACAGGTAGTACCACCTATACTAGACAGGTAGTACCACCTACAGTAGACAGGAAGTACCACCTACAGTAGACAGGTAGTACCACCTACAGTAGACAGGTAGTACCACCAATAGTAGACAGGAAGTACCACCTATACTAGACAGGTAGTACCACCTATACTAGACAGGTAGTACCACCTATACTAGACAGGTAGTACCACCTATACTAGACAGGTAGTACCACCTATACTAGACAGGTAGTACCACCTATACTAGACAGGTAGTACCACCTATACTAGACAGGTAGTACCACCTACAGTAGACAGGTAGTACCACCTACAGTAGACAGGAAGTACCACCAACAGTAGACAGGTAGTACCACCTACAGTAGACAGGAAGTACCACCTACAGTAGACAGGTAGTACCACCTACAGTAGACAGGAAGTACCACCTACAGTAGACAGGAAGTACCACCTACAGTAGACAGGTAGTACCACCTACAGTAGACAGGTAGTACCACCTACAGTAGACAGGTTGTACCACCTATAGTAGACAGGTAGTACCACCTATAGTAGACAGGTAGTACCACCTATAGTAGACAGGTAGTACCACCTATAGTAGACAGGTAGTACCACCAATAGTAGAAAGGAAGTACCACCTATAGTAGACAGGTAGTACCACCTATAGTAGACAGGTAGTACCACCTATAGTAGACAGGTAGTACCACCTATAGTAGACAGGTAGTACCACCAATAGTAGAAAGGAAGTACCACCTATAGTAGACAGGTAGTACCACCTATAGTAGACAGGAAGTACCACCTATAGTAGACAGGAAGTACCACCTATAGTAGACAGGTAGTACCACCTATAGTAGACAGGTAGTACCACCAATAGTAGACAGGTAGTACCACCTATAGTAGACAGGTAGTACCACCTATAGTAGAAAGGAAGTACCAACTATAGTAGACAGGAAGTACCACCTATAGTAGACAGGAAGTACCACCTATAGTAGACAGGTAGTACCACCTATAGTAGACAGGTAGTACCACCTATAGTAGACAGGTAGTACCACCTATAGTAGAAAGGAAGTACCACCTATAGTAGACAGGTAGTACCACCTATAGTAGACAGGAAGTACCACCTATAGTAGACAGGTAGTACCACCTATAGTAGACAGGTAGTACCACCTATAGTAGACAGGAAGTACCACCTATAGTAGACAGGTAGTACCACCTATAGTAGACAGGAAGTACCACCTATAGTAGACAGGAAGTACCACCTATAGTAGACAGGAAGTGAGGCACTGCTGTCTGTAGACAGCAACTATTTCTGCTCCAGGCCCGGAGTTCTTTGTTTCCAGGAAATAGACCAGACCTCAGTGCTGTTCTGTGGCTCAAAAAGACTCACCTGATCAAAGCGTGTGGCAAACAGGTTGAGTGATGTCACAATGCCGCCATTGGGTCCCAGGCCATATTGCTTCATCACCTCTTTGTAGTTGACAGTGTCCCGGATGTCTGGAGGACAGGGGACAGACACAATGAGGCTGCAAAGAGCAGGAAGGACACAACACAGTCACCGTCTTGGCAGACTGGAACTCCAACTTTCGAACAAGCTGCACACACGTCCAACAGCTACGAGCATCTGGACCTTCAGGCCCGTGGGACAGTGACATCACTTTCCTCTGGGTCCTCCAGGTGACCAGCATCAAGAATGACCTGAATACCCAAGGGCTCCAGTTCAGCCTCAGCGAGACACTCTGGTCCCGATCTCTGTGCCATCACTGAGTTCCACGAGGTCTCTGGAGGAGCCAGGGGTCAAACCTGTGACCTCAGAGACGCCCACTCTCAGCGTGTGGATGTGGATCATTCCAACAGCGGGGGATGAAGTTCAAGTTAACATGCATTGTGGATTTTCCACTAATTTTGCCAGATTATTCCAGGAAGTAGACCAGTCCTCACCGATGTTGGCCGGGAAGGGGACCTCGTGGACGGCGGGGTCCAGGTTGATGATGTATGGAGGGTGATGGAGGACGTGAAGATGAGCTGCCAGCCTCTGGAGGGAACACGTCATTCACGTCACTGGCGTCACAACACAGAAACACTGGAGACAGATTGCAAGCTTCGAGGAGAAACCAGCTATTCTACCAACACAACGGAGACCTGGAGCTCTGACCCAGGATCAGCTGCACCTGCGCCCTCCTCCTGAAGAGAAGCTTCCTGTTTCCGCAGACACGTGATAACTAACGGAATAACCGGCAGGTACACACCTGGAGCAACAGCGTATATCGACTAGCTAGTTAGCTAGCAGCTAGCGTTAGCCGCAC
Organism: Aulostomus chinensis; assembly: GCF_037954235.1. Lineage (NCBI taxonomy): Eukaryota > Metazoa > Chordata > Actinopteri > Syngnathiformes > Aulostomidae > Aulostomus > Aulostomus chinensis. The sequence continues at coordinate 35,349,361 of NC_141321.1, read as the reverse complement.
ACGCTCTCGTCACCTGAACGAAGGTGGTTTTCCCGGATCCCGCCATTCCGAGCACGATCAGACACACGGGTTTTTCCCGGGAAGCCGGTCCCGGCATCCCGCCGCTTCCGGCCGTGGCCGAACTCTCCGAACTCTCTGGATTCTCCGTTAAACGCTCCCCCACACCGGGTGCCGCCTCCGCCATGATGTCTTCTGCTTTGGCAACAGGCTGCCGCAAAGAGACTGGTGCTGTCGTGAAATATCGCGATACCGAGGGGTTTTATAGTTTGACGTGAAACATTTATGGAGCGAAAATTCAGCGATAGACACTCAAGAACAAGTGCTTCCATTTGAATGATTTATTTCATAAACATGATAACTGGATGTGAATCTGCTGCTGCCGCTGGAGAGGAAGCCATGGTGGTTCTGGTTCTGGCTTCAGTTCTGGTCCAATCTCTGATGAACAGAACCCAGATTCACCTTTGGTAGAACAGCTCCCACAAACCTCCATGACTGCTGTTCTACCAAACCAGAGGAACAAACCTCCCTGGAGGCTCAAACGTATCCGATGGTGGTGCTGATTGGTTGTTGTGGTGAACAGCTGAGTGGGGCGTCACTGTCAGAGCTGCTGCAGCAAGGAATTGTGGGTCGGTATCATCTCCTTTCTGTCTATGCTAGAGGAGCTAACAGAGGGAGCAGGAGCTCCTTCCTCAGAGATCTAGAGAGTTCCAGCAGCTGCCATCATGGCCTCCACACAGACACCTCCAGGTCACATGACCCAGATGGATCCTTCCTAAAAGAGACGATTGTGAACGCACCCCTGATGACCTGACTGATGCTGGTGTGGTTCTGACCCTGAGAGGCCGTCAGCTGTAACCTTTACCCTTCCTTGAGCTGTGGGAGGCCACTCCTCCTTGCTGCTCCTCATTGTTGCATCACCTGACTTGCTTCTTCAGGTGAGATCAGGTTTGATCTAAAGTTACATGTAAGTGACGCTCTCAACAACCAGAGTTGAAGTCCATGAAAATCCAGTTGGTGGACATGATTATTCCGGTTGCCCCCTGCTCGACTCCCATCGACGGAGAGTTGCACTGTGGCGCTGCTTCTCCATTCTGGGGAGAAATAAAGCGAAGTGAATGTTGCACGTCCAAGCAGACCTGAGCTCTGTGTCCCTGTGTGATGACAGGAGTCTGTTAGTAAAGGCTAGCATGACACACATCATTATAGTTAGTTGAAGTGCAGTGCAGTTCATTAGCAGTCCTGCTCAAATATGGGGGGGGGGGGGGGGGGGGGGGGTCACTGAGCAGCCTGACAGCGGTGCTGGGTTTTTACAGTCCTGGGCAGCCTCCACCTTGTGTCATGTGACTGTGGGTGGCTAGGATGGTCTGACCAGCTAAATCCAAGTCTGAATGCGGCTCCTGCAGCTCGTCCACGTCTATGCATCAACGGTGAAGTGCGTCATCATCACACGTCACGCTGATGATGACGCGCCACTCAACAACCAGGGTTGTTGCTCAACAATGTGTGTTCATGGTTGTTAGATTCTCATGAAAGTCTTTGCTGAAATGTCCTCTTCTTCCAAGTATTAGTTTGAAGCACATCAAAGAGGAGACATGAATCATAGGAAATTCCATGATTTATTTATAAAAACGTCCTTATTTTAATGACGTGATCATTAACTCCTGTGTGGTGTTTTAAAAATCTCATCTCATTCTTAGATTTTTGTGAATTATTTGATTTAATTACAATCTATGGTGTTGTGATGAAAATGAATGCATGAGTTAACACGTTAATTAGAGCTTGTTTTTGATTTTGTGCGTCTGTTTCCCTCCACATTCATGCTGGCCCTCCAGTCACCGAGTCACATGACTGATGGATGCGCTCCCGTCAGCTCGTGACTGTCAAAGGCGAAGACGGCACTGATCGATCAGATCCCAGACCGTTCAATGCTTAATTAGCCGACTGTCCCCGTCGGAGGGAACTCAGAGGAGCTCTCGGGGGTCCTGGAGAGCTGTGATAGGAACAGGACAGCGAGGGTCCAGGGAAGATCTGACACTTGAAGTTAAACATCGATGGTTCCAGCTCAGGAACCTTGGAATCCTTGTTCACTCTTGTTGGTTTCAGCTCCTGTTGGCATAACAGGAAATGAAGAGGCTGTTAAAATTGCAAAAATATGTTGGACAGTGAATATACAGGAATTAATGTACCTATGGGAAGGGTGAAGCTAAAGCGAGAATTAACCCTGTCATCATGTAAAAATGGCAAAGGGAGTGGGAGGGAGGAATGAATGCTGAACACGACCACAGACCTCAGAGGAACGCGACTTGGAGAGGGCCGACAGGCTTGAATGCTGCTTTGCAAACAGTCAGAAAGGGTAATGGGTTGAATGTCCAGCGAAAGAAGATGAAGGACGTGTTCTTTGTGCATGGAAGAAACACAATGACAGAGGAAATGGAGGGAGAGCGCCTCATACTGGATATATTAGATTATATATGATATATATAATAGATTCTGATTCTGATTCTGGAAGGGGACAAGAAGGGAGAAGCTTACAGCCTTATTCATTTTTCTTAATATTATTGGTATGATAAAAAAATAAATTTCTTTTTTATTCATTATTATTTTGTTGCTATTATTATCATTTATTTGTTTGTTTATTTTGAAAGAATCCGATACTCTCCGACGTTCAGTATCACACACCCCTGGACAGTTGGTGGCGGTATACTCCCAGTAGAAATCTGCCAAAAAATAAAAGAAGAAGGAGGAGGAGCCCGGAAATCAGGTGTCAGCAGACGGTGGCCCTGCTTCAGGGTCCGATCCGGAGCTTGCAGAGATGGTATTCGAGTCCATGGTCAGCGACCTCCTTAACAGATTCATCGGAGACTACGTGGAGAACCTGGACAAGTCCCAGCTCAAGATCGGGATCTGGGGAGGTGAGCTCCGCAGCTAGCCAGCGACCACCGCGACACCCACGGAGCACAACCAGCCTCCGTTCAGAAATATCACAGTTCAATACTCACTTCTGTCTTTACACGTTTAAAGTACTTGCAGAACACGTCACGACACCTGGTACTAAACAAACAGATTCTGTTCTCGAAATCGGCACGAATCCAACCTGACAATCAGGATTTGTTTTGACGGAATTTAAGGAACATTTCTTCTGTGGATCCAGTTTCATTTCGCTAGAAATGAAACTGGATCGTTGTGGTCAGGAAATAGCAGGTTTGGATGATGATTTTTATAGGCGGCTGTGGAATTATGTGGAAGGGGAATGGTGGTAAAAACACTCGGCAGCAGCGAAACATCGCCAGTTATTCAGTTTAATTCTCAATTGCCACCCGTAAACGGATGAAGGTCAAAATTTCATGATGTTCGAACGAGGTTTGGCGTGCATCGAACGTCACTCATCGTTGTAACCGAACAAACCAGTCCAGTGAGTCCTGCACCTGACCAGGTGGTTCACTGACTGGTGGCTGGATTCAGGTAACTTGCTGCTCATCAGCTCCACCCACGCCGCTGCTGCTGATCCCAAGCGACTCCCTCAGAGAAGAAGAGCTCGAAGTCACCGTCTGATTCTCAACATCCCCCGGGACTCTCCTCCTCCCAGGAGTCCATTTATGTGCCAGTGACAGCCAGGACTGCCCTGGAAAAGAACCAGTGTTGGGCACGTTACTTTGAAAAAGTAATTAGTAGTTACTTCTCCCTAAAAGTAAATGAGTTAGAAACTGAGTTACTCCACTATGAAAGTAACTAGTTACCAGGGAAAGTAACAATTGCGTTACCCTTTTTTTCTGACAAGTTTAAAATGTGAAAGAATTCGTTTTTATGTTTTGAGAAAATCCCTTTCTGCAGGGCAGAGAGGCTCCCCCCCTCCCTGGTGCCTGTGAGGGCTCTGAAGGAGGGGGAACCACCTGCTGACAACCAGCTTGTTGTCATCAACATAGCAGCCAATCAGTTCCTGAAGTTCTGTCTGTCACAAGTTTTTGTGGAGCAGGGCAGAAAAATCCAGCTTTGGCTGCTTGGATGGCGTGGCTCCATGTCCTTCTTTGGAGAGGACAAGCTGTGCCGTCGAGAGGCGCTTCATCAAATTGGAGTCGCTCACATTGGACATTGACAGCCTCTTTGTTTTGGCCCTGGGACGCCATGACGTTCACTCAACCTGTACATCGTTACCTTGAACCTCCATGGAGGTTCGTGCGTCAACACCCGCCCACCTGATGTCTCTGGTTGGCTCAACGTGAAGTCTGACTCTATCTTAGCCAATCAGCACGACTTAGGCGCTTATCTCGCCCCTCCCCTCCCCCGCACCAGAGGAGAAAATAAACACGCATGTGCGGCTCCTGTGTGTGAGCCGAGCCGATGGCGGCTTCAATGAGTCGCCTCAGTAACGCGTAGTAACGACGTGTTGGTAACGGCGTTGCAACGATAGTCAAAGTAATTAGTTAGATTACCCGTTACTGAAAAAGTAACGCCGTTATTCTCATCATTGCAAACAACCCAAATCACACCATAGGGTTAAAGTACACAAGATGGGAACACAGCCTGAGGCTGCATCTGACACCTGGAGGCGGAGCCGGGCCAGAGGCTGGGTGTGGCACCGCAGCTGTCCCTCTGTTTGCACTCCTCAGGGCCGTCACTCCACTGGTCAGCATTTCCAAAGAGTGCCATTATTGCTGCGCTCATTCAAACCACCAGCCAGGTGGAGTCATGTGACTCGCAGGTACACGTTCTCATCATTGAATCTTTTCCTGGCTCCTCCCACAGTGGATGTGAGTCATTGAGGTGCTCCCAACTTCAGAGTGAACTCACTCTTCATGCCAAGTCACACCTGTGTCTACCAGCATCGAGTGACAGTTCTTTATACGTAGAAATATGTATTTATTTATATTATACATGCATATATTATATATCCATATATGTCCATATATTTAGATCTATATACACATATGTATATACATACGTATGTATATGCAAATACACATGTATACAGATCGATGCGTATATATAAATGCACACATACATACACACATATGCACACATACATACACACATATGCACACATACATACACACATATGCACACATACATACACACATATGCACACATACATACACACATATGCACACATACATACACACATATGCACACATACATACACACATATGCACACACACACATACTAGGGGTGCAACGGTTCGGTTTGAACCTCAGTTTTGGGATCACGGTTTCGGTTTGTGTTTCGCGTTAAAAAAAACAAGAAGTTTGATTTTCCGAAAGACTCCCTTTATTTTGCTTTCAAGTATAAACATGTTAAACTGTTAAAGTGCCTCTTAGCTCTTTGGCGACTGAAATAAGATTTACTATGTATTGTGTGCATTACACACACAGTACTGAAAATACTTTCAAAAGAAAAATTGCTCATGAACTTAATCGACTGAGTGAACTGACACATATAAACAACAGTTTCAACAATAACAAAAATAAAATGGCCAGCAGCAGCAACAAATAAATAAATAAAAATATTGCCTATTTTAAATGAACAAATGCTTCAATACAGTATAAGCTATGTAAACTCAAAAGTGCAACATCAGTTACGGTTTGATACTGAGGATAGATAATTGTTAGCAATGATTTCTTTTTTTCTAGTTTGAGATTCTCCTGCAAAAACACAAGCCTGTCGACATCGTCTGGATCAAGGCGAGAGCGGCATGCACTGACAATGTCCCCTGCAGTGGAGAAAACTCTCTCGCTTGGAACAGAGGTTCCTGGAACACAGAAGTGCCTTTGAGCAACTTTTGCCAAACGGGGGAACTTGCCCTCTTCCTTCTCCCACCATTTAAAGGGATTGCCGTCCACATCCAAACAGTCCCCTAACATGTACTGAGTGACTTCCTCCTCAACTGGCAGGTGAAGGGGCCTGGCCTGTGCCTGCTGTGTTTTAAAGACCTCTCCAAATATCTCTGCCATAGCTGACTTCTTCTGGGGAGGGGAGGGGGATGGACTCCATTCCTCTGTGGATGATGTGGATGGCCTTGCTTCATTCTCTGCCTCTGCTACTTGACTCTGCAAGATAGAATAATAACAATGTTTTTTAATGTGGTCCTCCAAATAGATTTTACAAATGCAGAATATATGCATCTGTGACAATAAAAATATCCAATATAAAGAAATCATAAAATTAATCAAATAATACCTGCTGTTCACGCTCCAGGATTTCTGTGGTGACACCACTGAAGAGTTGGGAACGGGATGGTTCGTCAGTGAATGGCAGTGATTTAAACCTGGGATCCAGGGCTGTGGCTTTTAGGAGGTACTTTTGGAGGTCTGGGACTGTGTACCTTTGTTCCAGGTCCTTTGTAATGGCTGCTTTAGCATCTCTGATTGCTGTGGTGTCCTCTCCTCCTGGTACCATGGCTTTCAAGATAATGTCCTTCAGAGGGAGGATCATTGAAGTAGTGGGGATTGTTTTGCTGCTCATGATTTTTGTCACTTTCTTCAGAGGTTGCAGTACTTGAATGAGTTGTTCTGCCAGTCTTTGTTCATCATCATTCAGCACTGCCATGTCCTTGGTGACAGTCTTCTTCACTCTTTGGTCCATTAATGCAGAATAGATGGCAGGCTGATGTTCCACATATCTTAGCTTCAACATGTCATGTGTTGAATTCCAGCGAGTGCTGACATCACGAACTAACATCGGTTCCTTCAAATTGAGTGATTTTTGTTTCTCTTTCAAAACACAGTTGGCTGTGGTGCTTTTGTGAGAGAAACTGACCACTCTCCTCACTTTCCCCAGGAGGCGGGACACAGCAGGGTTGTTTGACAGTGCTCTCTTGGCTGCGAGATTAACAGTGTGGGCAAAGCAGCCTATCTGTGGCCCTAGTCCCTCAGCTTCATTCACCGCCTTGACAATGTTAGGTGCATTATCTGTGGTGACTGGGATGGTAATATTCGGCCGCTTTAACTTCCACTCATCCACTGCGGTGCACAATTCGTCAGCTAAGTTGGCGCTGGTATGGCCTTCATACATGGGGCGAGTTTGCAGGACTGCACTTTTCATATCCCAGTTCAACATGTAGTGGACCGTCACCGTTAGGTAACTTTCTGTGGCACGGGACGTCCAGCTATCAGTAGTCAATGCGAAGCTATGTGCTTTCGCTAAATCGTCTTCAATGTCTTTGCGTGCAGTATCATAAATGTCAGGGATTACGGTGTCTGAAAAATATGTCCGCGAGGGAACAACATAACGTGGATCCAGCGTTGTGAGTACATTATTAAACCCCGCATCCTCAACCACGGAATATGGCTGCATATCTTTAGCAATGCACAGCCCCACTGCACGTGTTGTTTTCTTGTGTTTGTCTGAATTCACGCTGTAGGGCTGTTGGAACGCATCTTTGATAGACCTTTGCGTGTTCGCTGGTGTTAACGTCGTGGCTGACCTGCTCTGAGAGAGTGATACCTCTGGGTGGTGACGACTGAGGTGTTGACCCATGTTGGAAGTGTTCCCACTAGCGTAGGGGACTAGCGCTGAGCAATGCCTGCACATGGTTTTATTTTTTTCGACTCTTTTCTCTCCCTCGTCGTTATAATAAACGGGGAATCCGAAATGTCCCCACACAGCAGATTTAAATGACGCCGGTGCTTCTTCAAATGTTGGCGTCTGTACCCCTCTGCTCGCCATTTTTCCCTTTTTTTTCTCTCTCTCTCGTTCCCGTGTTTCAGCTTGTGTGAGTGAAATTTCACTCCTAAGCGAGACAGGCCGTTGCTCGACTCCTATCACACAGTAGGTGCTTGACAGTGATTGGATATTTACTCGCGGGGGCGGGACTTTGTGCAGAGCTGTGCAGCAGCTCACACAGGCACACAGAGCGAGACAAATCCATCCCACAGCTGTTAGAAATGAATTAATTGCAAAACCGAAATAGCGCGCTTCATTAAGGCGAATTGAACCGAACAGGAAGAACCGTACGGTTCGGTTTTAAACCGTAAACCGTTGCACCCCTAATATAGATATATATGAATCTAGCTAAATATATAGAGATATATATGTGTTTATATAAATGTATATAGATATATACATATATATCTAAATATATAGATAGATATATGTATATATTCCTAGCTCAGCAGTTTATACTTCCTTTGACCATGGCAGCGGTGACGTCATGGTGCCAGCGTTTCCTGTGTGTGAGACCAACTCATCAGCCAGGTTGTGATGAGAGAAGTGACCGTAGAGAAGAAGCAACCCTTGGCTCTGAGTTCTTTAATGTCCTTGGTATCAGCACTCAGCTGTCCCTCCTAAAACCCACTTAACCCTGAGATGACGACAGGAATCAGCAAAGTACATGAATCTTCATCATGGTCATCATCAGCAGCATCATGGTCAGGTGTCTCTTCTTCTCTGGACTGAAAGACACATCTTCAACATGGCTGAGTGTGTGGACGGCGTTGGGGTGACACGGTAACGAGCGCGTCCATCAGGCCCGCGTCTCTCCCGTCTCCTCTGACCTGTTTGTGCTTTCTTCACCCGTCACACCCAAAGCCTCCCAACAGGTTTTTCTTCCCTGGTGCTGAGTTACAACGGACCGCCCACCTGGCAGGTAGTTGCTGAGGAAACCACATTCAGCTGGACAGTCAATGTTCCATCCATCATCCATTCACCCATCTGGGCGGCATGGCTCAGGGGTGGAGTGGCCGTCTAGCAACCAAAGGGTCGCTGGTTCGATCCTGGACCCCGGTGACCATGTCCAAGTGTCCTTGAGCAAGATACTGAACCCATAATTGCTCCTGAAGAGTAGGTTGGCGCCTTGCATGGCAGCTCCACCATCAGTGAGTGAGTGTGTGTGTGTGTGTGAACGGGTGAATGAGACGACACTGTAAAGAGCGTTGAGAGCCGCTAAGGTAGAAAAGCGCTCTATAAAATTGAGTCCATTTACCATTTACCCATCCATCATCCATCCCTCCATCATCCATCCATCCATCATCCATCCATCATCCATCCATCCATCATCCATCCATCCATCCATCCATCCATCATCCATCCATCCATCATTCAACCATCATCCATCCATCCATCATCCATCCATCCATCATCCATCCATCATCCATCCATCCATCATTCAACCATCATCCATCCATCCATCATCCATCCATCATCCATCCATCATCCATCCATCATTCAACCATCATTCAACCATCATCCATCCATCCACCATCCATCCATCATCCATCCATCATTCATCCATCCATCATACATCCACCCACCCATCCATCATCCATACATCCATCCATCCATTCACCATCCACCCAGCCATCCATCCACCCATCATCCATCCATCATCCATCCACCCATCCACCATCCACCCACATCCATCCATCATCCATCCATCCTTCATCCATCCATCCATCATCCATCCACCCATCTATCATCCATCCATCATCCATCCACCTATCCATCCATCCATCCATCCACCCATCATCCATCCATCCACCCATCATCCATCCATCCATCCATCCATCATCCATCCATCCATCCATCATCCATCCACCCAGCCATCCACCCATCATCATCATCCATCCATCCATCATCCATCCATCCATCCATCATCCATCCACCCAGCCATCCGTCCATCATCAACCATCCATCCATCCACCATCCACCCAGCCATCCGTCATCCATCACCCATCCATCATCCATCCATCATCCATCCACCCATCATCCATCCACCCAGCCATGCATCCATCCATCTTCCATCCATCCATCCATCCACCAACCACCTAGCCATCCATCCACCCATCACCCATCCATCCATCCACCCAGCCATCCATCCATCCATCATCCATCAATCATCCATCCATCCATCCACCATCCACCCTGTATACGACCACGTACCGAGACAACTGTATTATCAGCTGTGTTTTTAAGTTTTCTGGGAGTTGCGTAGATTCTCCTGTGACATCAAATGGTGAGGTGTTCGCCAACAGCAGCTGACCTAACCTGATCAGCATCGCTTCGTTCGATGGTGCGCTGACGCTGTTGTGGGTTTTATGTCACAAACAGAACTTCAAAAGGGTTTCAGTAGAAACATTCCAGCTACTTGCAACAATCGTCCCTCACATTTACCCCATCGCCATGGCAATGCCATTCCATTAAAACCCGCTGTCGTCACCATCACATCTCATCGTGGTCTTTTAGCCTTTCTGATCAAACAGCAGGAGGAGCCCATCGTCCCTGTGGGAGGTGCTTGTCTAAGGTTGGTCATTTCCTCATGCAGCCAGGTGGGGCAGTGCTGAGTCAGGTTAGCGGCCATTTTTGCTGTTGGCTGCTGTGAGATGCAGTTTGGGAGGTTAGAACTCCCAGAAGATGGATCCTCCAGCATCAGTGGAGGATCACCACATGCAAAGGGGTCTTGGTAATGAGAGGGGCGGGGACACTGCCAGCCTTCAGAGGTCGCTGGCCCTGAACCTCAGTGTCTGTTCACCCTTCTTCTTCCTCTGTGTTTGTACAGGAAATGTTGTCCTGGAGAACCTGCGAGTGAAGGAGAATGCATTGGTGAGTCCTGACCTCTGATGACATCATGCTAACTCTTTGATCTTGTTCATTAAATCCCCAAAGCTGGTTAGCTCCTCCCCCATGTGCAGGTTCATATTTCAGCAAGATGTTTGGAAAGATTAACACCATCCAGGGAATGAAGGAATGTAGTCGTCCTCAAGAGGAAATGGTCTTTGGTCTGACACCTTTCACAATAAGAGCTTCCATTCCATTTCTGCCAAATCCCAGATGGCCTCACCTGCGTTTTCTCAGTGGTGTAGATGCTTCAGATGTTTCACTTGTTTGTTTAAGGTGAAGCTAATGTCTAAGGAAACTGAAAGGACTCGATGGATGATTTACTTTTAAAATGCCAATAGAAAAGTACCAGATCCTCAGATATGCTGAATCAGCAGGTTCCTGTGTGAAGAATGTTCCAGATGACGACAATAGAACATGAAGTTGAACTGATGTTGGTGTGTTTGTGTTCCAGAGTGAATTTGACGTCCCGTTCAAAGTGAAGGCCGGACAGATTGGTGAGTCCTGACCTGGGGTCATGTGATATGTGAGAAATGTTCCAGCAGCGGTAGAGGCACCAGCCGCCCTCTGACGGTGACCTGTCACTGAATGGTACCATCTTACTCCCTCCAACGTGTTCCTGGCTGTTTGTTCACAACGCCATTGATGAGAGGAACGTGGGACAGGAAGCGGCCGCGTGTCGGCACCTGATCATGCACATCTTAGCTTTTATCCTGATGGATGTGAGCGGAGGCTACGAGCAGATCTCAGGTCAGCTCTGAGGTGGTGTTGGCACACGCTCCCCTCAGTGGGACCTGGAGGAGCAGCAGAGTGGACCTGGAGGGTCGGAGGGCCATTAGGAGACGGTTCTGACCCGGCTAAGAACCCACAGCCACACACTCACGTAGAGAGAGATCGTTGATAGAAACTGAGCTGATGGCGGTGGCAGGGGGGAGGAGTCATCGCCCTCCGCAGGAGCACTGCTGTACCGTCATCTAATAGATGATGACCTCTGCAGGACACACGGCCGTCTGGATCAGGAGAAAGTTAGTCACATGACTGCGGGCCTCTGATCAGGGTGCTACTGGACGTTCTGCTGTTCACAGTGGCGTTTGTGTGTCTCTTCCCTGCAGCCACGCCCCCTCCAACTATCAAATGATCACCTATCAGGGAGGATCATCACTGATCAGTTAAATAATCAAACACACACTGGCGTTTATTGATGACGGCAACCCTGGTGGTCATCGATCAGTAATTTCAATGGTAACCACGTGTTTCCACCTCCTTTATATTTCAGTCTGTCGCATCAAGCTTGTCGGTTCAGTTGGTCAGGTGACTGAAGGTTTCAATCTCCAGGTCAGAGAAGTTCCTCCTCAGCCAGATTATGTCTCTCCATGTCATATAATCAAGGGGCGGAGCTTCTAAGACCAGAACGTATTGGGTCATGACTCTTAAATGGCAGCAGCCATTGTATTCATCAATGGCAGGTCAGGTGATTGGCTTGATTGGCGAGGTAGGACAGCTTTATACTCAGGTGTGCGCTGGTTCCTATGCTGGATTGAGAAATGAGGGCCAGTTTGTTTCCCTCTGCCTGTCCACAGAGGTCTGAAGTCAGGTGTGATGACTCATATCAACGTGTCTCCACCGTGACATATTTCCTCATTCAGGTCAAACACATGTGACCTGAATGTTGGTCATGTGACCATTGGACAGTAGGATTTCTGCTGTTTTGCAACTTTTCTGGTTGGTTCCTGGGCGTTGCACAATGGCAGCTGTTGGCGTGTTAGAGTGGTGCGTTCAGGTGACAAAGGCGTTGCTGAACAAATGGCTGCTCATTCTTAAACCTGGCCAGCGTGGACAGCCAGCGTCAGTGGGGCTTCAGTTTATTTTGGAGCTTAAAGGACAGAAGTTCATTCGTCGTAAGATACAATTCAACTTTATGAATTCCTTCTGCTGCAGGTAACATCTGAACCGCCACTTTCTCCTCCTGATGTTCTGACGTAGCAGAGGCTCACCTGGTCAAACCTGTGAAATAAACGTGCGTCTGGGAATGATCTGCTCATCTGTGTGTTTCAGGGAAGCTGACGCTGAAGATCCCCTGGAAGAATCTCTACAACGACGCCGTGGTGGCCACATTGGAGGGTCTCTACCTGCTGGTGGTCCCTGGAGCCAGTAAGAGACGGTCTCAGTTGATGCTGTTGAGTCAGACAGAAAGAAAGAGCTTCAGAACTCGATACAAAGCTAGTGAGGCTTCTCAACATGTTGGTCACCAGGTCAGCCAATCACATGTCTGTCAGGTGACTGTGATGAGAATGAAGTATCTTGCACAATAAAGCCAAATGTCTCTATTATTGCCACAACAGTGGTCAGGAGTGGTGGGCACCATGGCGCCGCCCCTCCTGGAGGCTGTAGAACCCCTCCAGAATCTTTTTCCACCTCTAGCGGGTGACCCATTACACAGTGACAGGACCAGAGTCCCGAAACACCTGAGCTCCCCCGGATGCCTGGGCCGAGCAGACCCCCGATGCTCTACTGAGATCAAACTCAGATTTAGGACCGATGAGGGACAGGTCCTGGTCCAGTGGTCCCGATGTCCCAGTAATTTATGGTCCTAAGAGCTGAACTGGTGTCTCTTTCCTATCAGCAAGTCCTTCAGCCACACGACACCCCAGAGGCAGGAAGACACATTCATACCTATGTATCCCTGCAAGCAACAACTGGACCGGGACCAAGACCAGGACCAGGACCAGAGCATATCCCTCACCAGTCCTACAGCTGAGTTGGAACAAGTGTCCAGAGTCTCCATTGAGCAGACCAACCCGGGTCACTGAGCACTGCCTTTTCAAATACCCATCACCAACTTCCTTGCTGTGATTGAAGGTGAACTGGTCAAACATGGCCGAAGCTTCCTGTTGCCAAGTCTCCTGACACACCTGAGCACCTGCACGTTTAGGCCCCTTGAGGTTCCTGATGTCCTTCACAAATGTTCCTTCAGAGAACTCTGACCTGGTGAATCAAGCTGATTGGCTGATCTGGTCTGGAGAGTGTGGATGTCCATATTTATGATGGAGGAGTGTGTGTTCTCAGGTTCTGCGTGTGTGTTTTCCAGTTGGATCTCAGCTGAAAACTTGTCCATATAACGGTAAGCTGACGAGGTGGTGGTTCAGGTTTGGGTCCAGTCTGGTCTCTGTACTTCCTGTTGGGGCTGCACAACAAACTCACAACACTATCATAGTTTTGTTTAGTAGTTTTACTTCTATTTTGTTAAAAAAAACGTGTGTGTCTTTCTCAATAAAAGCTTGTTACTGTCCTGCCAATGGAAAGCTTTTACTGTGAAGCAGTTGTAGTTAGCTGTGAATGCTAACTGTTAGCACAAACTCTTGGTCCAAATCTGTTTGTTTTCTGCCTTTCGGCGGTGGGGGGGAGCTCGTTCAGGATCAGGACTAAACCACATCGTGCAGGTCTCTCAGCTACGCCTCCGTCCTTGATTCATGCAGCGGTCGTCTGAGTCAGTCTGGGATTTTCCTCTGAAGGGTTCTGGTTTCGACTTGCTGATCATGGAAGACTCGCTGGTTTAATCTGCTGTCGCACCGCAGGTTGGGACTGCTGGGTGATTCCCTGGCTCTATGTTTGATGTTTTCTATGAACTGGAGTCAGCAGACGAGCAGGCCGAGGTTCATGGGTTCATGGGAGCTATTGAACGGTTCCACTGGTTCCCCCTCAGGTGCCCCGCCGTGTCTGCTCTTTGTTCCGTTGGTGTTCTCTCATCTCCAGGATGAACCGGCTCGTGTCCTTCGCCAGCGGGTTGCTGAATGAAACTTTGCCTCTTTTGCGTTCTTGCAGCGATCAAGTATGACGCTGCGAAGGAGGAGCGGTACCAGCAGGAGGCCAAGCAGAGGGAGCTGCAACGCATCGAGGAGGCACTGCAGATGGCTGCCCGTAGAGGTGAGGCTGACCTTTGACCCTGTAACACCTGTCACTCACCTGTGACCTCTGACATGTTTGTGACTGTATCTTCATGTTTGTCATTTATCTCTGTCATTACTAATTCCACATGATGTGATGACATCGCTGCTCGCCTCGCTGGTTGACTTCCTGCTCCAAGTCAAACTGTTGAACTTTTCTAACATCGTGGTCAGAGTGGAAGCAGGAAGGTGTCAGGTGAATGTCACCTGTCCTTCAGGGGTGGTACAGGTCAACGCGATGGTTCAGTCACCAACACCATCATAGATGGTTATGGCAAATATTCTGATCACCAGTATAGAGTAGAACAAAGCTGTCCACTGAGGGGCCATTTGTCTTCGGCTGTCAACCAGCGTCACTGCTGGGGGGGCAGTTTCGGCCCACGAGCCGCCTTTTGCCCCCCCACGAAGGTTTCTGAGGCTTCTCAGCGATTTTGCTGGTGATGAATACGTTCAGGAGGCTCTGTCTGGGACCTACAGAGTAGGTGAGGGAACCAGGGTCAGCTGAGTTCATCACCCTGCTTATAAGCCCAGAGGATCTAATGCATCACTTCCTGCTGCTGTGTGATTGGCTGAAGACTGACTCATGTCTGGATGAATGTATTAATGCTGTCTTTGCTGTTCATGCTGCGTTTGCTGTCAGCATCTCAGACTGGAGATCTGCTCTTCAGTCTGGAGAGTGTTATTTACAAGGAGACGATCAACGGTAACACACACACACACACACACACACACACACACACACACTCACTCCACCTGCTAACAATACCCCCACATACATTATTTTGGGACATACATTCATTTCAAAAATGTTTCAACAGACATCTCATCCTAGGAAATAGTTAAGGGAGGGTTTACTGTTGCACAGATCAGAACCTTTTATGACTCGGATCACTGCGTCCATGATTGGTGGAGGGTGGACCAGTCAGACTTGTTAGAGCAGCAGCAGTCCAAGAGTCTGTCGGTGCTGCCGCTGGTGCCTGGAACCTGCGGTCAGTGCTTCCTCGTAGGTTGTGAAGCATCCAGGAAGACTATGTTTGTGTGTTGATATCAGTGTTGTTCATTTCTCTCCAACATCCTGATTGTGGTTGAGTGGAAGTGAAACATCCACCTTCTCCATCCGGAAGCCTGTCAGTCACCTGCTGCTCGTTCAACCTAGTTTAACCACCTACCAGTCCACCGTTCGTTAGCGATAGCTGATGTGCTGCCAAGCTCGCTGGGCACTTGTTCCTCTCTGGGTTGGTTCTTTGGTTGGTAGATTATTTAACAGTAAATCTCAGTGTCTCTGTTGTGTTTCCTGGTTGTTAAAACGTTGTTCTCCGATTGGTTGTTCTCCCCACATCCACCTGCCTCCACCTCCTCATGTACAAGATGTCTCCTGCTTCTTGTTTTTGCGCTTTTCTCTCTTTAACTGCTCTTTCTTTCTTTAATGCTGCCAAAGTTCCTAAAGGACGTAAAAAACCCAAAAAGCACAAAAAAACTTTGAAGAGGCTGAAACACCACGAGAGCAAAGCAGGTGAGTAGAAACGGAAGCTGAGGCGGCCGAGGTCAAACCCGTGTGCCAGCGTGGTCCTTCAGCCCAGTAGACTGTAGTATTCCCAACACATCGTTGACACTTCCCATGATGTTGGTCTCAGACGAGAGAACCAGGTCTCCTGGTCCAGGGTTCAGGTCGGATCCGTCCTGCTGTGGTTCTGAGGAGGTGTCTGGTGTTTTTGTTGATTCCAGAGAAACCTGCTGATGAGAAGAAGGACACATTTGTAGAGAAACTGGCCACCCAGGTGATCAAAAACCTGCAGGTGAAGATCAGCAGCATCCATTTGCGCTACGAGGACGACGTGAGTTCTTATCCGCATTGAGGCCCAGATTCTGGTCTGGGCTCAACCTTTGGTTCAGGTGTTGTTATCAGGTCCAGTGTTTGGTCCAGGTTGAAGTTTGATTCCAGGTTCTGGTTCTGCAAGAGGTGATGCGTCTCATCTGAACCGGTTTGGGTTACAGGTGTCGGACCCTCAGCGCCCTCTATCGATGGGAGTGACCCTGTCTGAGCTCAGTCTGCAGGTACGCACACGCACCCCCACACCTCTAACTGTGAGGACCTGATCCTGGAACCAGGGTCCAGGTCTGACCCTCAGTGTGCTTCACTTTCAGACCACCGATGAGAACTGGAAGCCCTGCATCCTGAACGAAGCTGCAAAGATCATCTACAAGGTGACAGACGCTCCACTCGCTCTGAACCAGGAACCTGTTTCCTGTTAATGTCGAGGCTCCAGCTCCACCTGAACACAGACACGCCCCTCCAGCTCCACCTGAACACAGACACACCCCTCCAGCTCCACCTGAACACAGACACGCCCCTCCAGCTCCACCTGAACGCAGACACGCCCCTCCAGCTCCACCTGAACGCAGACACGCCCCTCCAGCCACACCTGAACGCAGACACGCCTGTATTGATATTGTGTGTTTTGTGTGTCAGCTTGGGTGTCTGGAGTGTCTGTGCGCCTACTGGAACGTCAACAGTCCCATCTTCTACAAAGGATCATGGGAAAACATCGTGGTGAGTCCGTGTTCTCATGTGTTTGTGAGTGTGTGTTTGACCTGAGGACTGAAGTCAGATAAGCAGCTTGTGAGTTTCAGAGCTCAGTGCTTGACCGGCCATGGTGACACTCAGGGTGATGATGTCACTGCTTCAGTTTACATCAGCTGACTGTGGCGTTAATGGGGAGGAAGCAGCTTCAGTCAGATGAAAACTGTAAACCAGAGACAAAGAACCGTCTGTGTGGCCGCCCCATCCTGCCGTGCTGCAACTGCAGGACCAGACAGGCTGGTGCCTCCTCACACCGTCTGATATTT
Source organism: Aulostomus chinensis (assembly GCF_037954235.1). Lineage (NCBI taxonomy): Eukaryota > Metazoa > Chordata > Actinopteri > Syngnathiformes > Aulostomidae > Aulostomus > Aulostomus chinensis. The sequence goes on along the minus strand of NC_141321.1, from coordinate 35,332,024 downwards.
ATCCATGTGACAGTACACGGCAGAACATGCTGAGCTGCTGCAGCGGTACTGCGTTAATGAGGAAGTTCATGTTGCAGCCAGAAAAACAGTCTCAACGTGTGTGTGTGTGTGTGTGTGTGTGTGTGTGTGTGTGTGTGTGTTTTGCAGGATCAGCTGAAGTCTGGGATCAGCAGTAAGGATCAGGAGCTGCTTCATTATCAATACAGTGAGTTCAACATCCATGCATAGATTGCCACAAGGATGGGGTGTGTTTGTAGTCCAAGAGGAAGTGGACTCTCCTGGTTCCTCCACCAACAGGAAGTGGTCATCTCCTGGTTCCTCCCAGCAGCCAATAGGATCGCTCCATGTGATTGTGGTGATTGAACCAGTAAATCAGCTCTGGTGAACAGAAGTTGATGATCTTCCAGGTTCAGTTCATCAAGATCATCTTCACTAATGAACCCTCTGATGATGCTGGAAGCCTGGATGCTACGTTAGCAGTGCTAAGCTAAGCAGTGTTAAGGATGCCACCACTAAGCTTCTAAGAGAGAGAGAGTGTGTGTGTGTGTGTGTGTGTGTGTGTGTGTGTAAGGTGTAAGAAACACTGCAGATAAGTGATCAGCTGGGTTTTCTCCTGTTCACTGATTGGCTGTTTTGTCTTTCACAGTTTTCAAGCCAATCTTTGCTTCAGCTAGAATGTGCATCAACCCGAACGCTGAACTGGAGCTAAAAAACCCAAAAGCCAACCTGCACCTGGAGGTCCAGAACATCGCCATCGAGATGACCAAACCTCAGGTAACATGGCCAGAGGTCATCTGATTAATATATGCCTTCATATGTTTATATACTCACCAGAGCCAAACAAGAAGGAAATCACTTTCCTTTGCTGATGTCATCATCAGCTAAGAAATTAATGATGTCTAAAAAATATTTGAGCACCTGGCTGGTCAGGTGAGGAGTTGCTAGATTGACTGGTCCATCGTGGACTCTGACTCGTCCCTTCAGTCGTCCCCTCAGTAGCTGCTGAGCTTTTCATCAGTCACAAGTCTTCCTCTTGTAAGTTTGATTTCCTGAACGGACGCCTGAGGACCTCTGAGGACTCCTCCAGCTAAGAGTTTCTCATGAAGCTGAAGAACGTTCTTTGTCCTGGGTCACGTCCAGCTGTTGATGTCTTGTCTCTGTAGTACCTGACCATGGTGGAGCTGCTGGAGTCCATTGACTGCATGGTGAAGAACGCCCCCTACAGGAAGTTCAGGCCTGATGTGCCTGTCCACGCCAACGCCAAGCTCTGGTCAGTCCAACACAAGTCAGATAGACATTTCTCCATCCTGCCAGCACTCGAGGAAAACCTCCAGCATTCTCCAGCCTCTGCGCCAGGGGGCGGGGTCATTCAGCTGGTTGTAAATCCGTCATAACGGCAGGCGGCATGTTGATGTCTTTCAGTGAGACTCTGACATCTGTCGTCTTTAAACCTCCAGGAACCTCACAAGAGGTCAGAGCCTGCAGATGTGCAAGGAGAGTCGTTCCAGGTGTTTGTTGCTTGGTCGCAACAGGCACACGCCGCAACAGCTCATTCGCACTTTTAATGGCGACAGTTTGACATGTCAACTAATATCAATAAGCTCTGCTGTTGTGCTGATGTCATCACCATCAGGTGTTTATGGCTCTGATCCAGTTTGCTTGTGTGTTGGGTTTTTGCTGAGTTTGTTGTCTGCACCTCTGTCAGGTGGCGGTACGGCTTCGACAGTATCCTGCAGGTTCACATCCGACGCCTCAGAAACATGTGGACCTGGTCTAACATGCGGCAGCACCGTCAGAACCTGAGAACCTACAAGTCGGCCTACAAAACCAAACTGTTGAGTCCAAGCAAGCCGAGCCCAGACACCGAGCGCCACATCCAGGTGCAGAACTGACTCTGCCCAGCCAAGTGCTGGACCTGAGTGAACATGAAGGGCACATGATCTGATGGAGGACCTGCGTCGTGTCCTGGCAAAACATTTTAATTTCTTTATGAGTAATTGATACTAACTCATAATTAGTGTCTTTGAGCTGAACGTATCCATGACCTCAGACTTTGATTGTCGCTTGTTTGTAAAGCTTCTGCGTTCCCTAGTTGTGTTGGTCACTGATTGGAAATACGTCTCAGTGGACACCCTGATGCCTCCAGGTTCTCATGGTGAGCCTCCGGTGTTCCGTGTGTTCAGGATCAGTTTCTCTTCCACCGTTGCAATAGCACACTGAACCTTTAGCGAGCTCAGAATGTCCCACCCATTCTTGATTGGTCGAGGGGAGACACTCGTGAGCCTGGTGATCTTCAGCATCTGAGGGAATTGTAGCACTGAACTTGAAGGATCTGTAAGGAAACGGGATTTCAGGACCCTAAATCAAAGTGCAAGTGCTGGATGTTCTTGACTCGTGTGTTGTTCCATTAGGACCTGGAGAAAGTTCTGGACGTCTTCAACATCACTTTAGCGCGGCAGCAGGCTCAGATGGAGGTAACACGATGATGATGATGATGATGATGATGATGATGACGATGAAGGATTTTCGAGTGTTGGATTGAGTCAAATATTCATACTCTCCTTCCTTGGACAGGTGATTCGCACAGGCCAGAAGGTGATGGCGAAGAAGGCAGCAGGGGGGCAGAAGCAAGGAGGCGGAGGCTTCTTTAGCAGCTTCTTCAGCAGGAAGGGCAAGAAGGAGGAGCTGGAGCCAGAGGAGAGCAAGGAGTCAGAGGGTGAGTGTGATGTGTTTCTGAAGGACTCTTGAGTCTCGACCTGTAGCTGCGAGTCCGGTTCAACGTGTTTGTGGTGTTCAGCTTCAGGTCTGGACGAGCTCATGACGGCAGAGGAGAAAGAGAAGCTCTACACCGCCATCGGCTACAGCGGCAGCTCTCACAACCTGGCGTTGCCCAAACAGGTAGATACACCTGCTGCGTGGTCATTGTCCTGCAGCAGGAAGCAGGAAGCAGGAACTATACCAATGTCCAGATCCTGTTCTCCAGAGGAGGAACTGAAATGTGGAGATCATGGTCCATTCTTCTTGCTCTGATCAAAGCTGATGTTTGATATCTGCTGACACGAATGTGATATGAAAACCATCCTCATCAATTACGTTGTTGGTGGTGATGTCAGGTCACATGATGCTGCCGGGAACCACTTTGGCTAAACTCAGGGTTGATTTTAGGGTGTAAGGTGCAAGCCATACATTGCGATGTGGCGGTGAGAGTGTTGCCGTGGACTGAGGATGATGGCAGCAGGAACAAAGCCTTCAGCACACCGTGTTTCTTTTGCTGGTGGGAGGAGTTGGGATAGGTGGTGTCCAGGGTGGGTGGAGGCTGTCATTGTTTGTGCCCACTTTCTCACCCTGGTGGTGTACAAGTCCTGAATAGTGGGCAGGGGGGCCAGTAATCCTCTCTGCAGTCCTGCTTCTGTCGTTGGTAACCAGTCCACTCAGGGGAGTGTAAGCTCGCTCTGCTGGGATTCTGGTGGGAGGTCACAATTTTACCAGAGAAGTGTTTCCACGATGTGTTAAAGCAGCATACGGGTTTCTGCCACTGTTGGGTCCGATTAAAGCCCGTGGCTAATCGGGAGAGTTTGAGCTGAAACAAAAAGTTGAACGCGTATTCCAAAGACTTCCTGACAGTTGTGACTTTTTCACAGAGTCTTTGTGATAAAATTCTCTGGTGCTTGAAATGCAGCTGCAGTTGAAGTACATGATGTACTGCATCAGTATCGGCTCTCTACTGGATACGATCCATCCCGTCTCGACCAGATTCAGGGGTGACTCACGTCTCTGTGTTGCAGTATGTGGCCATGGTCGTCACCTTCCAGCTCTTCAAGACCTCAGTGACGTTCAGAGAGCAGCCGGACGTCCCAGAAATCCTCAAGATCCAGATGATCGACCTGAGCACCAAAATATCTCAGCGGCCTGGAGCTCAGGCCATCCGGTGAGTAACCCAGAACTCACAGGTTCCATGGCAGCTCACATTACGATGCAAAGAAAATGATGAAGGAATCAAACGTGTGAAACCTGCGTTTGGCCCTGCAGGGTGGAGGCTGCGCTGGAGCACTGGTATGTGACAGGGTTACAACAGCAGGGGGCGGTGCCCTCACTCATCGCCTCATTGGGAGATGCTGCCTCTTCGCTGCTTAGCATCGTGTTTGAGTTGAACCCCGATAAAAGTGCCGCTGACCAGCTGCTGAGGGTCCACTCGCAGCCTGTCGAGATCATCTATGATGCGGTAACGTTCCAACCCAGACGCTTTCACAGCTTCATCTTGGAGACAAACCATAAAATCTGCTGCTGTTTGTCCTCCAGCTGACCGTCAACAGTCTTGCTGAGTTCTTTAAGACGGGCAAAGGCGTTGACCTGGAGGTCCTGACCTCAGCAACTCTCTCCAAACTGGAGGAGATCAAAGAGAAGACAGCCACAGGTTGGTTCACAGCAGCGGCGCTCAGGATGAGAAGCGCCCCTGGCGCCCCCCTCTGGACAAACACCACATACCTAGATTTGTCATGGTCCTGAGAACAACAGTTCAGTGTCCAGCCTCAGGGGGGCGCCAGTGTCTTCACTAGCCTGGTTTCAGGTTATCCAGTTGCCCCTCTGATGGTTTCTGGTCCCTGCAGGTTTATCCCACATCATTGAGACCAGGAAGGTTCTGGACCTGAGGATCGACCTGAAACCGTCGTACTTGTTGTTACCGAAGTCCGGCTTCTACTGTGACAAGTCTGACCTCATCATTGTGGACTTTGGCAGCTTGCAGGTGAGGACCTGAATTCCCGTCAGACTTGAATCCCACCTGAGAGATGATACTTGTGAATGCTGTTTTAGACCACGCCCACTCACATGTACGTGTGTGTGTGTGTGTGTGTGTGTGTGTGTGTGTGTGTGTGCCTCAGTTGAACAGTGTGGAGCAGAGCGCTGTCAGGTCATCCTCGTCGTCCTTTTCTTCTCTGGAGGAGATCATGGAGCGAGCCTATGACAGGTATAGCTTGGAGCTGCGACGGGTCCAAGTCCTCTACAGCAAGTCAGGTACACAACCACACTGCTATGAGATGCACATTGGCGAGACACAGATGTCGGGGTGGTGTTTTCTACCGTGAAATGATTTTTCTGTGAGGTGACCAGGTTCTAAAGGTGTTGTCTGATGGAATCACTCTCAATAACTCCAGGTGAGGCTTGGAAGGCGGCGCGGCTGCAGGCTTCGTCCGTCCAACACATCCTCCAGCCGATGGACTTCTCTGTCCAGCTGTCCAAGTGTATGGTGGAGAAGGACTCCAGGATGCCCAGGTGGGAGTCTCACCTGTGAACACACTGGCATCTCACCTTGTTGGAGCCTATTGATTATTTGTGTTAATTAAATTATTATTTTTCATTATTTGGAAATGCAAAGGATACTGATAACAGCTGAGGATGGATTGTATATGAACTCATAAGTTTACGTCTAAGTTTAAGTCACGTCCCTCCTCCTCCTCAAACCGTCCTCCTCCGGTGGTTGGGGACGGCTGGTTGGGGGTCTGTCTGTCTCCTGTGCTGACGGAGTGAGGAGTGATGGTTTATCCAGCACTAAATAACCTCTTTAATTTGCTCCTTGTTTGAAGTCAACCTGCAGAATATTTCTGTTTGTTTAAAATAAACTCCACCCTTTCATTTGTTGAAACCGAAGCATCTATCTCTTATTATTTAGTGAGTCGTAGACCTCCCCCTTACAAACTACTCTGAGGTTTTTTTGTTTTTGTTTTTTTTTCACTTTTTTGAACACGAGAGTAGCCATAGCACACCTGCACAAGTGGCCTGAGTCTGTGTGTGTTTGTGCTTCAGGTTTAAAATTTCAGGGGAGCTGCCGCTCCTGCACATCAAGATCTCAGATCAGAAGATCCAGAACATCCTGGAGCTTGTCAACAGCATTCCACTGCCCCACATGGGCTCCACACCTTCCACCCCCACAGAGAAGGTATTGGCACAGTCAGGCCACGCCCACTGAAGTGAAGATCCTGTTAAACATGACGACCCTGATTTGAGTCATTTGAGTATACACCTGTATACACCTGTGTACAGGTGTATACGCGTATACACCCGTATACGCGTGTACAGGTGTATACGCGTATACACCCGTATACGCGTATACACCCGTATACGCGTATACGTATACACCTGTATACGCGTATACGTATACGTATACACCTGTATACGCGTATACGTATACGTATACACCTGTATACGCGTATACGTATACACCTGTATACGTATACGTATACGTATACGCGTATACAGGTGTATACGTATACGTATACGTATACGTATACGTATACGCGTATACAGGTGTATACGTATACGTATACGCGTATACAGGTGTATACGTATACGTATACGCGTATACAGGTGTATACGTATACGTATACGCGTATACAGGTGTATACGTATACGTATACGCGTATACAGGTGTATACGTATACGTATACGCGTATACAGGTGTATACGTATACGTATACGCGTATACAGGTGTATACGTATACGTATACGCGTATACAGGTGTATACGTATACGTATACGCGTATACGTATACGTATAGTCCACGTGTATACGCGTATACGTATACGTGTATACAGACGTATACGCGTATACAGGTGTATACGTGTGTATACAGGTGTATACGTGTGTATACAGGTGTATACGTGTGTATACATGTGTATACACACATACATGTGTATACACACATACGTGTGTATACACACATACGTGTGTATACACACATACTTGTGTATACGTGTGTATACGCGTGTATACACACATACGTGTGTATACGTGTGGATACGCGTGTATACACGTGTATACGTGTGTATACGTGTATACGTGTGTATACGTGTATACGTGTGTATACGTGTGTACACGTGTGTACACGTGCATACACGTGTATACACGTGTATACGTGTATACGTGCACACACGTATACGTGTATACGTGCACACACGTATACGTGTATACGTGCACACACGTATACGTGTATACGTGTGTATACGTGTATACGTGCACACACGTATACGTGTATACGTGTGTATACGTGTATACGTGCACACACGTATACGTGTATACGTGTGTATACGTGTATACGTGCACACACGTATACGTGTATACGTGTGTATACGTGTATACGTGCACACACGTATACGTGTATACGTGTGTATACGTGCACACACGTATACGTGTGTATACGTGTATACGTGCACACACGTATACGTGTATACGTGTGTATACGTGCACACACGTATACGTGTATACGTGTGTATACGTGTACACACGTATACGTGTATACGTGTATACGTGCACACACGTATACGTGTATACGTGTATACGTGTATACGTGCACACACGTATACGTGTATACGTGTGTATACGTGTACACACGTATACGTGTATACGTGTATACGTGCACACACGTATACACGTATACGTGTATACGTGTATACGTGCACACACGTATACGTGTATACGTGCACACACGTATACGTGTATACGTGCACACACGTATACGTGTATACGTGTGTATACGTGTACACACGTATACGTGTATATGGATATATATATGTGTGTGTGTTGCTATGGCAACATGAAAGACATGAGGACAACTTAAGTGCGTCACACAAAGTTTTCTCAAAACAACCTTGTCAATTAATTTTTCTTCCTCTTGAACATCAAACAAAAAAATAAAATTTTGCTTCGTAACATTTCATATCAAAGCTCACTTTAAATGCTGGACCACATAAACATGACATTGAATGTAAAGTCACCGATCGCCATTAACAGCTGTCTCATCAAAGTAGCGTTTTTCCCAGTCTTCTTTACGGCTGTACGTTTGCAATGGCAGCCCTCGTTAACCGGACCAATCATAGACCTGAACCTCTCTCTTCTCTTGTAGATTTATTTATTCCCATTTTATTCTTATAATTTGCATCTTGGCTTATTGACCTGTACTGTGGGTCTGACCTCGCGGCGTGTGTACATCTCCTTACACATAGGCGTCAGTAGCCGATGAGCTAGTTTGAGACTGAGAACTGGCTCCTGACCAAGCCCTGGCTTAGCGGAAACATTTGGGGGTCCAGCTGCCAGCCGTGCATTGGAGGGGAGGGAAACATGGGGACTACAGGAAGGTGACAGTGCTAATGTGACCATATTTGGGCATGTTTCCTGCTTTAGTTGCTGTCCGTGGAGGAGGCCCGACCGCGAGTCCTCACCCTCGACCCTGTCCTCCTCACCACTGTGGAAACAGGTTTGTTGTCTTGTTTTGACTGAAGAATCCGAGGAATCAGGTTTGAGATGGGAACAAACAATTGCTAACTGATTTTCAGAGTGGGCGGAGCATAAACAGCCACGCCTCCCTCTGCAGATCACACTGCCAGTTAAGGTTCTCTGATTGCTATCATGCTGGATTCATGTCTCCTGCATGTCAGATTCAGATGAAGACGCCAGCGAGAAATCGACAGATGAGGACCACCAGCGCTCGGCTCTCGAGGAACTGACTGACCTTCACTTCAAGTTTGAAGTCAAAGAGGTTTGCCTGCTTCTGCCTTGTAAACGCACCCGTGATGGTTGGCTGTAGAGTTAGCGGGGCTGTGCTGTGTTCAGGGGCTGTTGGAACTGACCCGTCAGGCTGACCAGGAGAATACGATCCTGTCCTTCAATGTCTGTCAGCTGGGAGCTGAAGGAAAGAGGCGGAGCTTTGACCTGAGTGTCACATCCTACCTGCGCAGAGTCACGTTGGACTACTGCGACGTTCCAGGTGACTGACCTCATTCCCGATTGGCTAAAACAAAAATATGGTTATTGGATTTTATCCACAGAATCAGTAGCTATGATAAACAGAAACTGGGTTAACCCTCTAACATCCAGCGAGGTTATGTTTACACAAACCATATTTAGTAGCACATTTGTCACATGACTGCTGAGTCCAGCTCAGACAGTCATGAATAGAATTTTATGTTTTTTGAAGATTTGTTTCATGTAAATGCTATAGCTGAGAGAAAATGTTATTAATAGGATTTTTAATGATTTTGTTCTCAGATTTTGTTATTTTTTTCTGAATGATTTGCGCATTGCACTCGATTATGTCAAAGAATACCAGATAGATTGGGTTGTTACAGCCTCTGAAAGGTGTAATTTTGGTATTCAACCAGAACAAGCAACAAGAAAGTTAGATTGACAAAGACCTTAAAAGATATTGAAGTATCCAGGTAGCACTGATCCTGTAGAACCATGAACAGAACCTGAGGATTCAGGTGTTTGTATGTTTCAGATGGCAGATGTCGACCGCTTCACCTGATCAGCTCCTCAGAGCATCAGAGCTCCGACCTTCTGAAGGTGGAGTTCATCAAGGTGAGTTAACCGCTAACAGTTAGTTCTATTTGTTTCTCCTGACCATCAGAGGCAGTGCTTCCAGCACATGGATGCCCATCACACGTACGTGCAGGTCGAATATTAATACCAACAAAGTCATCTGTGACCTGGGTGATGCCCTCAACGTGCGCTAGCATAAAAAGCAGTTCCACCCAGGAATGGATCTCTTGCATCTTCTTGCTGAAGCAAGTTGATTCAATTGTGATTCAAAGTAGACACGTGTAGTTTCATTACCCATTGTGGTCAGAGCAGGGGATTATTTCGCCCTCCGAGAAGCTGCGTTTACTGTGTACTTGTAGTTTTGTTTCCTTTTGCATTGGAGCCGGGTAAGCTACCAGTTTTTCTGACTTTTGTGTGTAGCCCGGGGCCGGAGATAGCTTCGCTCATTACGGCACAGCCAAGATTGGACCAGCTGAACAGCGTTCTTGCCGGTGTCCGCTGGCTGCAGTTTTCAGTTTAATAGCTACCCAGCGGGCTACGGCTGTATTTATGTTGTGAGTCGTGCTACCAGCGTTTTATCATGTGGTTTGGTTTAGTCAAGGACCCGTTGGATTTCATTGGGTTAAGACTGCTTTTCATTTCTGAGAGTGTTCTCTCTCTTAAAATTAGGTGGAGACATTTTTGGACTCTTTGGTGTTTGGTTTCACTACTTCTGGTGGATGGCTGCAAGTGGCAGTGCTTAGCACAAACTAATTCCAGTGGGAAACGCCCCTCACATGAAGCCGAGTGCACTTGCTCTTGACAATCCAGGGTAGGCACGATAGCCGCGGTTTTTGTTTGGATTTTAAATTAATTTGAATGCTTTGGCAGCACCAAGGGTGCACATGCCCTGATTAGTCTGCTGCCGTTGAGAGGCTGCCTCATCAGACTTTTAAGAGTAGTCTGGCCAAGTGTTCCCTGCTTTGTGCCAACCTAGATCTGAGACCATAAATACAATTCCCACCTCAAGAGGTTAAGGTTTCATATGCTGCACACCAAGGAAGTCCTGCACAGCATCAAGGGGAAAAATTTGTTCACAACTATTCACTTGAAGGGTGCATACTTCCACACCCCAATCGCACAGGCAATTCCTCTGGTTAGCCTTCAAGGGACAGGCGTACCAATTCTGTGTCCTACCATTTGGGATAGCTCTAGCCCCCCATGTATTCACCAGGTGCATTTCAGCTTCTGTATCTCCACAACAGGCCCATGGAATGCGGATTTTACTCTGCCTCTACAACTGGCTGATCTGCTCTCAGTCAGAGGTGCTGGTCAGCAGAGATTTTATGGCATTAATTGCGCATCTGACAGATCTAGGGCTCAGAGTTAACCTCCAGAAGAGTTGCCTTGTTCCTTGTCAGGAGACTGTGTCCTTGGCCGTGACCATATTTGCAACTGATGAGGGCTGTCCGCTCTCGACAGCGAATCGACAGAATCCTGCAGTTTGCTGGGCGCTTCAGATGGGGCAGGGCACTGTCCCTGAAATCATTCCAGCACCTGCTGGGTATGTTTGCAGCAGTCTCATCCCTCCTCTCACTGGGCCTCCTGGTGTTGCAGTCTTTTCAAATTTGGCTAAACAGCCTTGGCCTCCATCCTGTAGAGCACAGACACAGGCTGGTGAGGATCACCACCAGCTGCAGAGGGCTCCTCCATCCCTGGAGGAAGAGGAGGTACCTGACCCAAGGAATTCCATTGGGTGCTATCCCTTCCTGGAGGGAGGTGCTGACCATGGATGCTTCTCTGGAAGGTTGGGGTGCTGTGTGGCAGTGTCAGATGGTCAGAGGTCATTGGGTCCCTCAGCAAAGGTGGCGGCATATACACGTGTTAGAGCTTCAGGCGGTGCTGCTTGCCCGAAGACACTTCCTCCCAGTACTAGCAGGGGTGCATGTCCTGGTAAGGTCAAACAATATGTCAGTCGTGTACTATATCAACCACCAGGGAGGCACCAGATCTCTGCAGTGCTTGGGGATAGCCCAGCAGCTTTTGCGGTGGGCCCATCAGCACCTGCTATGTATTTGCCCAGCACTTCCAACAGAGCTGCAGATCTCCTGTCCTATCAGAACCCTGGCCTGGGGGAGTGGAGACTCCACCCTGCGATGGTGCACACTATATGGGATCAACACGGCAGGGCAGAGGTGGACCTCCTTGCCTCTCAGGAGTCAACACATTGTCCTCTTTGGTTCAGCCTCTCCAAAACCAAAACCCTCTAGGCCAGGATGCACTGGAGCATGCGTGGCCAAGACTTGGGCTTTATGCATTTCCCAGTCTGCCACTAATCTGGCCCACCCTGCACAGGGTGGCACAGAAGGCCAAGAGCTGCTGCTGATAGCTCCTTGGTGGCCGGGCAAAGTATGGTTCCCTAGGTTGCTCCAGCTACTGCAGGGGAGACCCTTGTGTCTTCCAGTGAGGAGGGATCTACTCTTACTGCTGGGCAGCTAGATCTGGCATCCCGATCCAACGCGACGGCGGCTCTTGGTATGCCCTCTGAAGGGCCAGACCCACTGCTAGGACTTTGTGAGCCAGCTGATGTCTTCACCATTAACAGCTTGAGGGCACCCTCCACCAACACCCTCTATGCCAACAGGTGGAGGATTTTCACAGAATGGTGCCAAGGGCAGGGGCAGGAGCTGATGCGCTGCCCCCTACTGGCCGTGCAATAATTCTTACAGTCACTCCTTGATAGGGGACTCACGCCCTCCACCATCAAGGTATATACTGCTTCCATCGCTTCAAGACATGTTAGGGTGGATGGGAGAACTGTTGAGTCTCATACCCTGGTGACCAGTTTCCTCAAATGGGCTCTTCGACTGAGACCACCATAGCGGAATTGGGTGCCCCCGTGGGATCTCCTTCTTGTACTGTGAGTGGAGTCCTGTTTGAGCCTTTGCAGACAGCAGAGCTTAGCTGGCTTTCAATGAAGACCTACTTTCTCCTAGCCATTACATCAGCTAGGTGAGTAGCGGAACTACACGCCTTATTGGTAAGTAGGGAGTGCCTGCAGTGGCATCCTGGGGGCTGCAGGGTCATCCTATGGCCGAACCCCTCCATCCTTCCAAAGACTCTCTCCCTACATTTACCAATCAGCCCCTCAGCCTTGCAGCTTTCGAGTCCGCTCAGGAGGAGGGTTTGGGCCCTGGCACAGAACTGTTGTGCCCCGTGCATGCCCTCAGAGCTTACATCACAAGAACGGATGATTGTCAGACGTGTTATTTGTCTGCCACACAGGTCCAAGGAAGGGTCATGCACTGTCCAGACAGAGACTGTTCAAGTGGGGAGCAGAGACAATTCAAGAGGCTTACAGGCATAGTGGCTCCCCAGCCCCTCAGCATGACCAAGCTAGTGTACACTCCGAGTGACCGCCAGAGCTTGGCAGTCACTTGGAATGTACACGAAAAGATTGCCAAGAGGTCTCTCAGAGGTCAAGCCAAGGTAGACCTGCATTTTGTGCTAGCGCACGTTGAGGGCATCACCCAGGTCACAGATGACTTTGTTGGTATTCATATTTGACCTGCACGTACATGTGATGGACATCCTTGTGCTGGAAGCACTGCCACTGGCGGTCATCCAAAACTCATAGAAGCATGGTTACATGTGTTACCCTCGTTCCCTTCATATTTCTGCATTAACACTTCCTGCACACAACCCTCCCACACCTTCTCCGATACCTGAATACTACCTTGGACTACCGTCCCTGTCATGATGTCACTGACTGAAACCTGTTCTCGTGTGTCATCCTGCAGGCAGACCCCGGCGGACCCAGTTTTCAGACGCTGTTTGACAACACAGAACAAACACTGAAGGTGAGTGGAGGTGGCGCTTCATAGCAACTAGGTTTCGAGGGGAGTGGCTGTGATGTGTGGGGTAATCAACATGTGTGAATATTTGTCATGGTGACTGTTGAGCCTGGTAGATCTAGCGGCAGGGTGACATTCGTAAGTGCCCTGTGATATGTGTGGTCTTGGTGATCCATGATCAGTTGATGCTCCGGTGTCTCACAGCTCCTCTGTTGCTGCAGGTGGAGTTTTCCTCTCTGGACTTCCTCCTGCATACCAAAGCTCTGCTGTCAACAATCAACTACCTGAACAGCATAGTGCCACAGCAGCTCACCGCCACCAGTGAACCGGACACCAAGAAACAGGTGGAGAAGCTGGGAAAGGGCCGGAAAGGTGAGACTGTGGAATCACAGGTGTGTTGGTATGTCAGGAAGCTTGTTTTAATCTTAGCCTCTTTCTGCAGTATCTAAAGGAGTCAAAGATGGCGGTGTTTTCAGCTTCAAGTTCTTCGCCATTTTGGGCTGTTTTCACGTGGAAGTGTGTGATGACTGCAGCAGCATTGCTGACATCAGAGTCCAAGGTGCAATAAAGGGTTAAAGTCAGATACATGCTGTACCTGTAAATATGAACACCGATGACGTGTGTGTCCATCGTGGCCCCACAGGCATCGATGCATCAGTGTTGGTGCAGGTGAAACAGACGGAGGTGTTCGCCCGACTGAGAGACATTGTGGTCAAAGACGTCAACCCCAAAACCATTCACACAAAGGTTTGTCCTCATGGAACCACCCACTGACTGCATGTAGACAAATGGTTCTGGGGTCGCAACTAGCAACAGCATCATGTACACAAAAGTGGTCATGACTGATGTAGTGCTGTACTCCACCCTTAGGCGGTGTCTATTGTGGGTGAGGAGGTGTTCAGCTTCAAGCTGTCCTTGTTCCCGGGGGTGACCAAGGATGACAGCTACAGCGACACATCAAAGGTGGACGGGAAGGTCACGCTGCGTCTGGGCTGCATCCAGATCGTCTACCTGCACAAGTTCCTGATGTCACTGCTGGTCAGACAACCGCTAACAAGCACCTGCAAACAAACGCATTCACTCAGAAACACATGAACATCTGCATGTATTTTCACACTACTGATAAACACACAGCAACATACAGGATATACCACAGATGGGCACAGTACTGAGTTCTCCTTCTGTTGCAGCTGCTGTTTCTGGGTCTCTGCTGACTCTGTGTTTTTATGTGTTTGTGGTTATTGTCTGTTTGTCCAGCTGTCTGTCCACCTCACACACAGCGCCCCTGGTGGGGGAACTCTGAACTCTCAATGGTATCTATTAGAAATATTTGTTGCATCTTGTTGACCACAGTTGTTACTCTCCTGAGCGACGGTCTCCATGGTAACACATCTACTGTGTGACAGTTACACAAGGCATTCCAGAATGTCACATGATCAAGAAGAAGTTTTGATATAAAGTGGAGGCGAATGATTGTCAGTGTGATGGTTGTTGAAGCCGAGCGTTTGTTTCCTGCCGTCTCTCACGTTTCCTGTCTTGTCGATGTGTCTTTGTCCTTTCAGGCTTCTTTTAGCGTTCACTATGCGTCTGCCGATGAGGTACAGCTTCCAGCATGCACCTCTGACCTGCATCAAAACTTCTGCTTTGCAGTTTCACTCAGCAACTCCACTGCACCTTCAGTCCACCTTAACTTATCACCTGTTCTCAGTCTACTGGGGGGATGTTGACCCTTGACCTTGGCTCAGTATCGGAATATCTGGTTGGTCGTCTTGGTTTAGTCTGTGTGTGAGACGACTGTTTAGCCCAGATTAACTCGACTAAAGAGGAAAGGGGGCAAAGCAGACAAGTGCGCTTGGGAGAGCGTCACCTGGTGGCCAGCTGGTGCAGCAGCAGCTTCAGCATGTTCTGTAAATTTACTGCACAAACAAACAGAAACAAAAATCATCTGAAAGCAAAACTGTCATCAGTGCAATAAAACGCTGAAGCCCAGAAACATTTGATGCTCTCAAATGTGTCCACCAAAGCGGGGAACTACAGATACATCACGGATGTTTTCCTCTGTCACACGTGCCTGTCGTGGTGGCCTTTGACCACCAAAATTATTTCAGTTCATTTTTCAGTCCAAGTGGAAGTTGGAGCCAAATTTTTTTTTAAAATTCTGTGACGGCGTTCCTTGCATATCACACTAACCAGATTCCGGTGCAGTGGCGTAACCAGCGCTGATGGATGACTGAATGAATGTTTGTCATTCACACATGATGTCATCACAGCTCACTTCGTCCATGAGTGCTACGCTTCTCACTCTGCTGCCCTCATTAACCCCTCCTCCTCACTGTCTCATCAGTCACATGACCTCTGCCTGCGTCAACGCACTTCCTTCCCTAAAAATGGCTTTCAAGTTTTCACTTCGTAATCTTTTAATTTCTATGAGAGCGCATCAGGACATTTGTAGGTTCTAAAACAAAACAAAAAGTGTCAAATCAGTAAATTAGTTTAGTTAAAATGGAAGAAAGAGGAGAAAAGAAATCATTGAGGTTTTAACGTCATATATTTTGTGAGGAAAAGAATGAAAAGCTATTTTTGCGAACATGGCTTCAGTCTGAAAGGTTGGACTCCTCTGGAGGTACAGGAAGGTGAAGAGAACCAAATGCCTGTGATGGTAAACCAGCATGTTAATGCCATGTCCTGGAAGGTGCATAAAGACTTTTGTCAGGCCAGAGGAGCTTCGTTGACACGGAGAACGGTCACTGACTGACTGAGGTCGGTCCAACCTTTCAGTGTGAAGCAGTGCTGCTTCCTGGCTGTGAGAAAGAAAATGTCATTAATTTTGTTGTTCCAGATTTCTGACTTTGTCTGAGAATATGTGAGGTTTCCCGTAAATTTAGGATTTCAGTCTTGTTGTTTGCACCTACAATGGCCCTGATTGGTCATCGAACATTTCATAATTTGAACCTCAAACTAAATGAGACGTACAGTTGTGTTCTATAAAACAAGTGATTTTACAGTTGATTAATAAATGTGTTTAACGCTGTTTGTTGGAGTCAAACCTTCATATTGAGTCTTTCATGAACCCCCAGCTGCTGTGTGGAAGCAGAAACATATTAATAATAGGAACAGAAACCTGTGAACGCCTCAGATTACGTCTCAACATCCTGTGACTCTTCTTACTCTTGATCTTTATCAGATGTTCGTCAACAACTTCCAAACGGCCAAAGAGGCTCTGAGCGCTGCAACAGCTCAGGCAGCGGAGAAGGCGGCGTGCAGCGTTCGGGACTTTGCCCAGAAAAGTTTCCGTCTGTCCATGGACATCAAACTGAAGGCGCCACTCATCATCATCCCTCAATCGTCCACCTCCCTGAACGCTGTGGTGGTGGATCTGGGTCTGATCACTGTGGGAAACAGCTTCTCACTGCTGCCCGCTGAAGGCTTCTCTCTGCCAGCAGTGGTGGAGAAAATGGACATCAAGCTGACACAGCTGAAGCTCTCCAGGTATCATCGCCTTGTCCAGAACCCTTGTTCTCAATAGCAGAAATCATTCCTGAGCTCCACAACCAGGAAATATCCCATTTTCCACTTAAAGCTGTTTCTCAGAGTCTTGGACGGAAAAGAGAGGAAGAGGTATCCCTGTAGTCCGACAGGAAGTTATCATCACCATGGTTTCCCTTCTCCAAAAGCTGGTGGGACAGTTAAAATATGTAACTTATCAGTGTTGAAAGTTTGGGTCCCCTGTCTTCTGGTATTGGAGTGGTGGAGTCTTAAAAACCTAGAGGAGCCTACAGAGGTCATGGAGGTCATTAAAGGTCATCAGGGGAAACACAAGAAGCCTAAGCTTAGTGGTGGTGACTTTGAAGTCATGTGACCCTGGTGTAGCTCCTTCATAGGCTAATGTTAGCTTAGCACTGCTAACCGTAGCATCCAGGCTTCCAGCATCATCAGAGGGTTCATTAGTGAAGATGATCTTGATGAACTGAACCTGGAGGATCATCAACTTCTGTTCACCAGAGCTGATTTCCTGGTTCAATCATCACAGTCACATGGAGCGATCCTATTGGCTGCTGGGGGAGGAAGCAGGAGATGACCACTTCCTGTTGGGGGAGGAACCAGGAGATGACCACTTCCTGTTGGACTACAAGCACACCTCATCCCTTACATGATTATTTCCTGTCAAACTGCAAACATACCTCCTCCCTCACCTGCTGGAACGCTGACCTTGAACATTCACTCATCAACAGAACCGTTCTGAAAAGAGACTCCTCGCAGCCTGACATTGAGATCCTTCAGCCAATCAACTTAGAGCTGCTTGTCACCAGGAACCTGGCGGCCTCATGGTTCACCAAGATCCCAGGTATCCAAGTCCAGGGTGTCCTACGCTCCCTAAAGGTATGTCTTCCTTCAGGGTCTGTTGATAGTGATGATGTAACAGCTGTAGTTAGACAGTGTGCTGTGTCTTACAGATGAGTCTGGGTGAGGAAGACCTCGGCGTGCTGATGAAGGTCCTGGTGGAGAACATTGGGGAGGGAAGTAAAGCGCACAACATGGATGTCAACAGACAGGTGGCTGAAGGTATGATAAGAAGTCACACAGAATCTCTATTTTTTGTTTTTGTTTTTGTAGTCCAACAGGAAGTGGTCATCTCCTGGTTCCTCCCCCAGCAGCCAATAGGATCGCTCCATGTGATTGTGGTGATTGAACCAGTAAATCAGCTCTGGTGAACAAAAGTTGATGATCTTCCAGGTTCAGTTCATCAAGATCATCTTCACTAATGAACCCTCTTATGATGCTGGAAGCCTGGATGCTACGGTTAGCAGTGTTAAGCTAACAGTAGCCTATGGAGGAGCTACACCAGGGTCACATGACTTCAAGGTCACCACCACTAAGATTCAGGTTTCTTCTGTTTCCCCTGATGACCTTTAATGACCTCCATGACCTCTGCAGGCTCCTCTAGACTCTTGTTAGCAACCCAGGTTTTTAAGACTCCACCACTCCAACATCCACCAGTCTGGTGTTTAGTGGTGGATCTGATGTAGAACTGAACCTCCACCATCCACCAGTCTGGTGTTTACTGGTGGATCTGATGTAGAACTGAACCTCCACCATCCACCGGTCTGGTGTTTACTGGTGGATTTGATGTAGAACTGAACCTCCACCATCCACCAGTCTGGTGTTTACTGGTGGATCTGATGTAGAACTGAACCTCCACCATCCACTGGTCTGGTGTTTACTGGTGGATCTGATGTAGAACTGAACCTCCACCATCCACCGGTCTGGTGTTTACTGGTGGATCTGATGTAGAACTGAACCTCCAACATCCACTGGTCTAGTGTTTACTGGTGGATCTGATGTAGACCTGAACCTCCACCATCCACCGGTCTGGTGTTTACTGGTGGATCTGATGTAGAACTGAACCTCCACCATCCACCGGTCTGGTGTTTACTGGTGGATCTGATGTAGAACTGAACCAGCTAATACCTTCAGCAGCTGGGAACCTCACACCTGATCTCAGGCCTCTGACCTGGACACCAGAGAACCAGAAGTTCTACTAGGAGAACTGATTTACTGGTTTTTCAACTCTCATACATCACTGAGTTTCCTGCTCACCTCAGTCGAGGAGATGTAGTGCCACCTAGTGGCCAGCTGGCAGACTTCCCCCACCTCAAGCTCATAAGACGACTTGTTGACCAGCGTGTAGAATGGACTTATGGTGATAATCCGGGTCAGGTTGAAACTGCTGCTGGGAACCATAGATTTGATTTCTGACACTTAACCACAAACCCACTGATGTGTTGCTAAAGAAACCAGATGATCTACATGAGAACTGTTTTATTTATGGGTTTTGCAACTTGTTGCTGCACTTTTTTAAATGAAGAAAGACAGAAAAGGGGAGAAAAAGCCCCTCGATGTACCAAACAAATACCAAAGCAAGGTTCACGCTGCCCTGTGATTTTCAAGTGTCATGACTCCCTGCCACACACTTTTAGAAGTTGTTGCTACCAGAGTGTCTGATTAAGATGAAGCTAACACCTGTTTGTGTCGCGTCATTGTAACTCGGAATGAATGACAAAGAATGAATGAGGATTCATCCGCCTCATCAGGGTGCACTTTCACCAATGAGGGTTTTAATGGACTGTTCTCGTCCACAGAGAAGGCCGAGCATCAGGTGGAGGCGACATTGTTGCAGGCGGGATCAGACAGTGTGTCAGCCACCACCAATGGAGGCGTGTGTGAAAATACCATCAATGTTCTGCTCAACTTTGAAATCAAAGAGGTACAAAAGCCTCAATTACTAGAAGAACTGCTGACCGTGACGGACCGATGGAGTCCTGCCCCAGACGTCTGTTTGATGAACTCTGTTGTCCCCCTCAAGGTGCTGCTGACACTCAAGAAGCCCAAAGACCAGAAGGAGTCGCCGTTCCTGGTCTTCCATGTCTCTCACCTGGGCATCGACACCAAAGTCAGGAAGTACGACATGTGTGCAACCACCTACATCAAGACAATTGCCTTGAAGTGCCCTGAGTTCAAAGGTCAGAGGTGAAAAGAGAGGACTGTTTCCTGTCCTTTACTGAGTTGTGATGTCCTCAAGGGTTTTATTGTGTTTCGTGTTCTTGTCCCAGACTCAAATGGGGAGCCGTTGTGTCTTATCAGTTCTTCAGTGGAATCTGGAGCTGAGCTGCTCAAAGTTCAATACTTCAAGGTGATGTCACTGTTTGCAGATCACATGACTCCTCTGTTGTCCTCCAGCATGGTAACATGCAACCAGCGTCACCACTGGGATCATTGATTGATTGATTGATTGAGTGGTTGGTTGAATGTGTTCAGGCGGACCGCTCCGGACCGAACTTCTCTTCCATCTACAAGAACACCGAACAGATGATCAGCGTGAGTAGAGCGATGTAGAGGTGAACTCTGGCCCCACCTCCTGGTCAATTGATAGTGAATGTCCTGCATCATCTGGCAGTGCTTCTGAGTGACAGCTCATTAATCCCTGATGATGGACGCCTCGTCACGCGTTGTCTTACTGATCTCAACGTCTCACTCCAGGTGACCTTCACCTCCCTTGACCTCATGCTTCACACGGAGGCTCTGCTGTCAACCATCAACTTTCTGTCCGCGGCACTGTTATCAGGCAGCATGCCACCTCCAGAGAAGGAGAGCAGGCTGAAGAGGGAAGACAGCAGGACGGTGTCGGCCAAGTCCAGTCAGTCCAGCAAAGCTCTCGTTGTCTAAACTGGTCATTTATCTTCTCTTCAACTGAAAAATGAACACACGTTTCTGAGGGAGTCTCTTGTCAATCTGGTATCAGGTCAGCCTGGTGGACATTTGCTAGGAAGTACCAAGTTCTCAGGATTTCTTATCTCTTACTGGTTAAACTGGTGTCAGACCAGAGGGCAAATCAGTTCAGTGGACCAAAACTAACACAAATACTTTCTGTAGGTTCATCTCAGTTTATCAAAGAACTGTAGACCTGTGTGTGTGTGTGTGTGTGTGTGTGTGTGTGTGTGAGAGAGAGAAGGAAACATCAGGCAAACATAATACATCCATGTGACTTCTGTGTTTCCTGGCAGCTGCCATGATGTCACCTGCAAACAGTGAGGTCATCGACCTGAAGGTGATGATGACGCTGGGGGCCTTCAATGTCCTGGTGTGCGACCAGAGGAGCAACATGGCTGACATCAAGATCCAAGGTGACAGAACGCCGGTAGTCGGCAGTGATGAGATGATTGACAGTTTATGGTCCACTGGTGATGCCAGTCAGTATCTCCTCCAGGTATTAACGGCTCGCTGCTTATGCAAGGACCACAGACGCACATGTCCGCCCGCCTTAGAGACTTCATCATTCTCAACGTCGATCCCAGAAGCATCCACAAGAAGGTCAGTCAGCTGTTCTATCATGTGACTGCTGAGATCCACACTAATTAGATGCAAAATGAATGTGGAATGAACAAGACGCTCCGAGGAAATCAACTCTGTCATGACGGTTCAGTCAGAGATGGGAAAACAGAAATAGGACCTGACAGAAGACGAAGGTCTGACACAGACAGCCTCAGGCCTGAGGGATCGGTTCACGTATCATGAGATGAAGACCCATTTTCAATAACATGGTGGATATCTCAAAACAGTGGAGCACATTTTGATGAAATGTGTTGAGGCAGAGTATTTTAATTAGAGAGAGAAGCACGAAGCTCTTGCTGGTGATGTGGATCATGTTTTGAGTTTCTGCAGTGGGGAGGAATGTGTCGGGCAGTGATGTGGGTGTGTTCCCGGTCTCCCCCACGGAACCTTGCTGGTGGACAGATGAACTCTCTTTGAGCTGTTAGGGTCCCTCACATCTGTGCTGCTGCTATCATGGTTCCTTCCTCCAGGCCATCTCCATCATGGGCGACGAGGTGTTCAGCTTCTCCATGAGTCTGACGCCAAATGCCACAGAGGGTGCTGGCTACGCTGATGTGTCCAAGACTGACGGCAGAGTGAAGCTGAATGTGGGCTGCATCCAGGTGCTTTACCTGCACAAGTTTGTCACATCTCTGCTGGTGAGTTCCATGCTGCCACACCTGCAAGACTCAGACAGCATTCACGTGATGTTCTTAACACCTTAAGAGAATGATCTGCCTTTAGAACAAGTGCTGTGTTCTGGAGGTATTCTGAATCCTGGTTACAGGATTTCTGGGAGCTTCTGGGGGAAGTTTTAGTTTTGTGAATGAACTTTGGATTCTTTGTTCTTTTGCTTCCCTGAGAATTTCACCAACAACTTCCAGACGGCCAAAGAGGCTCTGAGCGCTGCCACAGCTCAGGCGGCTGAGAAGGCGGCGTCCAGTGTTCGGGACTTCGCCCACAAAAGCTTCCGTCTGTCGATGGACGTAAATCTGAAGGCACCGCTCATCATCATCCCCCAGTCGTCCACCTCTCTGAATGCACTAGTGATGGACCTGGGCCTGATCACTGTGGCCAACAGCTTTTCACTGCTGTCTGCTGAAGGCTCCCCGCTGCCCGCCGTCATTGATAACATGGATGTCCAGCTGTCGCAGGTCAAACTCTCCAGGTCAGGTGTTTCATTCGGCCTGATCGGTGCGGTGCAGAATGTGGTGCAGTCAGTCAGAGATGGTTGAACAGAAATAGGACCTGGACCCGGACAGAAGACCACGGTCTGACACAGACAGTAATTGTTGATTCAGATGTCTTCTGTTGTACACCAGGACCTGTTTGGACCCGGCGGCAGGTCAAACCACCACAGAGCTGCTCGAGCCAGTCAACCTACACCTGAGCATCAACAGGAACCTGGCTGCGTCCTGGTACAAGGAGATGGCCGCCATAGAGATTGACGGCGATCTGAAGCCTATGAAGGTAGGAGCAGGAAGAGCTGTTAGAGCTGATTGTTTAATCACTGTCGGCACTCAAATACTGAAAACGCTCAGTCAGAGAAATGAACTTGTATTTGGATCTTACAGTTCCAGCTGCATCATTGCACAGATACTGGAACATAAAAACTCAAGAAAACTCCTGAAACCTTCCTTGGATCTCAGACGGCTGACATAAACAGCAGGTCTTGCCTGACGGGATTCTTTGATGCAGTCTGAATGTTTCTAACTTCTGTGCTCTTGTTTTTGCTTCCAGTCCTCATGTGGCCCCCCGAAGGTATCGCTCAGTCAGGACGATCAAGTGTAGAGCCACTAGTCCCTGACACCTAGAGTGTGTAGTGATGGCACCAGTCCCTAGTCAGGCCACTAGGCTAGCAGCCCCTCCTGTTTCTGCTACCTATGCTAAGCTTGGCTTAACTGAATCCTGGCATGTCTTCAAGGACAAACAGAGACAAACGACTTCAGAGTTGATTAAGATGGATTGATTTAGGGAGAGACGGCCAGTCAGTGAACATTTCTAATGCCGGACAAAACAATGTAAACAAGCCAGTCCCTAAATGGATGTTAACCTAGAATTATAACGTAAATACAAATACACAATAATGCAAAGTCATATCCATCATGTAGCGCGAGTGCACATTATAGAAAGCAGCATTATACATAAGTGCAAAAAGGAGCAATATAAATGGACAGATGCTGTCATGTAAGAGGA
Source organism: Aulostomus chinensis (assembly GCF_037954235.1). Lineage (NCBI taxonomy): Eukaryota > Metazoa > Chordata > Actinopteri > Syngnathiformes > Aulostomidae > Aulostomus > Aulostomus chinensis. The sequence continues at coordinate 35,308,814 of NC_141321.1, read as the reverse complement.
GCATCGTGCAGGAACCATATGAGTGGACACTGATGGGTCCCCGACCATTAAGCTGCTATCTTTATGTGTGGAATGAATCGGCTTGTAGGTGGCACTGAGCCAGGATGACCTGACGGTACTGCTGAGGATCCTGACGGAGAATCTGGGAGAGGCTGGCAGCCTGGAGCCAGTCGCCACGAGACCTGAGACCCACCTGCAGCTCAGAGCATCCGGGAGCCCCCAGCCAGGTCAGAGCAGACGCTACACTCTTGCAAGAAATGTTCTCGATAAATTGTTCATTTAACTCAACTTTATGTAGCTCGGAGCCCAAAATGCTTCATGTAGCCTATTGGAGGGCGAGACATCCAGCGTATGGTCACAAATGTCACTTGAAAGATTCCAGGAGAACTTGTCATTTGGCAAAGAGCCTCAGTGAGGCAGGTACTGGGCCCACCTCCTGTTTGGAATGGAACCTTGTGGAATTTGTTTCAAATTGTAGACAAATTTACCTTTTAATTCCTCGAAAGGCACAAGGCCACCAGGTCCTTCACAGACCAGCAAGTGGTACGTGAGCCTTGGATCTGGACCCCGGTGGTTTTTGTTCATATGGTCCTGTTTCTGTTGCCTGTTCCAGCTGACAAAAGTTCATTGTCTTGTGTTCAGATGATGTTGAGACACTGCACGCAGCCCGAGACGAGGAGGAGGACAAAAGTCTGGAGGCCGTGAAGTTCAACTTCAACATTGAATCTCTTGGACTGGTTCTGTACAGAGACGACCCCGAACAGGTTGGCGACCACATTCTGAACCACTGTGGTTGTGTGGATCTTCAGGTGATATGACAGTGTCGTCTGCATATAGTAGCCACATGGGGAAGGTCTGTTAACTGTAGACGTAACAGCCAGCATGTTCCAGGTTTTGGAGGAAGATTTGAGTTTACCAGTTTAAACCGGGTGGAACCTGCCTGGTAGAAATGAGGAGAGCTTGGTTACCACGGCAAACCAGGGTTTGATGTATGAAAATGCTTCACCAAAAATGGCATTTGTTGTGTGAGGGACACATTTATTCAGTAAAAGTCAGGAGGAGGTCATTGGTCAGGATGATGGTGAGTTATTATTGTTACTGTGAGGTTTTAGTCTGAATCCCCTGGTCTTCCCTCCAGCCATCGGACCTCCAGCACCACGGAAGTCTTTGCCTGGGTGAGTTCACCCTCCACCTCCTGAAGACATCAGGGAAGATCCGGACCAACGGCAGCATGGAGGTGACCACCATCCTGACTGACTGCACTCTAGATGACCTGCGGACAGGCATGGAGAGGGTGACTTCACGGTGAGAGTCACATGACCTCTAGTGTTGGTAGCTGGAGCAACATCTACTGTTAGTCAGCATTAGTGGCAAAATGGGATGAAATGCTGATGGTTTCAGGGTAAAATTATCGTCCTTTCACTCATTGAAGTTCTTTTTACACAGTTGCTGTATTTTTGTCTTGTCTTGTCTGCTCTTCACAGGATGGTTGGCAGGCGGGATGAGGACAGCACGGAGGCGATGATCGATGTGACGTACCGGCAGAGTGGAGGCGAGCGTGAGGTGGTGGCTGTCTTGCAGAAACTCTACCTATGTGCCAGTGTGGAGTTTTTGATGGCCGTTGCAGATTTCTTCCTCCAGGCTTTTCCTCAAAATCCGACCCTGGCCATGGCACAGAGTGACAGGCTGCCGCTGAGACAGACAGCGGAACCTCGGACTGACACCAAGACTAGTGAGTGGTAGCGTTGAGCTGATGACAGGGATGCCCAGCGGCGGGGTACAACCCATTAAAGGTTGGAGAATATGAGCAACCTCTTGAGTAAGGGTTGTCCAAGTTTTACACCTGTGACACTAGAGTGTCAACTTAGAAAGGCACCCTGATGTTTGTGGTCATGGAACCAGGAGGCCAGGACTGCATCATGGGAACCTTGCAACACGTAGTTCCTCCTTCTGAATCCAAACCCTCCGTAGAGACGACAACAGAGACACAAGTAATTGAACAGTCCTTCAGCTCCAGAGGTTCACATCATTCTCAAGCAAGGATGCAAAACATCTGCAGGTTCCAGCTTCTCATGTTTGGTTTTTCTTTGTTGGTAGACTGAATTATTTAAAATGTGAGAATTGCAGCTCTATGAAATTTGATGACAACTTCTGTTTACCTGAAAAAAAGATTCTCTTGATTTTGATTAGACTTGTTAGAAATTGATGATTAAAATAGGCACTATTTTTGATTGGTAGCTTGACATGCACCATGTGGCCCCATCCACATTTCTGACCCTTAGCTTAATCACACGCAGCACCGATGTCAGCTTGTTTTCTTTGGCGTTCCTGTTTTTGTTTGTTCAACGTATCAGCTGCTTGAAAGATCAGGATGGAAAAGTAAAGCTATAGAGACGCTTCTGTCTTCCTGCAGTGTCCATGGGCAGGACGCGTCTTCGAGCAGTAGTGGTGGACCCGGAGGTGGTGTTTGTGGCCAGCCTGATGAAGGCTGACGCCCCCGCTCTGGTGGCCTCGTTTCAGTGTGACTTCAACCTGCAGGCGGAGGACAATGGAGCCATGAACATGAGAGCCAACCTGCGGGAGCTGAAGGTCCTGGCCTGCCCCTTCATCCACAACAAGCAGGACAAGGCTGTGACTACCGTAAGATGACATTCAGGTTGTTCTGATTCCTGCAGGTGACCTGAACTGGTCTGTGTCCCAGTGGTGTCGCCCAGGTTGTGTAGCGTAGTTACAGACTGAAGTCACACTGGCCTTTCACACTTGTAGCCACATAGATGTTCAGGTGAAATCAGCCTCAAGTCGTGAGACGAGCGACTGCGCAAAGTAAACCATTAACTAGCAAACTAGATGCTAAAATACTGTTGAGATTAACACCAATAACAAAAGTGCCTTATGAAAGAGAAGAATCCTTTTTAAGTGTGTAACGTGATGTGTGTACCCACCAGTCTGACTCATGTCCTATAGGTGCTGAGGCCCTGCTCGGTTGCCGTAGAAACCCAAACCAAACCCAAGCAACCAATGAAGGGCTCTGTGTCAGTAGAGGAAGTCATCATCAAGGTCCTTTCCTCCATCTTTTTCACCAGAGGATGAGCCACGTTGTCTCCCCGTGTCAGTGAACTCATCAGTGTTTGTCTCTGCAGATCTCGCCATTCATCCTCAACACGGTGATGACCATCACAGCCGCCATGACAGCAAAGCAGCAGGACAAGCAGGGTCAAGAGTTGAAACCAGATGTTGGCGACCTTTGGTCCACCATGAACATCTATGCCTGTAACTACTGGTTCCTGGGCGTGGATCAGGCCACCGAGGTCACTGAGAGCTTCCGAGAACAGGACGGACTCAACGAAGGCGAGAGCTTCACTGCAGAGGTCAAGGTGTGACATTGATTTTCTAGTCCAAGAGTTCAGGTGATCCGATCCACCGTGTCTCCTGTTGATGAGGTGACGTTGGCATGCAGGTGATCCAGGTGACGCTGGAGTCTGGGTTGGGTCATCGTACGGTCCCTCTACTGCTGGCCGAGTCCTCGTTTAATGGCGCTGCCAAGAACTGGTCTTCTCTGCTGCAGCTGAAAGCCAACATGACACTGGAGGTGGGAACCAGTTCTTTAATCTTGAACTTGGATGAACAAATGAGTGCCAAGGAACTGATTTAATTGATTAATGTGGTTCATTTATGAAGTAAAACAATTCATCAGTGATGCTGCTGCTGTGATGATGTCAGATAAACACCAACAGTAACTTCCAACTGCAGTAGTTTGGTATAACGCCACCTGCTGCGTCTGCAGGTGAACTACTTCAATGAGATCCATGCTGTGTGGGAGCCCCTGATAGAACGAGTCGACAGTGGCAGACGCAGATGGAACCTGGAACTTGAGGTAATGTGAGCTTAAAGACTGTTAGCTGTGAGCTGCTGGTGCTTGCACGAGTGTTTCCATAGCAGTGCGTGTCTGGTGTCTGTTAGGAAGCCAGTGCTGGAGGGTAACATTCTACAACCAAGATCAGAAAGCATTCACAGTTGCAGTTAAGACCAGGTTTTAGGTTGATGAGTTCAACAACAGTCCGTCCTAAAGACTGGCTGATCAGTAGAGACCAGTTGGTGCGACCCGGTCAGGAGCAGTCTGCGGTTCACTGGTGTCACAGGTTTATTTTAGTCCATTTGAAAAGGACAGTGTGCAATTTAGTATTAATTATTCATGGGGAATAAAATGATGTGCGCCCGAGATTCAGCAGAAGGCTAATTTACATATGCAGTTGTTTATCACATGACACCATGTGACCTCTGGTAGAAGGTAAAAGGAATCTGAATCTGAATCTGAACACCGTACAACTACAAAGAAGAGAGTCTTGTCTTTGCTTGGTCAGATGAAGAACAACCCGGTCCAGGACAAGAGTCCTGTTCATGGAGACGACTTTGTCATCCTCCCTGAACCTCGCACAGCCGTCAACATCTGCTCCGCCGACACCATGAACATCACCGTCTCCCAGTGCAGCCTCAACGTCTTCCACAACCTCGCTAAGGTACAACACTTCCTGAAAGGTACAACCTTGCTAAGGTCAATTATGTAAAATTTAGGCCAGACTACAAAATATTGATCAGAAACAAATGGCTGTCACCCGCATCAAACAGACTCTGACTTTTCAGGCTCTTCAGACAGTGAACTGACCTCTTCTGTGTCTGCAGACCTTTTGTCTGTAGATTTACTCATTCGTCACCGCTGTCTTTTGATCAGGCATTCTCTGAGGGAACAGCCTCCACCTTCGACTACTCGTTGAAGGAGAAAGCCCCCTTCACCATCCGAAACGCTCTTGGGATCCCCATCATTGTCCAGCACAGTGCCAACCTAAGGCCTGTGGGCTCTCCAGCACAAGGAAAACTGCACGAGCTTCCTGTGGATCAGAGCATGGACCTGGAGCACTCCGTGTTTGAGGCCTCATCCCGAGGAAAACTGTCTGCTCTACAGCGGCAAGAAAGCTGCCTGTTCAACCTCAGCATTGGTCAGAGCGCCTCGTTTGTCACTGTGGCACAGCATGGACATATTCAGACGAGTGTCTTGAACAGATATGTTAGAAACTGAACAGGTGTGTCAGGAATCAAAGGTAAGGACGGCTGACTTGTCTCTTACTCTGCAGTGCCTTCGGGATACAGTGAGATCTCCAACATCGCCGTGGACAAGCCAGGCCGCCGCCTCTACAACATCCGCGGTCCGATGCTACAGGAGGCCATTTCTGTGCTGCTGCAGATTGATGCTGCCGAGGGCAACAAGGTCATAACAGTCCGCTCGCCACTGCAGGTCCAAATCCAAAACATCTTCTTCCTTATCTTAAGACAAGCTCAGCTGACATCAGGGTAGCTGATGACCCTGTGAAGGTGGAAGTTATTGATTCAGGATCAATATTGATCAGTCAATAAAGTTGATCTCCCTAAACTGTTTCAGATAAAGAATCACTTCTCAGTGCCTTTCACCATCCTGAAGTTCTGTCAAGGATCCAGGAGCCTGCAGAGTGTCGGGCAGGCCCAACCTGAAAAAGAGTGTCACATCCCCCTGGACACCTACAGGTAACAAATGACCACAGCTCCATCACGCTGCCTGCAGGTGACGTCCGTAAGAAACTTTCAGAAGATGTTGACAATGTGCCCCCCCCCAGATGTCAGCTGTTTGTGCGTCCGGCGGGTAATCTGGATGCTCAGTACGGACCATCCTCCACCTGCGTGTCATGGAAGGAGCAGGTGCACCGCAGCTTGGAGGTGCATTCGGTGCTGCAGTGCCCGGCGGCGGACAGCAGCCTGTTGCCGCTGATGGTCAGCACACTGGCTGTACCTGATGATCTGAGACACATCGCCAGCCACGGGGAGGAGGACTGGGACCCCGCCTACGTTATTCATCTGCACCCAGTGGCCACACTGCGCAACCTGCTGCCCTACACCATCCGCTACATGCAGGAGGTACCGCGCATCTGCAGGCAGTTCAAGTTAACAGGAATAACGGGGATTATTTGCTAACCGATGTCTCTGATCTGCAGAGTTCAGCTGACTCTTACGAGCTTCAGGAAGGCAGCACATCGGACCTCCTGAATGCTCGCGTTGCAGGTGAGATCATGTCATTGGTGCTGATGAGATATCAGGGCCGTGACTGGCACGGACACCTTCGTCTAGAAAAAGAAATGCCTGAGTTCTTCGCTGTCTGTCTGACCTGTGACACCGAAACCAACATGACTGTGGATGTGAGTGTCCACGCGTCCAGGACAGCAGGCCACCTGGTGCTGTCCCTGTTCAGTCCGTGCTGGATCATCAACAAGACGTCTCGAGTGCTGCAGTACAGAGCCGAGGACGTCAGTGTCAAGCATCCAGCCGACTTCCGCGATATCATCCTGTTCTCCTTCAGGAAGAAGAACCTCCTCACCAAGAACAAGGTGAGAGACACCTGCCAGTGTCCACCAACACCGTGCTGCGGTTCTGCCTCTGGTGAACACACATTGATCAATTGTAGCCTGAATTTGATGGTCACATCCTTTCAGTTATTTTACTTTAGCGTGGTATTTTTTCATTTTTTAAACACAGCTGAGCTGACCCTGAACAGACTGACGTGGCTGCAGTTCTTGACTGTTGTGTTTTGGCTGTCGTGTGTGTGTGGGTGGTTGCAGCTGCAGCTGAGCGTCTCCACCAGCTCCTGGTCGGATGGTTTTTCTTTGGACACAGTGGGAAGTTACGGCTGCGTTCGCTGTCCTGCCAACAACATGGACTTCCTGGTAACAAAACCTGCTACCTCTGTTTTCTACCCACAATGCACTGTGTTTTGCTTTGCTTCCTCTATTAGGGTTAGTTTAAACATTTGAGTTCATTCCTGCACTGCATGGTGGAGCAGTGGTCCCCACTGTTGCCCCCCAGCAAGAAGGTTGTGGGTGGAGCCCCGGCTGCAGCACGGGGTCTTTCTGGGTGAGTCTCCATGTTCTCCCTGTTCCTGCTGGGTTCTCTCTGGTACTCCAGCTTCCTCCACAGTCCAAAGACATCAAGAGGGACCAGGTTAATCCAGACTCTAGATTGACCGTAGGCGTGGCTGGGAGAGCCAATGGTTGTCTGTCTCTATGTGTTGGCCCTGCCATGGACTGGTGACCTGTCCAGGGGGAAGGCTGCTGGGATAGGCTCCACCCCCACCACCCTCAACAGGAGAAGAGGGAGAACATGGAGGGATGGAGTTCATTCCCACCTGGGATTCACTTGGAAATGAAACTGTAGAGACCCGACTTGTTTGGTCCTTCAATGCCTCCTGCTGTGTCATTTTGGTTCAGATCAAATTGAAGAGTTAGAAAGCCTGGACCAGGGACCTTCTGTTTGGGCTGATGTTCAACCATTGAATTTGACGTCAAAGTGTTGATGATGTGATCTTTTATTTTTCAGTTTGACTTGGCGCTGTGTCACTGTGTGTGTCCAGGTTGGTGTCAGTATTCAGATGAGCAGTTTCAACCTGACCCGGATTATCACCATAAGTCCATTCTACACGCTGGTCAACAAGTCGTCTTATGAGCTTGAGGTGGGGGAAGTCTGCCAGCTGGCCACTAGGTGGCACTACATCTCCTCGACTGAGGTGAGCAGGAAACTCAATGATGTATGAGAGTTGAAAAACCAGTAAATCAGTTCTCCTAGTAGAACTTCTGGTTCTCTGGTGTCCAGGTCAGAGGCCTGAGATCAGGTGTGAGGTTCCCAGCTGCTGAAGGTATTAGCTGGTTCAGTTCTACATCAGATCCACCAGTAAACACCAGACCGGTGGATGGTGGAGGTTCAGTTCTACATCAGATCCACCAGTAAACACCAGACCAGTGGATGGTGGAGGTTCAGTTCTACATCAGATCCGCCAGTAAACACCAGACCAGTGGATGGTGGAGGTTCAGTTCTACATCAGATCCATCAGTAAACACCAGACTGGTGGATGGTGGAGGTTCAGTTCTACATCAGATCCACCAGTAAACACCAGACTGGTGGATGTTGGAGTGGTGGAGTCTTAAAAACCTGGGTTGCTAACAAGAGTCTGAAGTCAGGTCAGGTTTATTTGTGTGTCACCAAACTCCAACCAAAGTTCTGTCCTGACTCTGTCCAAGTAGAGCAGGTCCAGCACCTCCCTCCTTCAATGAACCTCCACCCAACAATTCTCCATCAGCAGCACATCCTGCAACAGCAGCCACCAGAACCTTCCTTTACCAGCAGGAAGGTGGAGCAGATCCAGGATCAGTGGGGACGGAGAGAGAGCAGGAGAGCAGGACAGAGACAAAGACAGAGAATAGAGGAAGACAGAGAGACAGAAGGAAAGAGAGAGGGACAGAGATAAAGAGAGAGAGAAAGGAGGAGAGACTGATGGACAGAGACAAAGACAGAGAATGGAGGAAGACAGAGAGACAGAAGGAAAGAGAGGGACAGAGATAAAGAGAGAGACAGGAGGAGAGACTGATGGACAGAGACAAAGACAGAGAATGGAGGAAGACGGAGAGACAGAAGGAAAGAGAGGGACAGAGATAAAGAGGGAGAGAAAGGAGGAGAGACGGATGGACAGAGACAAAGACAGAGAATGGAGGAGGACAGAGAGACAGAAGGAAAGAGAGGGACAGAGATAAAGAGGGAGAGAAAGGAGGAGAGACTGATGGACAGAGACAAAGACAGAATGAAGGAAGACAGAGAGACAGAAGGAAAGAGAGGGACAGAGATAAAGAGAGAGAGAAAGGAGGAGAGACTGATGGACAGACGGGGACGTGAGCAGGTGGAGCTACGGGTGGCAGCTGGAGCCTCTTCAGGTCTGGAGCCTCCTCCAGCAGCACCAGGATCTGGGATGAGGGGAGAAGAAGAGGAGTTAGTAACACGTCTGAGGACAGGAGGAAGAGAGAGAAGCCCAGTGCATCATGGGAGATCCCAGCAGTCTGAGCCTATAGCAGCAGATTTAAGGGCCAGCCTAAGCAGTCCTGACTATAAGCCTGATCAACAAGGAGGTCTTAAGTCTGTTCTTAAACCTAGAGAGGGGGTCTGGGTCCTGGACTGAAACTGGGAGACGGTTCCACAGGGGGGGAGCCTGATAGCTGAAGGCTCTGGCTCCATTCTACTGTTAAAACTCTAGGAACCAGCAGGAACACTGCATCCTAGGAGTGAAGGGTTCTAAAGGTGCTTACAGAGGTCGTCATTAAAGGTCATCAGGCAAACACAAGAAGCCTGAGGCCTAGTGGTGGTGACCTTGAAGTCATGTGTCATCCCTACTGGCATGTGGATGAACCAGCAGTCGCTCAAGCTCATGGGTACTAGTTCTATTCTTCTTCATGGGTCTGGAGATGTTTCTTCTTCAGGTAGCTTCTGTTTTGAGGGCAGTTTGGTAAACCGATGGTAGATCACGAGACTTGAACAGCTGGAGGAAGCATCAGCAGCAGCTGGTTGCTGCCTTTATTCACATTTTTGCTGTTGCTGTTGCAGTGCCTGCCTCTGTGGCCGGAGAGCAGCTCAGGGAAGCTGTGTGTGCGTGTGGTCGGATCCCAATCAGCCTCCAAGTTTTTCTTCTTTAACCGTCAAGACAACGGCACCCTGCTGAGCCTCGACATGGTCAGTGTCTGCTGGACCATTGGCATCCCAGCTCAGTCCTCTGAACCAGAGTGATTTAGTGTGTGTGTGTGTGTGTGTGTGTGTGTATTTGCAGTGCGGTGGAATCATTGTGGAGGTCAACATGTCTGATCACTCAACTGTCATCAGCTTCAGTGATTACTATGATGGGGCGGCGCCCGCCCTGCTGCTCAACCACACGCCCTGGGTCACCATCAGCTACCGGCAGAGGTCAACACACGACTCTTTATCACAGTTCTTGATGTATCGGAGTCCCTGCTGGTGTCACTGATGATGTCAGCAGTCAGGAAATAAGCAGAAATCTTGAGACAGTAAAACCTTTATCATAGTTTTCACTGAATTTTAAACTGTCCAATCATCTGTCTGTCTGTCTGTCTCAGTGGCTCGGCAGTGGTTCACGAGCTGACACCAGGCGAGGCGAGGCGGTTTGCGTGGGATGACCCAGCCGGTGTTCAGATGCTCAGCTGGAGCTGCCTGGAACATTCTGGAGAGACGGACCTGCTGAAGGTCTCTGATATCGAATGTGTCTCTGCCTCTTTTTGCTGCGTGTTTTGGTTTCATGGCACATTTCCTGTCTGTCAGAGAAAGGCCTTACTAACTTTGTCATTCCAGTTAAAACCTGCAGGGGCAGCAGAGTGACAGCTGGGGTTCAGGTCTCTGGCCTCTGACTGTCTGTGTCTGGTTTCTGGTTCAGGATGAGGTGGGTCAGTTCTCTTATGACAGCCTGTCTCAGGTCCACTGGGTGTCATTCCTTGATGGACGCCAGCGTGTCCTGCTGTTCACCGAGGATGTCGCCATAGTAACAAAGGCGCGGCAGGCAGAGGAGCTGGAGCAGTTCGAACAGGAAGTGAAGGTGTCACTCCAAAACCTGGGCTTGTCATTGGTCAGCAACACCAACCGCCAGGAGATCGCTTACATCGGCATCCCCAGGTAAACATCAGCGTGCGCATGTGTGTGTGTGTGTGTGTGTGTGTGTGTGTCACTGTTCGGTGGTGTGTGTTCAGGGGTGTGTGTCACAGGTCGGGGGTGTGTGTCACAGTTTGGGGGTGTGTGTCACAGTTCGGGGGTGTGTGTCACAGTCGGGGGTGTGTGTCACAGTTCGGGGGTGTGTGTCACAGTTCGGGGGTGTGTGTCACAGTTCGGGGGTGGTTTGGGAGATGAAGAGGAAGAACCGTTGGAAGCCGTTCAGTCAGAAGAACATCAACCTACTGGAGAGAACCTACCAGAATCAGCTGAACGGGAAGACAGAGGGCAGCTGGGTCAAACTGGAAACCAACCTGGAGGTGAGAGGTCAACACTCGTCCACCAGTTAACTCTTTCCCTGCATGCCTCTTTAAAAATAACAGCGCCGGTATTTTGACATCACCGGCTGCACCCAAAGATTTTCCAAAAATCTCACCAATGGCAGGAAGGACTGGAGCCCCTGTAGCAGGCGCTGCTAACTAGCAGCTGAAGCAAACGAAGCAGAACTTTTGATCAGCAAGGCAGCAGTCACGTGGTATTTTCTCATTAAAGACAAGCTCCCGGCTGTGGCCACGCTGACTGCTCAGTTGCTGGTTGGTCAGTGTTGCGCCATGAAAAACAATGTGAACAAAATCTGTTGTTCCTATTGGATTGTGAATGCAACCCTGCAAGGACCCAGGAAGACTGGACACAAGTCCCAGCACTAAATGAGCCCTGGCCTGAGTCGATCTGATCAGGTTCCAGTGATTCGTTTACAGTTAAATTTAGTCGTCAGTGATCTGAAAGTGTTTCGTCCAATGAGCTGAGATTAAGTGAGTGATGTCACTGGTTGTTAGGTGAACCTCAGCGGAGCCACAATGATGATGCGTCAGCCCTTTTCTTCTCCGTTGAGGAGGAACTTCCTGTCTGGGATCCAGGTGGAGTTCAAAAAATCACTGCACCAACGCAGCTTGCGGGCGCAGCTCCACTGGCTGCAGGTAAACACACACACCTCAACACACACACACAAACACCAATTAAGACTCATGCTTGCTGCCACTAGGATCTAAAAGAAGAGGATCAAACTGTCACACACAGCTAAATACATATAAAAACACACACACACACACATCTCAACACACACACACACACACACACACACACACACACACACACACACACTCTGCTTAATGGCTGATGTGTTTTTTGTGCGCAGGTGGACAACCAGTTGCCAGGTGCAATGTTCCCCATCATCTTCCATCCAGTTCCTCCTCCAAAATCTATCGCCCTGGATTCAGGTAGAACACACACACACACACACACACACACACACACACACACACACACACACACACACACACACACACACACAGAGTTGTAAGCTGTTGATAACCTTCTATCGTCTGTGATTTACCGTTAAACCATTTTGGCATCAAGTACCTTGATACTAAAGTTGCAGTTTATGTCTGTTGCCACTGAGACGACACCATCAAGTAATACACACATCAGATCTGTGCGTGTGTGTGCGATCACTTCCTGTTGAGTCTCTAACTTTGAGCTGATGGTCCACAGAGCCGAAGCCATTCATCGACGTGTCCATCATCACCAGGTTCAACCAGCACAGCAACATCATGCAGTTCAAGTGAGCGGCGCCACGTTAACGCCCGCAGCCGGCCAGTGATGTCTGCCATTGCATGCGCTGCTGCCATGATGAAAATATTGAGTGTGTTATGTTGATGCAGGTGCTCCGTCAGCAGGGTTTGATGATCCATGTGTGTGTTCAGGTACTTCATGGCTCTGGTTCAGGAGATGGCTGTGAAGATAGACCAGGGCTTCCTGTCAGCCATTTTGGCGCTGTTCACACCCACGGTAGACCCTCGGGCAGATGGACAGAAGGTAGACACCGGAAACACACACACACACACACACACACACACACACACACACACACACACACACATCATGTGACCAGCATGTGGTTGTGTGTCTCAGACTGGGCTGATAGATAAAGACCTGCAAGTGCTGCAGGCTGAGCTGATGGAGGCGTCACTGAGCGACACGTCCGGACTCAACTTCTTTGAACATTTTCACATCTCACCCATCAAGGTCAACACACGCACACACACACACACACACATACACACACACACACACACACACACACACACACACAAATGTCTGTTTATGAGCGCACGTGTCATATATGGTCTTACAGCTCCACCTCAGCTTGTCTTTGGGCTCTGGCGCCGAGGACTCGACTCAGGAGACAGCGGCCGTTCAGTCTTTCAACCTGCTGCTCAAGAGCATTGGCGCCACACTGACAGATGTTGATGACCTCATTTTCAAGTGAGATGCTTCACTCAGACCTGAAAAACTCCATGTACATCATCCTACGTTACATTTTTTTAATCAGCATTCTGGGTAAACGCGCCCTACTGCCATGATTCTGCCAGTGAGGTCAGTGGAACGCAGCACAGCTCAGACGACGAGCCAGCAGCGCTGCTCACACGTCATCAAGATTCTGGTGCTACATCGATTATTTCCCTCCTCAAATGTCTCCAGAAACACGAACCAACATTTGTCAGCTACTAAATGAGCTCTCTAGTTTTATGGCTGTCATGTTGGACCGAAGAACATCCTGATGATGTCACTGCGTGCCGCTGTGTGCGGTGGCTTCTCCAGACATGGCTGCAGGGCTCTACCTGCATGTGCTGTAGCTGTGTGATGTGATGTGCTGGCAGCTGATTGATCATGTGATCTCTGCCTATCAGACTGGCCTTCTTTGAGGTGAGGTACCAGTTTTACCGCCGAGAGAAGCTGATGTGGGCGGTGCTGCGCCACTACAGTGAACAGGTGACAGCACAGTTTCCTCCTCCTCACGAGTCACGGTAGACATGTCTGCTAGGTGGGACTCAACGTGACCTTGTTCACGCCCCCGCTGACCTTTATCTGTCCACTACTGGATAGCCTTCATCTTCATCTTCATCAGTCTGTGATGTATGTGGCTGCAGTTCCTGAAGCAGATGTATGTTCTGGTTCTGGGTCTGGACGTCCTGGGAAACCCCTTCGGACTGATCCGAGGTCTGTCAGAGGGTGTGGAGGCCTTCTTCTATGAACCTTTCCAGGTAACACACACACACACACACACACACACACACACACACACACACACACACACACACACACACACCATCATGAAGCTAATAGCAGTGTGTGTTCCCCAGGGGGCTGTTCAGGGGCCGGAGGAGTTTGCAGAGGGTTTTGTCATCGGGGTCCGTAGCCTGCTGGGTCACACTGTTGGTAAGAAGCGCCGCAGCTGCCACTTCCTGGTTTGATGTAAACACAGAAAAACACTCAGAGACCGTCTTCTTTAGACATTTTTATGAATGCAGTAGCTTGCAGATGTGATTGACGTCTGTCCTGCAGGTGGCGCTGCAGGTATGGTGTCCAGGATCACAGGCTCGGTGGGCAAAGGTCTGGCAGCCATCACCATGGACAAAGAGTACCAGCAGAAGAGACGTGAGGAGATGAACCGACCGCCCAAAGACTTCGGCGAGAGTCTGGCCAAAGGAGGGAAAGGCCTTCTGAAGGTGACGCCATGGCGGCATCTGCTGACAGGACCCGGCCACTACAGACGATTGCTGTAGCTGTACCCTTGGTGTGTGCATGTCAGTTACAGTTTGTGTGTCCACAGGGCGTCGTCAGTGGAGTCACGGGCATCGTCACCAAACCTGTGGAGGGTAGGTGTCTCCCCCCCCCCCCCCCCCAAGCATGAGTAAAGGATTATTCTAGTCGTCTGAAATATCTTGGGGGGTCTTAATGATCCAAAAGGTCAACAGTGACCCGCCCACCTTGGTTCTGGAGGTAAACCCTGTTCAGTTCAGGGTCAAGCACACTTTTACCATGGAAATATGAACTGGACTCCCTTGTGGTCATTTTGAGATTCACGAGCGTTCCTGCCACAGCTGTAGAGGAATCAGGCCTCAGAAACAGGGTTTTCCATCTCAATCAATCAATCAACAGAGACATCAATCAATCAAACTTGATTGTGTTTCTTCTGTCTTCGTTTTGATTCTGTAGATGAGAACGATGAAACATCTGGATGCTAAATGTTTCCTGACATCAGTGACAGGTTAGCCTGCAACAGCAACGAGGTTCCGTTAGTCGTTAATGTATCTAAGATATGTCAGAAATATTGTTGGCTGCTGCTGTCGCTCCTGGCTCAACCAGTATTACCAGTATACCAGTGACCATGACGCAGCTGCGGTGGTCGGCACCATAGTCATCAGGAACATCTCTAGCTTGGAGTCTGTTTGTTTGTTTTGTCCCTGTCAATCATGGTGTTGACCCTGATGACCTCATTGTCCTCCGGAGGTTTGGGAGCAGCAGGGGAATCTGATGTTCCGTCTGTCTGCAGGGGCCAAGAAGGAGGGAACCGCCGGGTTCTTTAAAGGCATCGGGAAGGGACTGGTGGGGGTGGTTGCCCGGCCCACAGGTAGCATCGTGGACATGGCGAGCTCCACCTTCCAGGGCATCCAGAGGTACAGTCACCACTCACCTTGACTGCCACCAGAGAGCTTGTGTGTGTGTGTGTGTGTGTTCACTAGTTTTCTTTGCAGTATTGTGCTCACTGTAATACTTGTTTGTGTCGTCTGCTCTGTTCTTCTCGTCTGCTGACTAATTTTGATATTTTCTGCTTTTGTTTTCTGTCCTGAGTGTTTTTCTTTTTCTTGTCTTCCTGGTGTGTGAGTGTGTGACAGAGAACTCCTCCTTCTGTGGTGGTGTGTCACCACGTCATTTTCTGTTTAGAAGTAGTTCAAACACACACACCCACACAAACACATGAAGGAGAGCAGGTGTGTGCATGTTGGTGTCGTTCTGCAGCAGACGGACGGTAAGTCGCTGCATTTTGTGACAGAAACCCAGATGATTCACGCTCATCTCACGACCATCACTCTAACGCTGCTGTTAGCCCCACCCCTCTGTTAACCCAGCCCACCTCACTTGCTACAGCATCATGAATCTCTTGGCCACACCTCTGAGGAGAGCCACCTGTGGTGCAGGTAGAAAAGGTGAACATCACATCTGAAGAAGTTTAGGGACTACAAACATGGCCGAAGGACTACAAACGTGGCAGAAGGGCCGAGAGCCGAGAGAGCAGATCTTTCTTGTTTACTCGGTCCACACCGAGTTCACAACTGACCATCAGTGGATCATTGAGCAGGATGAGTCACACGATGGTTTGTCACTAACATGGTACATTCCCCAAGTGGGCGTGGTCACAGGTCCCACCATCCCTACCTGGTTGAAGGTGTTTGAACATGGTGCTGGTGACAAAAGCCAGTTAAACCTTAGTTTTAACCTTAAACTCAAGTTCCTTATCGAACCGGTGCTGAGACACTGAGAAATACGACCTGATAAAAAGTGGCTCCCGTATGGACTCAGTCATGACCCGAGCCAGGAAAGGGGCAGGACCGAGGCGTGTTCAGAAACTAAAGTCCCTCCCCCAGGTTTCCTCTCACGCTGTGTCTGTCGCTCTCATTGGCTCTCGTGACTGAAGATAGTCACCATCATGTTTGCGGGTCATAAACGGTCGCCTGCCTCTGATCAGAAACTTTGGTCCACCGACCGTTGAGCAGGGGAACTTCAGGGTCATGTAAATGCGTCACGCCTTGGTGGGCGTCAGCCGGTCTGATAGGATCGATCACCTGTATAGATCAGATATGCTGCACGCGGTGGATTTGTGCACGTGCATGTGTGTGTGTGTGTATGTGTGTGTGTATGCATGCATGTGCTCCGACCTCAGCTGGTCTGAAAAGACAAAACTGTAGTTTTTGATGTTAAAAAAAAAAGAGAGCTGGTGACTTACCTACAGCTGAAGCCCCGCCTTCCCAATGCATTACGTGCTCTCCCCCAGGATTGGCTGACTGAATGATCACATGGTGCTGCCAGGATGAGTTTGACTGGTTGAGGGCAACAGGTGAACATGCAACTAGTAACTAAGACAACACAATTTGGCTACCAGACCAGAACCAGACAAGACCAGCAAAAGTGTCTTCCACATTCTTAGAAGGATATTTCCAAAGTTACACGTTTTTTTCGTTGTCGTTTCTCGGTTGCTTCAGGGGCGTCACACAAGCGTCGGCTGACTGAACTCCGAGTGTCACTGCTGTAACGTACGTACGTCACGTCGTGATTAATCACCGTACATTCTGACATGATGACGAGGCTTGTATCACTCCAACGCCGTTTTGAAATGTAATCAATCGATTGTATCGATACTAGGAAATAAATTTAAAAAATTTTTAAAAATCAATTTAACACAGCAGAATTTCTACAAATGTGTTATAGTACTTTTAATGATTAAAAACGTGAAATGTTACTCAATTTGACCCACCTGTCAGTGATGTCATCGCCACGTGCCTGCAGCAGCGCGAATGTCAGAACAACAAAACGTAGCATGGGGGATGACAGAGGAGCAGTCGGTGAGCGAGAAATGATGGAGCCACGACTGCGGTCCGGCGTGTGGAAACACTGGCTTCTGCAGAGACGCAGCGGTTCTAGATAAGTGAGTCGTGACAGCGCAGGTGAGGCTTCCAGATCCCTGTTGTTTCTGGTCAGGAATCAAAATGAATCATGGATACAAACAAACAACAAGTAAACAATTCAAGCTGCGAGCAGTGTTGTGAGGGCCTGAGCCCTGGCCTGAACCCCAGGGTGTCCTGGTCCAGGGTGGAGGCCTTGTAGTTGAGGAGTTAGAAGCCTGAGTCTGATCAGAGAGTGAGAGCAGAGCTGAGAGCTGGCCCTTTAAGAACCCCTCCCCCACTGCTCTGTCTTTGATCTGTGCTAGAGTGAGAGCAGAGCTGAGAGCTGGCCCTTTAAGAACCCCTCCCCCACTGCTCTGTCTTTGATCTGTGCTAGAGTGAGAGCAGAGCTGAGAGCTGGCCCTTTAAGAACCCCTCCCCCACTGCTCTGTCTTTGATCTGTGCTGGAGTGAGAGCAGAGCTGAGAGCTGGCCCTTTAAGAACCCCTCCCCACTGCTCTGTCTCTGATCTGTGCTAGAGTGAGAGCAGAGCTGAGAGCTGGCCCTTTAAGAACCCCTCCCCCACTGCTCTGTCTCTGATCTGTGCTAGAGTGGAGAGCAGAGCTGAGAGCTGGCCCTTTAAGAACCCCTCCCCACTGCTCTGTCTTTGATCTGTGCTAGAGTGAGAGCAGAGCTGAGAGCTGGCCCTTTAAGAACCCCTCCCCCACTGCTCTGTCTTTGATCTGTGCTAGAGTGGAGAGCAGAGCTGAGAGCCGGCCCTTTAAGAACCCCTCCCCCACTGCTCTGTCTTTGATCTGTGCTAGAGTGAGAGCAGAGCTGAGAGCTGGCCCTTTAAGAACCCCTCCCCCACTGCTCTGTCTCTGATCTGTGCCAGAGTGAGAGCAGAGCTGAGAGCTGGCCCTTTAAGAACCCCTCCCCACTGCTCTGTCTCTGATCTGTGCTAGAGTGGAGAGCAGAGCTGAGAGCCGGCCCTTTAAGAACCCCTCCCCCACTGCTCTGTCTTTGATCTGTGCTAGAGTGAGAGCAGAGCTGAGAGCTGGCCCTTTAAGAACCCCTCCCCCACTGCTCTGTCTCTGATCTGTGCTAGAGTGAGAGCAGAGCTGAGAGCTGGCCCTTTAAG
Source organism: Aulostomus chinensis (assembly GCF_037954235.1). NCBI lineage: Eukaryota > Metazoa > Chordata > Actinopteri > Syngnathiformes > Aulostomidae > Aulostomus > Aulostomus chinensis. The sequence goes on along the minus strand of NC_141321.1, from coordinate 35,290,620 downwards.
AACCCCTCCCCCACTGCTCTGTCTCTGATCTGTGCTAGAGTGAGAGCAGAGCTGAGAGCTGGCCCTTTAAGAACCCCTCCCCACTGCTCTGTCTCTGATCTGTGCTAGAGTGAGAGCAGAGCTGAGAGCTGGCCCTTTAAGAACCCCTCCCCTCTGCTCTGTCTTTGATCTGTGCTAGAGTGAGAGCAGAGCTGAGAGCTGGCCCTTTAAGAGCCCCTCCCCCACTGCTCTGTCTTTGATCTGTGCTAGAGTGAGAGCAGAGCTGAGAGCTGGCCCTTTAAGAACCCCTCCCCCACTGCTCTGTCTTTGATCTGTGCTAGAGTGAGAGCAGAGCTGAGAGCTGGCCCTTTAAGAACCCCTCCCCACTGCTCTGTCTCTGATCTGTGCTAGAGAGAGAGCAGAGCTGAGAGCTGGCCCTTTAAGAACCCCTCCCCTCTGCTCTGTCTTTGATCTGTGCTAGAGTGAGAGCAGAGCTGAGAGCTGGCCCTTTAAGAGCCCCTCCCCCACTGCTCTGTCTCTGATCTGTGCTAGAGTGAGAGCAGAGCTGAGAGCTGGCCCTTTAAGAACCCCTCCCCACTGCTCTGTCTCTGATCTGTGCTAGAGTGAGAGCAGAGCTGAAAGCTGGCCCTTTAAGAACCCCTCCCCCACTGCTCTGTCTCTGATCTGTGCTAGAGTGAGAGCAGAGCTGAAAGCTGGCCCTTTAAGAACCCCTCCCCCTCTGCTCTGTCTCTGATCTGTGCTAGAGTGAGAGCAGAGCTGAGAGCTGGCCCTTTAAGAACCCCTCCCCCACTGCTCTGTCTCTGATCTGTGCTAGAGTGAGAGCAGAGCTGAGAGCTGGCCCTTTAAGAACCCCTCCCCCACTGCTCTGTCTTTGATCTGTGCTAGAGTGAGAGCAGAGCTGAGAGCTGGCCCTTTAAGAACCCCTCCCCCACTGCTCTGTCTCTGATCTGTGCTAGAGTGGAGAGAGAGGAGGAGCACCAGGACTGGAGTGGGACAAGAGGAAGAAGTCGGCATACGCTGGTCCAGAGGGACACAGAACACCATGTTCTTGGAGGGGTTTTTGTCAGGAATGCAGTGGTGTGGTTGGTAGAGCTGTGGGATGGATGGTGTAGACGTGAGAAGCATTTGTTTGACAGTATGTACCCTGAGAGGACACCGTCTCCCCATAGACTTCCATTGGAAGGTGAAACGTGTCTCCCCCACTTTGACGGCTTGTAAAATGGACAACGAGCGCGTAGTATATTAACCTTTAAAGCTTTTGAAGAGCACAGTTGGGAGAGAAATGTGTGAAAGTTTGGAAGTGATAGCATTAATGCCCTAGGAGGAGATAGATTTTGTTGGGGGAGTAAAAAAAGTCCTGATTTTGACAGTTTTGTCCAATTTGTGGACATTCTGTTGTAGACAGGTGAGGGGTCAGAGTGGAGGAATTGTTGGTCTTGATGAGACGAGTTCAACGGTGTTGGTCCCATGTTTGTGGGACATTCGTGGGAGGAGTTATTGTGCTCCAAATTATAAAAGAATTATCTTTTAGTTGTGTGGCTCCCTAGGTGGCGCTATAGACTTTTGTGGTGTTTTTGTTTTTGATTAGTGAATGTTTAGCCAGACTGGACAAGTGTGGTGAATTTCAGTGAATTTCATGCATGTTCAGGGGTGAAATTAGATGATGCTCATATTGGGCGCTCATTGACAGAGAGAACAGTCCAGGACCAGGTTTTGAGTGGTGTGGATGTGAAAACCGGCTCCAGGACGTCTGGCCCAGCTGCCTCATGGGGGCTGGGGGGCTGGGACACTGGCTAGTGGGTGTTTGAAGTGAAGACCCTAATGAAGGGCAAACGCATTCACGTTGTTTCTGACTGCAGAGCAACACCTCAGGTTGGATGAGCAGAGCTGCAGCTTTCCTGCTCTCATGTTCAATTTTCCTGTTATAATACACGTCGTCAATAAAAGTCCAGTGAGTGGCACCAGCACCAGCAGCACCAGCAGCACCACCAGCACCAGCACCACCAGCACCACCAGCACCACCAGCACCACCAGCAGCACCACCAGCAGCTTCAGTGCCCTCCGCTTTGCAGTTGTCCAGGTGTTTATTTCACAGTCACACGGGTAGAATTTGTGGCTGAAATGTCGCTGAATCGTTTTGGGTCGCATCGATCGAAATGAACCGATACCATCCTTGAATGGTATGGTAACCACGAACCGTGACCCCAATCCAGTTGTTGTTAAAACCAATGGTTACACTCCTACCAAGTATCCATTCCCCAGCGTCACGCCAGCCGCCATCACGCTGCCCGTCGCGTCACATGTATGGACGTGCAGATGGAGATCGATACTCAGGTAAATCACAGGTGGCTTTTGTTCAGGTTCAGGTTTGCTCAGGTTCCTCGTCAGGAGTTGGAATGTCGGCTGCGTTGATTACTGACGCGTCATCAATGACGTTGTCGTTGATGCAGATAAAAGCTGCCGCGAGGTGGAAATCTCAACGTACTGAGACACAAGTGAGCTGTTTATGCTGTGATTGACGTGCTGCATTCAAGTTTCTTGGAAATTCCAAAACCTTTATTGGGCTGAGGAGCACCTGATTCTGACTTTATCATTTTAATCAGGTAAACAGAAACAAAGCGTTTCCACAGCAACTGTAACATGTGTGTCCAGTCATTGGACACTTGGGATAAAATGTCACAAAACATTTGTATGTGTTTGAAGTTCTACTGGTAACCGGTCGCGCCGGACTCCTGGCGGGCCGGACCATTTTCAGCACATTCTGTTTGCTGACTCTTCACTGGCTTACAAAAAGCCAGAAATGGCCCCAAAATGTAAGCGTACGAATCACAGTGAAGCCTAACCACCAACCTGTTGCCAGGTCACCCTCCAGTCCGAGTGGACGTTGGTGCCAAATACGTGAAATGTGAAGATTCAGACGTTTAAAGCAGGTTAAGAGCGAGCGTTCGTACTGGTGCTCCAGCAGCAGTTACACATGACCATGGCTTCTGTCCCAAAACAACTCCCCAGCTGCCTCAGTGACACCCCCAACCCCCTTCATCTGTCATGTGACACATCACCTGTCACTGCGTGATAACCTGTCCAACGTTACCGTTCCATGCTGTCACTCTAGAGGTCACGAAAGGTGAGCCACTCTGTCACACTCAGCATCGTGTGCACGAACCCAAACCACTTATCAACATGGAGGCAGTTTAGCCTCTCTGAGGGGGAGGAGCCTGTGGACCAGGCAGCGTTCAAACTGATAACGTGTGTGTGTGTGTGTGTGTGTGTGTGTGTTCATCAGGGCAGCAGAGTCGACAGAGGAAGTGACCAAACTGCGTCCAGTCCGCTTGATTAGGGAGGACGGCATCATCCGCCCGTATGAACTGACGGAGTCACAAGGTTTCGACCTTTTCCAGGTGTGATCACTTTGACTCTTTACTCTGTTTTTACAATGTGATGTCACTTCCTGTTAAGAAACTTTTTAAAAAGCAGCAACAGAAGTTATTAACCAGTAACGTGACAAGGATTTTTAACGGTTTAATGGTAACAATCAGATCCAAGTGATGCTGACAGGAAGATGTCACAACGCCGATTTGGACAAAATATGAACACGCCAGCTGTCAGATTTGTCTCCATGAAGACGAGCTGACAACTTTAAAATGAATTCTGGTGAGATCAACGACAGGAAGTGTGTCCTTCCACTGTCCTGGCCTGGACGTCTCTCGCCCAGTGAGGTCTCTGAGATGGCGGTGTTGAACTTTGTCACCTGATCAGGGACGACTGAATGAGACGTTTCTGTTGTTTGGGTTCTGTAGAACAGAGAGTGAGAACCAACACCGCTCTCACACAGTCTGCAGAAGTAATGGTGGTAGTAGTAGCAGCAATAGTAGTAGTAGCAGTAGCAGCAGCAGCAGCAGTAGTAGCAGCAGTAGTAGTAGTAGCAGCAGCACTAGTAGTAGTAGTAGTAGTAGTAGTAGTAGCAGTAGCAGCAGCAGCAGCAGCAGCAGTAGTAGCAGCAGTAGTAGTAGTAGTAGCAGCAGCAGCAGCAGCAGTAGTAGTAGTAGTGGCAGCAGTAGTAGTCGTAGTAGTAGTAGTAGCAGCAGCAGTAGTAGTCGTAGTAGTAGTAGTAGTAGTACTCACAATAGGACCTCACTGTTATAATGCTTTGCTGATTGAGAGACAACCCAATGTCTCGCACAGCTTGAGAAGTTCTACTACATGCAGACGTTCCGCAGCAGAGGGGTGACGTGTTCGCCGTCATCACCTGGTTCTGAGCAGTGGCGGAACCTTCTGTTCCTTCATGAATGCATGTCCACAGACAGCAGGGCGTCACACTGGCGTGCTGCTACTGACCTGGACAGACTGCATTAGGTGAGGATTCAGGAGAGTGCGGGATCATCCGTAACACCCTCGTGTTGTGAAGTCATTTATCACACTGGTTCCATTACGAGACCAACAGAGGGCGCCACATTTTACCTCCCATTCCTGGCTCCGCCCCCAGCACCAGGTGATCAAGATGAGCTCAAAAATAGGGTTTCACCCATTTAACCAATTAACCAACATGCAGCTGTAATGACAGTTAGCCAACAGCGTGGTCAAGGAGGGGGGTTAGCAGGCGTCTGGTTGGTGTCAGAAACGGCCACTGGTCTCCGTCCTGGTGGAGCGCCAGCGAGCTGCAGGACCGATTATCTGAAGGGTTTTTAGTAAAAAGAAGGGGCGGTGTGGAGGCGGGGTCTCGCGTTTCCATCTGGGCTTCATGTGTAGAACTATGGGTGGTGTGTGTGTGAGTGTGTGTGTGAGAGTGTGAGTGAGTGAGTGTGTGAGTGAGTGGGTGGGTGTGAGAGTGTGAGTGGGTGGGTGTGAGAGTGTGAGTGAGTGAGTGAGTGTGTGTGTGTGTGAGAGTGTGAGTGTGAGTGGGTGGGTGAGTGTGAGAGTGAGTGGGTGGGTGTGAGAGTGTGAGTGAGTGAGTGTGTGAGTGAGTGGGTGGGTGTGTGAGTGGGTGTGTGTGTGTGTGTGTGTGTGTGTGTGTGAGAGTGTGAGTGTGAGTGAGTGTGAGTGGGTGGGTGAGTGTGACAGTGAGTGGGTGAGTGTGAGAGTGAGTGGGTGTGTGTGAGAGTGAGTGGGTGTGAGAGTGTGAGTGTGAGTGGGTGGGTGTGAGAGTGTGAGTGTGAGTGGGTGGGTGTGAGTGAGTGTGTGAGTGAGTGGGTGGGTGTGAGAGTGTGTGAGAGTGAGTGGGTGGGTGTGAGAGTGTGAGAGTGAGTGGGTGGGTGTGAGAGTGTGTGAGTGAGTGTGAGAGTGAGTGGGTGGGTGTGAGAGAGTGTGAGAGTGAGTGGGTGGGTGTGAGAGAGTGTGAGTGTGTTTGAGTGTGAGTGAGTGAGTGTGTGTGAGTGAGAGTGAGAGTGTGTGTGTGAGTGAGAGTGTGTGTGTGAGTGAGAGTGAGTGAGTGAGTGAGTGTGTGTGAGTGAGAGTGAGTGAGTGAGTGTGAGTGAGTGTGTGTGAGTGTGAGTGAGTGTGAGTCTGAGTGTGTGTGTGTGAGTGAGTGTGTGTGTGTGAGACAGTGTGAGTGTGTGTGAGTGAGTGTGAGTGGGTGTGAGAGTGAGTGGGTGGGTGTGAGAGTGTGAGTGTGAGTGAGTGTGAGTGTGTGTGAGTGAGAGTGAGTGAGTGTGAGAGTGAGTGTGTGTGAGTGAGTATGAGTGTGTGAGTGAGTGTGTGTGAGTGTGAGTGAGAGTGAGTGAGTGAGTGAGTGTGTGTGTGTGAGTGAGAGTGAGTGAGAGAGTGTGTGTGAGAGTGGGTGGGTGTGAGAGTGTGAGTGAGTGAGTGAGTGGGTGGGTGTGTGAGTGTGTGTGTGTGTGAGTGTGAGTGGGTGGGTGAGTGTGAGTGGGTGGGTGAGTGGGTGGGTGAGTGTGAGAGTGAGTGAGTGGGTGTGAGTGAGTGGGTGGGTGAGTGTGAGAGTGAGTGGGTGAGTGTGAGAGTGAGTGGGTGGGTGTGAGAGTGAGTGGTTGTGAGAGTGTGAGTGGGTGGGTGTGAAAGTGTGTGTGGGTGGGTGTGAAAGTGTGTGTGAGTGAGTGAGTGAGTGTGAGAGTGAGTGTGTGTGAGTGAGAGTGAGTGTGAGAGTGAGTGTGTGTGAGTGTGAGAGTGAGTGTGTGTGAGAGAGTGAGTGTGAGAGTGAGTGTGTGTGAGAGAGTGAGTGTGAGAGTGAGTGTGTGTGAGTGAGTGTGTGTGAGTGAGTGAGTGTGTGTGAGTGAGAGTGAGTGAGAGTGAGTGGTGCCTCTTCCAGCTCTCTGCCTCTAACCTTCTCTCCTTCTCTTCCTCGTCTCATGCAGCCTGAGGACGCGGCTCAGGGTTTGCTTCTCTGACTCGATGCTTCTGCAGCTTTAAAGACTGTAAACTTGTTTCCATGTCGTGATTCGATCCTCGTGTTTCCAGCTACGTTGTCAGCAGGTGATTCAGGTGCATGTGAGCGGGTTTCTCTTCTCCACTGTTTTACTTTTATCAGGACGACAACAGTTGTGCTTTGTTGCCATTTTTTGTTTATGATGTTTGTAGTTTGTTAATCTAAAACAGAAGAATATTATTTATATATAAATGTGATGGATGTTACCTGTCGTAGAAGTTAGCAATATTTTTTTAAGATATTCGTAGCATCACTCACTGACCTTGTCTATGAAGAGCAGACTGTCTCTAGACATCGGCGTCTCAGCATGACCTCTGACCTCCAACTGTGTTTGTGACATGTTTAATAAAGCTAAAAACCTTATTCTCTTATTTCAATCAAGTAAACCGTTTCTGAGGTTCACTGAATTATTGCACAAATATTCAGGAAATCTGAAAAGATTTTTAGGGTTTCATGTCCCGTTGACAGGACTCACCTCAAGCTAGCGTGAAGAAGTGAAACATGGACGTCTCAGGACAGCAGGGCCACTGACGTCACTCACACTAGTTCTGAAAAACTTTGAATGCTCATTATTAATGAGGAAGATATTTGTAAGTATGTATGTATACCTTCACATGTATCGGAATACATACATACTTATATGTATACATGTGTGTGTGTGTGTGTGTGTGTGTGTGTGTGTGTATATATATATATATATATATATATATATATATATATATACACACACACACACGTGTTTATGTGTATATTTACATATTTTTACATATACAGATATACATATCTGTATATACTGTATACATGTTTATATATACGCATATATGTATGTATATTTGTAAACGTGTGTGTGTGTATACTTCCTCTCCACCTCAATGGTAATCAAACAGCTTTACATTTCATTACCCTGCTGTCATATGAATATGAAAACTAGCAACATAGGCTAGTTAGCCGGATCAGAGTTAGTCGGATCAGCGTTAGCCGGATCAGAGTTAGCCGGATCAGCGTTAGCCGGATCAGCGTTAGCCGGTTCAGCGTTAGCCGGATCAGCGTTAGCCGGATCAGCGTTAGCCGGATCAGAGTTAGCCGGATCAGAGTTAGCCGGATCAGCGTTAGCCGGATCAGCGTTAGCCGGTTCAGCGTTAGCCGGTTCAGCGTTAGCCGGTTCTTTCTCTCAAGACACTGACCAGTGGATCTGGTGTCAGAGACGCCACGACTGGGCCTCAAATCAGGACGCTCGTCTGACCTGCAAGTCCACGAGAGGCTCTGCACAACAGCATTTGAAGTTTCACTGTCGAGATTAGATGGAGAGACCAGTGGAGGTCAGCAGGACAGTGAGGCTACACCGCCACATCCTTGACTCCACAGACGCCCTGGACAGGAAGTGCCTTTGAAGCAGGGAACGACACCGAACAGCTTGAGGATCTGGCGAAGGATTGCTGACCAAAGTTCTTGACCCAGATGTGATGATGCTGATGCTCAGGTGGCACTAAATATGATCACCATCCAGGCTGATGTGTGTGTGTGTGTGTGTGTGTGTGTGTGTGTTAGTGCTCTGAGATCAAGCAGCTGGATGGCGAAGTTTTCCGAGATCATTGCCTGTTTCCTGGTCACAGAAAAACCAACATCTTCATCACCAACAGGTAGGGGTGTGTGTGTGTGTGTGTGTGTGTGTGTGTGTGCGCGCGTGTGTGTCACATTGTCACCAGTTCAGGGTTTTGTTTACATTGTTGTTGTGATGTAGGAGGGTTCTGTGTGTGAAGGAGCTCGACTTTGTTGGCCATTTCAACAAAGAGTGGGAGTGTTTGTTTGAGAATTTCTACAGTCCTCCAGCAGTGGCGGGATCCGAGCTGAAGATCTACTGCAAGGTACTGACCCCCCCCCCCCCCGTTAGCTTAGCTTAGCATGAAGTGTTCTATCAGAAGTGATCCCTCCAGTCTGTTCCTCAGAGTTGCGAAGTCACACTCACAAAGTTTCTCGCCTTTTAAACCGTACTGATGTACCGGGATCATCGTCATCCTCGCCATCCATGAGTTTAGGAGACGCACAAGTTGAAGCTGCCGAAGCGAGACCATCAAGAGTCCGTGAGGAGCATCCAGCTGAGAGACCCCAAAACTGCTCAGGTACTGGCTGTGTGTGTGTGTGTGTGTGTGTGTTTACCTGACAGAGGTGTGGCCTTTCTCTCACTTGGTTTCCATGGTTACCCACAGAGGCTGCGTGCAGCCATATCAGAAGCTCAGGTGGCTCATCAGCAGCACCGCATGGTGAGACAGAAGTCACAGCGCTTCCTCAAAGTGCCCAACAAGCCCTGAGTCCACTTCCTGTCAGCGGCTCCTCTTCCTGTGTGTAGGTTGTGTTGAAGAAAGAGTGTAGATCTAGTGACACGTGACACTGTTTATTATCAACCATCACAAACGACCTTTGACCCATAATTTGTTGATCATCACTGTTTGAAACATTCTCTGGTCCTTGTTGCTGTGGTTACAGGCAAGTCTGATACATCAAACTTAAAAAAACATGCAAGTTTCATTTTCACAACATCAGTTCTCACTTGAGTCTTGTGGTCAGTGGAGCAGCTTCACGCCAGTGAGGCGTCCATGATGGAGGCCAGTGAGGCGTCCATCATGGCGGCCAGTGAGGCGTCCATGATGGAGGCCAGTGAGGCGTCCATCATGGCGGCCAGTGAGGCGTCCATCATGGAGGCCGAGCAGAACTGCTGCTTCTCTTCATTAAGTCCAGTTTTACTTTTGAAGGAACTTTAGACTCAAGTGAGTTTATTTTTAGGTTCAGGGTTGAAATGAGGGTTGTTGGCAAAAAAAGGTCAACATTAAAAATCGATGAATGACAGAAGTCTAATTTCCTTAATTGTCTAGTTTGTGTCATATTTCTGTCAAGCGGCTGGACATAGAATGTTTGAGATTCAGGTGAAAGACTAAAACAAAGCAGCTGAGATGATTCTGCTTCTTGTTTCTACCTGCGTCTGTCAAACACCTGCTCACGGGGAACCGTCCAATCAGCTGAGGAGCTGGCCCAGCTGGGTTGTGGGTTTGAGTTCCCCTGGATGCTCCTGTTCTTGAAGCCATCAGCTTCCAGCTGCTTAACTCAGAATCCACTGACGTGTGGAGTCATGCATGTATAAACTACAATGCTGCTGACCTGCAGGTGGTGCTGTTGCGTTTGGAGACGAAGCCATTAAAATCTTCTCTTCACTCTCAACAGTTTAAACCAGGCTTGAGATCTTATTTGCACTAAGAAAACCGATCATCCGTCGTCATAGAAACAGCGAGGCAGATAAAAATGTTCCTAGAGGGTGAATGAAGGTTCCGATTGTCAGACTTTCTCGTGAGGGTTGAATGTGTGATTTAGCCTCAGGTGTCGGTCAGCTGAGGGGCGTTAGGGTTCACCGTAGCTGCTGGTCTGGATGTGTTCATGACGAATGGAACGTGAAAGACGGCACTTGGAGGGGAAGTTTATTTGTCAGAGTCAGCGTGCGGTCCACGCCAGTTTTAATAAACTTGTATTTGTGGTGTTATTGTTGTACCCCAAAAACAACTCGTTTGTCAAAAAAAATAATAAATGTATTCTGAATAATGATTAAAAAGGAGAGATTTACTGCCTTCTGCTGCACATTTGTCTTGTAAGCAGTGAGACATCAACTTGTCATGAAGCACCGACAGGAGTTGGTGTCCGGCATTTTAGTTTGAAAGTCTGCTGCAGGAAATCAATGTCAACATGCTGCATCACTTCCTGTAGGCGGTTTGCATCATGACTGCGGGACACATGAACATGGTGCAGATGTTGGGGTGAGCAACGCTCCTGAATAGAGCCGTCATGTCAGCTCAGCTGATCCCAGTGTCAGTGTCACTCAAGTTGATCCGCTCACCCGACCTGAGAACTGAACTCAAATGTTAAGACCACTGACCAAGAACCTGGGGAGAACAGAGTTCAAGAGAACTTGAAATATTCATTTTATTACATCTGCAACCTGAAGTTTTCCCTTGGAACCAGCAGGAGGCAGCAGAGGCCTGAAGCTTCATCCTGGTCCAGTCCAGTTCACATGATGGTCCACTTACAACCCTTTTCAGCCTGAGGGTTTTTCATGCTGGTGGTTGTTGTCATGGTAACAATAAAAAAAAAAAAAAAACAGTTGAGGAGAGTTTCCAGAGGCTTCAAGAGTGAAAGAAACAAACTCCACTTGTTCCTGTTTCGTGACGTGAGAGGGAGGTGTGGTCTGCTCGTGTGCGGGCACCAACCCCAGGGTATCATGAGAAAACCTCCCACGGTAAGAGCACCTATGATAATGAGAAGAATTGGGCTCCAGGTGCATCATGGGAACTGTAGGTGAACGTGGTCCTGAGCCCAGTGGTTCTGTACGTCAGCTTCTGACCGCCTCTCCAGCTGTCTGACCTCACACACTGGATCCTGTACACCCACGCTATACAGAGGTTCATGTACAAGGACCTCCAATATAAGTCATGTGACCCAGTCTGACTGGTGGCACAGAGGTTGTTTTATTGTTTCACAAGAATGTTCCATGCACTCATCAAATAGCATACATAAACAACAGAATAAATAAAACAACGAGAAGAAAAAAACGAACAAACAAAAACCCAAAACCCAGAGGCGGAGGTCACTCGTCTGTGTTGAGGCCTCTAAAAACTCAGCTCGAGAACGAGCTTTAGCTTCAGCTTCAGCTTTAGCTTCGGCTTTAGCTTCGGCTTCAGCTTCAGCTTTGGCTTTAGCTTCAGCTTTAGTTTCAGCTTCAGCTTCAGCTTCAGCTTCAGCTTTAGCTTTAGCTTTAGCTTCAGCTTCAGCTTTAGCTTTAGCTTCAGCTTTCGCTTTGGCTCGTTCATGTGAACCCAAAATCAGGGTCTTGTTTCCATGAAGCGACACCTGTGCACGTGTTGTTAGGCCAAAATAATGATTGTATTACAGCCACTTTCCCTCGTTCTCTGCTCCAGCAGGACCCCAGGTTCAATACTAGTGTAACTGACGTGGACCGGGTCGGAGTCCTTCTCACATGTCCAGCACTGACAACGTCTCCAGGGGGTTCCCACCTGTTCACATTCAAAGAAAAGGTGTTCCAGTGATTCAGGTTGGGATCCTCAGAAGGTGCAGTCGTCAGTTTCAGGCTTAAATCTGTCTGAGAGCATCGTTCCAGGGGTCAACATCATTTATTCTCTTAACAGGAGTTTCTTTAACGAGGGCCACACGGGAAGGGACGGGGATCTGGTTCTGATTTGGGGATTTGATCTTCTGAGAACCGATTGCAGAATGTTTGTCCTTTTCAGTGGGACAGGAAAACGTTCCTTTGTGACAGCCCCTCTTGTGACTTTGTTTGTGCATTTCTTTTCTACAAAGTTGAGGTTATTAATGAGAGGTGAAGGTGGGGAAGGATGTACTTTTTCCTCTGTTAACACACCTTTTATGATATTCAGGGTTGCTTTGTGATTTCCAGATGTTGTTCTCTGGTGCAGTTCTATTTGCTGTTGAACTCAATAATCTAGAAGATTTCCTCCTGAATCCTTTAAATACACCACAGACCAGAGAGGAGGTCTGTTTGTAGTCCAACAGGAAGTGGTCATCTCCTGGTTCCTCCTCCAACAGGAAGTGGTCATCTCCTGGTTCCTCCTCCAACAGGAAGTGGTCATCTCCTGGTTCCTCCTCCAACAGGAAGTGGTCATCTCCTGGTTCCTCCTCCAACAGGAAGTGGTCATCTCCTGGTTCCTCCACCAACAGGAAGTGGTCATCTCCTGGCTCCTCCCCCAGCAGCCAATAGGATCGCTCCATGTGATTGTGGTGATTGAATCAGTAAATCAGCTCTGGTGAACAAAAGTTGATGATCTTCCAGGTTCAGTTCATCAAGATCATCTTCACTAATGAACCCTCTGATGATGCTGGAAGCCTGGATGCTACGTTAGCAGTGCTAAGCTAACGTTAGCCTAGGAAGGAGCTGCCTGGTCCTGTCCTGTCTGTCTTGCATCTTTGATCATTTCAAAAAGGAAACCACATGCAATGTAAAAAGTCTTCAAGCCAAAGTACTGCTAGAATGTAATCCACTGAATCTTAACTGGCGGGACTTGTGGTCCATTGGCATCGCCGTCTCAGAGAAACCTGTAATACGATCAGGACTCTCACCATATAGTGAACCTACAGACGTGAGCTGTGTGACGTCATAGATGAGATGATGGCGACCATCAGTCACACCTTTAACGGACCAGAACCGTGTTCAGACTGTCGTCTGCTCTGCAGCTGGTGAGAGAGGAAGGTTTCATCTGGAAGAATGAAATTTATGCATGAACCAGATTCAGCAGCAGACTTTGGCCAAGCAGAAGTATTTTTAACTCGTCTGAGTTGTACTGAGGGTCCAGCAGCATGTGGGCGCGCTGCTGCCTTCAGGCTAAAACAGCAGCACCGTACATCAGAGTGCTGACCTCTTGACCACTTTAATGGTGAACTGAAGGCTGATGGTCGTCCTCTTCAGATGACGGGAAGACGAGAATTCCTTGTGTCGTTTGTGTTCAGACTGAACTGCAGTGGCGGCGTCTGATGACCTCACACCATCCTGTAGGCCTCTCACAGTACCCTTGACTGTTGACCACCAGAATATTTCAGGTTATCCCTTCGTCCCAGCAGGTATTTGTCCTCATGGGGGGAGCCCATCCCAGCTGGCATCAGGTGATAGGCGGGGTCATAAACGTCCCGGCTCATCGCTGCAGGGGCCAACGAAGTCCCCTGAATATTCATAAACATGACTAATTAAATTCATGTGTCACTGTGTAAGAGCGCCAACTGGACTCAAACCTGCCGCACGCCGACGGGACCATTGTGCTGCTCACGCCTGCGCCGCCATGAGTAGATAAACAACAGCACAACAAACGTCCACCGTAGCCCCACAAACATCAGGAGAAATCACGTTGTAAACTTCAGAAACTGCTGTCGTCCTGTGGCCCTGTTTCCAAGCACGCGTCCTCAAACCGGACTCATGACAGCTCGTCCCTTTTCAACACAAAAAATTATAAAACTGACAAATTCCGAAAATCCAACGAGGAAACTTGACCCTCACCAAATTCTAGATATTTTCCTTACCTGAATTCTAGTGGGATATTCGCCTCACGTGAACAGTCATAACCCTCATTCTCTCCATGTCCTGAGGCTCCGACGTGCGACGGCTGTTGCTATGGACGTAAGGTGTCAGGCAGACGGTTGGACATATGGACTTGTCTGTGGCCTCGTCCTCAGAACTGCTGCAGGAGCTTGTTGGACGCTGTGATTTCATTAACACTCTCTGCTCCACCCCACAGGAGTGACATCACACTCCCTGGTCAACCAGCACTCCCATTCTACCCAGTCCAGAAACTCTGTCTGCAGATGGACGGGTTGTTAGCGTCATTCTTTTTACTGACAAATACACGTACTGACCTAAACAGGCAGTGCACTAGTGAGTGTCAGCGTCACCATCCTGGGGCGCTTTCACGCACCTCCAAGCACGGTAACTTGTGTCAGAGCTGCCTTCACCTACAGAGCTGCTGCTTCATCACTTCAGGAGTCTCCAGCTTGTGAGCCCCATTGGCCTCCGACCTCTGTATATGTACAATTTAAGCAAAAGATCAAAAGTGTAAAAACTGCTGTGACAGTTGAAACTGTCCATGAAGGAGATAGAACAGTTGCTGCACTTCAAATGTCAACAACAATCATTGCTCATTATTGTCCGTTGGTTATCAATGATCAATATGATCAGTATGATCAATATGATCAGTATCTTTATTGGAGTGAGGCGGGTCACTTGGTTCTGTGGTTGCTGGCTGCAGTTACACCTCCAGGACAGAAGCTGTCTCTGAGTCAGTGTGACCTGTAGCGCCGGCCCCCGGCAGGTCAAACAGGTGGTTGCTGGGGTGAACGGAGCTCTTGATGATGTTGGCGGCTCTGCTGAGGTGGCGAGAGCCGGCGATGTACCAGGCCTTGATGCAGGACACCAGGAGGCTCTCTATGATGGCCCTGTAGAAGGTCACCAGCAGCTCCTCCTCCAGGTTGGATCTCCTGAGCACTCTCCGGAAGTGGAGACGCTGCCGCGCCGTCTTTACCACCGCCGTGGCATTAGCGGTCCAGGAGAGGTCGTCAGATATCTGCACACCCAGAAATCTGATGGCGTGGACCCTTTTCACACAGTCCCCATGGATGAGGAGCAGGGCTGGGTCCCCTCTGCCCCTCCTGAAGACCAGGATTAGGTCCTTAGTGATGATGGTGGAGGTTTTGAGGCAGGGTGGAATGATGGCCTGAGACAGGGACAGGTTAAAGATCCTGGTGAAGACTCCAGTCAGTTGGTCAGCTCACTCTCCGAGTACCAGGTCCTCCATCGGGGCCGGCCGCCTTCCTGGGGTTCTCTGTCCTCAGCACACGTCTCACTGCATGCTCCTGGAGCGTCGGTGCTGCGGCACTGGAGGGAGGTGGGAGTGGTGTGGCTGCTGAGGGCCTGTCCGTTTCTACAATTCTACAATCCTACAATTCTACAAGTCTACAATTTCATTTAGCAGACGCTTTTGTCCAAAGCGACGTACAACACAAGCAAGAATTCAGACTTAATTAAGGAAAAGCCCATAGGAAGCGCAAAAGTGCTTCAGTTGTGATTTGGTCACAGGTACTGCCATCTAGTGGCAGAAGAAGTGCCGCCCCCCCCTCCCTTTTTTTTCCTTTTTTTTTTGGACAAACATACAACATGACACAACCCAGTTAGTGCTACATAGTCACTAAGTGCTGGGTCTTGGACCCTCTGACTGATTCTACCCCAAAGAGGAGCAGAGTCAGGTTCAGTGCCTCGGTGCTCTCTGAACAATTGAGTCTTCAATTGCCTCTTAAAAGTAGAAAGGGACTCAGCAGAACGCACAGAGTTCGGTAGTTCGTTCCACCATTTGGGAACAACAGAAGAGAAGAGTCTGGCTAGAGATTTGGAGCAGCGCTGGGCTGGAAGCACCAGGCGTCTTTGGCATGCAGAGCGTAGTGGGCGAGAAGGAGAGTAGACCTGGATCAGGGATTCCAGGTAGGCTGGAGCCGTTCTTGTGATTGTTTTGTGAGCCAAGAGAAGTGCCTTGAATTTGATCCTGGCTGCCACTGGAAGCCAGTGAAGAGAAACCAGCAGCGGGGTGACATGTGCCCTTTTGGGCTGGTTGAAGACCAGACGTGCTGCTGCATTCTGGATCATCTGCAGAGGCTTGAATGAGCCTGCAGGGAGGCCTGCCAGAAGAGAGTTGCAGTAGTCAATGCGTGAGATGACAAGAGCCTGAACCAGAATCTGTGTGGTCTGTTGGGTCAGGAAGGGTCTGATCTTCCTGATGTTGTAGAGGGCATAACGGCAAGACCGAGAAACTGAGGCCACATGAACCTTAAAGGTCAGCTGGTCATCAATCATGACACCCAGGTTTCTGGCTGAGTTTGTGGGCGCAAGTAGGCTCGAGTCAAGTTGGACACTGACCTGAGGCTGAACAGATGGACAAGCTGGAAAGACCATGAGTTCAGTCTTAGAGAGATTCAGTTGAAGGTGGCGTTCCTTCATCCATGTGGAGACATCAGCCAGACACGCTGGTATACGATCTGAGACCGTTCTGTCATCAGGTGGGAAAGAGAGGAGAAGCTGAGTGTCGTCAGCATAACAGTGGTAGGAGAAGCCATGGGAGCGGATCACTGCACCAAGAGTGAGGTGGTGTACAGAGAGAAGAGAAGGGGACCAAGCACTGACCCCTGAGGAACCCCAGTCGATAGGCCATGTGACCGAGACACTTTCCTCGCCATGACACTCTGAAGGATCTGCCTGTGAGGTAGGACTTGAACCACAACAAGGCAGAACCAGATATGCCGAGCTCAGAGAGTGTGGAGAGGAGAATGTGATGGTTCACCGTGTCGAAGACAGCAGACAGGTCCAGCAGAAGTAGGACAGAGCACTGACCAGCAGCTTGAGCTCGTCTCAGTGACTCAGTGACTGACAGGAGTGCAGTCTCAGTGGAGTGGTCACACCTGAAGCCAGACTGAAAACAGTCAAGTAGGTTGTTGTTCCGCAGATGTTCAGAGGTTCACCTGGTTAAATACTGAGCGCTCCAGTATTTTTGACAGGAATGGCAGCAGTGATACTGGCCTGGAGTTTTCAACCTTGGCGGGGTTGAGATGAGGCTTTTTGAGCAGTGGGGTGACCTCCTGCTTAAAAGTAGCAGGGAAAATGCCAGTTTCCAGGGAGGAATTGACAATGTGTGTGACTGCAGGTTTGATAGTGGGCAAAATGGTCTGCAGGATGCTGGTGGGTATTGGATCGAGAGGACAAGTTGTAGGTTTTGAGCTCAGGAGAAGTCTGGAGACTTCATCTTGGCTCAGGGGAGCAAAGGAGAAGAGTGAAGCAGCAGTGGCAGGTTGGTGCTGGCTGGACTGGTCAGGCTCAGAGAACTGGTTGCTGATTGCAGCAACCTTTTCAGTAAAAAAGGAGGCAAACATGTCTGAAGTCAGCACAGTGGAAGGCTGAGCAACTGGAGGAGAAAGCAAGGAGTTAAACGCCATAAACAGTTTTCTGGAATCAGAAGTGGCACAGATCTTGTTCTGATAGAAGGCTTTCTTAGCGGACTGTAAGCATGAGGTGAAGGAAGCAAGTTTCTGTTTGTATAAGGACAAGTCAGTGGGTTCTTGGGATTTACGCCACTTTCTTTCTGCTGCCCTGAGTCCAGCTCTTTGTTCTCTCAGAACTTCAGAGAGCCATGGACTTGGTTGTTTTTTCTTGGCTGGTTTGGACACCAGGGGGCAGAGTTTGTCCAGAGAGGATGCCAGAGAGGAACAGAGTGTTTCGACAACCTCATGAACAGAAAGTGAGGAGAAGTGCGAGTGGTCAGGCATGATGGAGTTCACCTCATCAGACAGCTGTGCTGCTGTGAGGGACCTCAGGTTTCTGCGGAAGGAAACCGTCTGTGTGGGTGTCTGCAATTGCGGAAAGGCAGCTGTGGGGTAACTGTCACATCTGTTATGGAGCAGTTACGAGTCAGCACCAAGTCGAGGACTTTACCAGCTTTGTGGGTGGGAGGAGAAGGAGCTAGTTCGAGTGCAAAGGAGGAGATGAGTGCCAGGAAGTCGTTTGCCAGAGTTCTGTCAAGGTGAATGTTCACGTCTCCCATGACAATCAGTGGTGTGCCATCATCAGGGATGTCAGAGAGTAACATGTCCATCTCAGAGACAAAGCCATCCAGATTACCCCCTGGTGGGCGGTACACAAGCAGAACATGTGCTTTGATGGGAGCAGTGACACTTAAAGCATGATATTCAAATGTTGTCTCGCTGTTCGACGGGCGTAGTGCAGAAAAAGACCAGTTCTCAGGAATGAGCATGCCAGCACCGCCTCCTCGTCCAGTAGAGCGAGGGGTGTGGCTTAGTGTGGCGGACTCAGAGAGTGCAGCTGGGGTAGCAGTGTTTTCTGGGCGGATCCATGTCTCAGTCAGGGCTAGGACCTGAATGTCTGAGAGTTTCATCAGTGAACTGATGAATTCTGTCTTATTGACTGCGGACTGACAGTTCCGAAGACCAAACGTGACCAAGTGTGGGCTGGGACCACTTTCTGGGAGTGCGGACAGGTTTTGCCCTCTAAGAGGGCAAAGAAGCGGTTGGGTTCAGTCCTAGTAGTCACCAGGGTGCTGCTCTGTAGTTTATGTCGTTTACTTTCTGGGTCATTCACAGCAAAGTGGTCCTCAATTTTTGTCCTACAGGCCGCCTTGGCCTCCCTCTCTTCAGGTCCGGCCTGGCCACGCTGTTCAGGGCCCTCAGGGGTTTGTCGCCGCTGCCTGGTAGCAGAGCTTGCAAACAGGCCTGTTGATATCTAAGACTTCCCTGACTGTCAGCCTGGTGTGCAAAATACTTCCATATTGCGCTTTGGCTTTTGACATTTTTGACCTAAATTGGTGGCGAAGGTCCCGCAGCAGCAGCTCTCGCCATGCTCCACCAGCTCTGTCCTCCACACACTGAACCTCCGGCCAGGGGAGGAGCAGAGAGGGGGTCTGTGGGGGGCGGTGCTGAGGGAAGCTGTGTGTCAACGGCAGGCGAAGACGGCGCCGTTGGTATCGATACTTTTGCAAATAAGTATCGTATCTGAATACTAATTTCTAGTGTTGAATAATATCTGAGTACAGATACTTTTGACAACCCTGGTGTGTGTGTGTGTGTGTGTGTGTGTGTGTGTGTGTGTGTGTCCTGCTTCCTCAACCTGTCAAAAACCTGCTGGTCCATGTAGAGATTTTTGATGACCTGTGATATTTATTTTGAGCAGAAGGTTGATCGAAAGAGTGGCGTGGAATCTTCTTGTTGTCTCAAGTCCTCTGAGACAGAAATATGACGGCGGCGGCATGTTAATGTTTCTGCTGCTGCTTCTCATATTCATCTTCATATGAGACCCAGCAGGACGCCTGAGGACTCGTTTAGTTTCACTCTTATAAGAACAGAGTTTATAGCCACTTAACAACTGCATCATCATCATCATCTTCTTCATCATCGTTATCGTCAATCCCCATCCGAGTGAAACTGTGCCAGCATATTTGAGGAAGAGGAAGGACACTGTAGCAGAACGCCACGGGTCAGAGGCATGGACTTTCCTCTCGTGGGTCCTTATCTCATCACCTGCTGTCCTTTCTCTGGAGGCTTGTTGGGACGTCGCCCAGCAGGAGAAGCCTTGCAGGTCCTTTAGTCCTTGGACTGTCTCATGAGTTCCTCAGAGTAAAACAAACTACACGGCTGGGCCACAGACCTCCTGATCGGATCGATGCACGAGTGCAAGCAGACGACCACGTAGATGTTGTAGTCCGTCAGGCCCACTCAGAAGGATGAATTTAGTCAGAACAACTTTTCATCTTCAGGTCCAGTTGAGTTTGGATGAATACCTTAAAGGGACTTTTCCTATCATATGAGTGACAGGAGCACAACTGCACAGGAGGAAGTAGTCAACTGTGCTTTTCATGAAGGCGGTCCATGAAGGCGGTCCTCAAAGGAATCCTACATGTACAGCCGGGGGGCGGAGCTAAAACAGGAAATGGAGTCGATTCGGAGACATAAGATTTGCTTTCTACCTGCCCTGAAGATCCCTGGAGGAAAACTCAGAATATACGATGTTTCAGGCTGTTTACAAGCTGTCAGGCAACTCCTGCTGCACACACACACACACACACACACACACACACACAAAATATGCTTAGTGTGTACTGTCATGCCTGGCTGCTCGTCCCAGAGGAGTAGCAGGTTGTGGAGTATTCACAACTGACAAGATTAACCCTCACACACACACAGATAGACACACAAACACACACAGCGCCACCCTGGCAGGAAGTGGCTAACCCTGGTGGTCCGGGAGGAGATGCGGGGTCCAGGTTTGCTGACCTGAGCTGGTTTTTGATGACTGTTTCTAGTTTCGTGGGACTCTGACTGACTGGACTTGGACCACTTCAAACTGACAGAGATGCAGCAGTTGTGACAGCAGACGTGTGTTAGCAGACATTAGCGAGCCGTTAGCAGGGTTGAGAGTGTGTGTTGGTTCCACAGTGTTGCCTGATCACATGATCACATGCATCCATCTGCTGCGACACTGAGACCTCCTTCCTAATACTGTGGGTGGAGACATACAGAAAGAATGTAATTGAACGATACTGAAAAAAACATTCAAACAGTCTAAAAGACGCAACAAACTTGATCAAATAAAAACAGCGTTGGAACTCAACCCCAATATCTGCTTTGATCTGAAGTCTTGCCCTTGCCGCCCGCCTGATGTCACGGTCACTGTGGATATGCTGAGGTGAAATTATCCACAGGAAGGGCGTTCCTCCTCCAGCCATGTTCCCGGGCTGAAACAGCTGCTGACTGAAGCGTGTCTGAGAGCTGCATTCAGGTCAGGCGGGCAGAAACAGGCACGCATCGAACGAGGCTGACGAGTTCTGAGCAGCAGCGAGCGGGAGGCCGCTGGCGACCAGCAGTGGCGACAAAACAGCAGGAACGCAGACCAAGCAGGAAGGATTGATCCTCAGCACATCATCAGTTCTGAGTCCCACTGACCAGAACGGTCAGGAGAGGATGAGACCCTCCAGCCCCCCTCGTAGAAATGAGTCCATCCATTCATCCAGTGAATCAATGAAAAGCTGAGCCACACCCCCACAACACCCCGCCGTGTTGAGAGAGATGACAAACCTGTGATGTCACAGCAGAATCGTCCATGTCGGAACTAGAGAACACCTGTAGACGCAGAGAACCCGAAGGTCTGGTTTCAAGCCTGTAAATCAGGTGCTGGTTGTGTCCTGGCGAGCGACACGGTCGAGTCTCCAGCATCAGTCACTCCTCTTCAAACCGCCAGCATTCAGTTCGTCGTGCGACGCCGACACTTCAGCGCCACTCCAGCAGAGCACGGCGCCTTACTACCTAGCCCAGCCTAGAGCTTGCCAAACTGTGATGTCCCTTCCTTGCCTGGTTGAGGTCACCTGGTGACCTTACAGGTCACATGGTCGTCATGCATGTTTCACATCCTTCAGCTCCATCAATGAGCAGTGGCTCGCTCAGAGTGCTCGCCAGGATAGCCTCCATCTCTCAGCACCCTCTGGCTGACCTTGAGATAGAAATGCCGCCATCAGAAGCCAAGACTCCCGGCGAGTTGCTGTAATTACTGCTGCTGGTGGGAGGCGGCAGGCCAGCGAGGGGCGGAGCCTTTGTGTCTTGTCATGGCGGTCGGAGGTTTTTCTTACTTATAGAAAAGTAATAGAAATGTTCAGAACTGTTGAAGTCAGAAAGACCATTGATTACTGTTGTTTGTTGAAAACAAACACACAAAAAAGTATATATGTGTGTAGACATATATGAATATGTATGTACGTAAAATAATACACCTATACATATATGTATATTTACATATACAAGTATATTTACATATACAAGCATATGTATATTTACATATACAAGCATATTTACATATACAAGCATATGTATATTTACATATACAAGTATATTTACATATACAAGCATATGTACATTTACATATACAAGCATATGTATATTTACATATACAAGCATATGTATATTTACATATACAAGTATATTTACATATACAAGTATATTTACATATACAAGCATATGTATATTTACATATACAAGCATATGTATATTTACATATACAAGCATATGTATATTTACATATACAAGCATATGTATATTTACATATACAAGTATATTTACATATACAAGCATATGTATATTTACATATACAAGCATATGTATATTTACATATACAAGCATATGTATATTTACATATACAAGTATATGTATTTGTGTGGACGGACATCTTGGATCTCTGGGCAAATAAAGTGTGAGCAGTTTTTCCGCCGGCGAGGCGTTCCAGTCACTTTCATGTTTCACATCTTTACGTTTGTGAAGTGTTGCTGAGGTCAGCTGACAGCAGGCCGGGGCTGGTGGCAAACAGCTGTGATTTATGAGGGAGGGATTTCTAATCTCAGCTCAGATGACCCCCCCCCCCCCCAGCCCCCCAGGATTCATTTATCTACACTCACTCTTTGTTTGAGGACTATGGTACCACAGCATCGGGCCAAATTGGGTCAATTCATTTAAATTAGCAGAACCCTGGGTTCTACAGGAATGTGACCATCAGCAGTATAATGGAGGACGGAGGATGGAGGGATGGCGCTCCGCTCTGGCCAGACGCTGCACATCTGCTGCTGTGAATAATTTAGTGAGGATGCACACAGCGTCTCTGCAGGAAGCCGTGAGCGCCGCTTAATTACTGTGTGGGGGGACGGGGAGGCGGGTTCAGGTAACTGACGTCCCTGGAGGCTGCGAAGCAGGAAGGACCCTTCAAAAATCCTTCAGAACCTCTGTCCCCATCTCCTGGTTTACAGCAGAAGCAGCTGAGTCACTGGTAGCAGCCATTCTAGACACCGCATGAGTTTACGCCACAACGCTTTTCAGACACATCCCAGGAGCAGGTCAACATTCCACTCCTGATGGATGGAGCGTCGAGCCGCACGGAGCAGTTGAGGAGTCCCACACAGCAGTGTAGTGGATGAGGTCAGCTTTCACGACAACAACCCCAAAAACAGACAGAAGAGGACACAGTGTGACCACGACCGCTGACAGGAACAACCCTCAGAGGGTGACATCACGCAGCCTGTAGTTGGCCAACATTTGGATGATATCCTCGTATTTTTCATATTAAAGTTCAGCACAATTATTCAAGCAGGATCCTTCAGATGTGCAGTGTGAACAGCAGCCAGCGGG
Organism: Aulostomus chinensis; assembly: GCF_037954235.1. Lineage (NCBI taxonomy): Eukaryota > Metazoa > Chordata > Actinopteri > Syngnathiformes > Aulostomidae > Aulostomus > Aulostomus chinensis. The sequence continues at coordinate 35,267,969 of NC_141321.1, read as the reverse complement.
ATGCGCCAACACCTGACAGACGTTCTGGTGGAGTCCCTATATGATGGTGTCGCTGGCGGGTGAAGGCAGCTGTCTGAGCTCAGTTTGTGTTTGAGGCCTTTCAACGGCGTAGAAGTGAAGCTGCGGTCTGATGGAAACCTGGCCTGTCTGGTTTACAATGGTTAAAATGCCTCAGAAGCAGCATGGCGATGATGCAAGCTGCATTTTTAATCCTCCTTAAATTGTTCAGTCGAATAAACGCACATCCGTGATCGTGTCAACGTGCAGAGCAGCGAGCTCGCCGCTCCTCCCAGATGTTGCACTGAAGAAGCAGATGGGCTCAATCTGGGGGTTCGGCCGCTGAACAGAGCAGCAGCATCAGTTGTTTTAGCAGCTGCTTTGCTTCTCGGCTGGCGTTCTACTTTTGTGCGGTTTGTGTTGTGTCGGTGTGTCATGACATTGTGACGCTTCTCAAAAGGTCGCTGACAAATAAACACAGGAATGAATAAATTAAAGTCTGCAGTGAAGCAGGTTAACTCCAGACACCAACAAACCCTCAGACCCAAGGTAAAGCTCAGCAACAGCTGACCACAGCAGTCACATGACCAACATTCAGGTCACACGTGTATGAGGTTGATCAAAGTAGTTGCTGGTATGAAACTGTCCGTTCTTATGGTTTCCAGCATCGGAACTGTGTTCTACTGCAGTTAGGACATGCTGACGTTCTCCTCACGGAAGAGTCAGGATGCTGCCGTTTCCATGGAGATGCTGGACTTTAGATTGACGGGAACAATGGAACACATTCAGTGAACGTGTGACAGGAGCTAAAAATGCTCGAGGCCATCAGGGTCCCGAACAAGCATTTGAACCAATAGTGCAGCGGCTTCCTGAGACAGGGTGCTGGTTCGAATCTCTGAGTTACCTTCTGGTAAATGAGGGTGTCCTGGTCACTGCAGTAGCACCTCCTCTGTTTGGCTGGGGCCCTGCTCAGGTGGGATGGGGGAATAATGTGATCCTTCCTGCGTGATGTCACCCAGGTGAAATTCCTTGCTGTCAGGGGAAAAGAAGAAGCCAAAGACTCCACATCTGAAGGAGGAAATGCCAGGAGAACGCTGCAGGTGTGAGGTGTTTGTAGATCAACAGGAAGTGGTCATCTCCTGGTTCCTCCACTAACAGGAAGTGGTCATCTCCTGGTTCCTCCACCAACAGGAAGTGGTCATCTCCTGGTTCCTCCACCAACAGGAAGTGGTCATCTCCTGGTTCCTCCACCAACAGGAAGTGGTCATCTCCTGGTTCCTCCACCAACAGGAAGTGGTCATCTCCTGGTTCCTCCCCAGCAGCCAATGGGATTTGATGTGATGTGGGTGATTGAATCAGAACATTTGACACATGCTGGCAATCTCCATTTTTAACACGCAGGAACACTTCAGTATTTATCACTGTAGTATTTCTTGATGTTTTTTGTCTCCTTAAACATCCATCCATCATCCCTTCATCCCTCCATCTTCCCCCTCTCCTCCTGTTCAGGGGGGGTGGGGGTGGAGCCTATCCCAACAGCCTTCCCCCACAGGTCACCAGTCCATGGCAGGGCCAACACATAGAGACAGACAACATCTGCCGTCAACCAAGAGTGGCGGGAAAGAAAGTGACATCTGTACCGCTGCGTCTGAGCCATAAACCTGGCTCAAAGGAAACCTTAATCATCTGGAAAGGTCGCGACCTTTGGATTCAGACATAAAGCAGTGGGGTGGGGGGGGGGGGCAATGGGTGGCGGGGCACATGAATAAAGATGAACAGCATTAACTGCTGCAGCATCACGAACCTGAGTGGAAATGGCAGCTGTGAAGACATTTCACGGCGTGTCTCATTTAAACTGAAGCTCGGTACATGGCGGAAGAGATTAGGCAACACATGAAAGGCTCACAAGCCGGTGCTGATGCTGCGGCGACGGAGCCTCCTGAGCCAGGCGTTCTCCTAGACACATTCAGAGTTCAGTGTCTCCCTGATTTGTCTAGAGTTGGGAAATTCGTGCCGGTGCGTCTCTCCATGCCAACTTGACAGGACTGTCAGCTGCACAGGGCTCAATTAAGGAAGTACATGTGGAGCAGGTCTCCGAGGCTGCCGGCGCCGCTGCCTCATCAGTGTTCAGGATGTGCGAAGACAGCATTCAGTTCTTCAGAGTCAGACTACAACTAATGATCCTAGAACCACCTGAGGACATCACAAGGCCAAAGATGAGTTTGACTGAGGGTTTGAGATTCCAGAGCACACCATGTTTGTGTTGGAGGGATGAAGTCGCGCCTCTTTGCCCGTTTCAGGATGGTTAACCGGAGTTCTGGACTCAGTCAGAAACGCCTCGGTATCAGCGAGGACTGAAGTCTCTGCAACCTCTTGGTCCTGCAGTGTTCCTCCTCCATGGTTCGAGGGCTAACAGTTACAGCTGCTAACGTTAGCATTGCTAATCTGATGATGACATGTGGTACTGACTCAGTTCTACTTGGCCTCGGAATGAATTTAAGTCATATTTTCTCAACATCTTCTTCTTCTGTACATTTTATTCAGTTTGTATCCTCCTCCTTTCTTTCCTCTCTGTCCTCCTGTATGTGTTATACATAAATTATACGTGTTACTAACTCCTCTTCTTCTCCCCTCATCCCAGATCCTGGTGCTGCTGGAGGAGGCTCCAGACCTGAAGAGGCTCCATCTGCCACCCGTAGATCCACCTGCTCACGTCCCCATCTGTCCATCAGTCTCTCCTTTCTCTCTCTCTTTATCCCTGTCCCTCTCTTTCCTCCATTCTCTGTCTTTGTCTCTGTCCATCAGTCTCTCCTCCTTTCTCTCCCTCTTTATCTCTGTCCCTCTCTCCTTCTGTCTCTCTGTCTTCCTCCATTCCCTGTCTTTGTCTCTGTCCATCAGTCTCTCCTCCTTTCTCTCTCTCTTTATCTCTGTCCCTCTCTTTCCTTCTGTCTCTCTGTCTTCCTCCATTCTCTGTCTTTGTCTATGTCCATCAGTCTCTCCTCCTTTCTCTCTCTCTCTTTATCTCTGTCCCTGTCTCTCCTTCTGTCTCTCTGTCTTCCTCCATTCTCTGTCTCTGTCCATCAGTCTCTCCTCCTTTCTCTCTCTCTTTATCTCTGTCCCTCTCTCTTTCCTTCTGTCTCTCTGTCCTCCTCCATTCTCTGTCTTTGTCTCTGTCCTGCTCTTTCCTTCTGTCTCTCTGTCTTCCTCCATTCTGTCTTTGTCTCTGTCCATCAGTCTCTCCTCCTTTCTCTCTCTCTTTGTCTCTGTCCCTCTCTTTCCTTCTGTCTCTCTGTCTTCCTTCATTCTGTCTTTGTCTCTGTCCATCAGTCTCTCCTCCTTTCTCTCCCTCTTTATCTCTGTCCCTCTCTTTCCTTCTGTCTCTCTGTCTTCCTCCATTCTCTGTCTTTGTCTCTGTCCATCAGTCTCTCCTCCTTTCTCTCCCTCTTTATCTCTGTCCCTCTCTTTCCTTCTGTCTCTCTGTCTTCCTCCATTCTCTGTCTTTGTCTATGTCCATCAGTCTCTCCTCCTTTCTCTCTCTCTTTATCTCTGTCCCTCTCACCTTCTGTCTCTCTGTCTTCCTCCATTCTCTGTCTTTGTCTCTGTCCATCAGTCTCTCCTCCTTTCTCTCTCTCTTTATCTCTGTCCCTCTCTCTTTCCTTCTGTCTCTCTGTCCTCCTCCATTCTCTGTCTTTGTCTCTGTCCATCAGTCTCTCCTCCTTTCTCTCTCTTTATCTCTGTCCCTCTCTTTCCTTCTGTCTCTCTGTCCTCCTCCATTCTCTGTCTTTGTCTCTGTCCTGCTCTCCTGCTCTCTCTCCGTCCCCACTGATCCTGGATCTGCTCCACCTTCCTGCTGGTAAAGGAAGGTTCTGGTGGCTGCTGTTGCAGGATGTGCTGCTGATGGAGAATTGTTGGGTGGAGGTTCATTGAAGGAGGGAGGTGCTGGACCTGCTCTACTTGGACAGAGTCAGGACAGAACTTTGGTTGGGGTTTGGTGCTATACAAATAAACCTGACTTTGACTCTTTACCTTCCACCCATCTTCATCTTCCCAGGCCACAAGGTCCAGCTGGGGGGTCCTGAGGCATTCCCAGGCCAGTGTGGTGATGTGGTCCCTCCAACCGGTCCTGGATCTACCCTGCAACCTCCCAGCTGGACCTGCCGGGACCACTTGGCCTTCTGGCTCAGTTCTCTTTTTGTATCATTGGCGCTCCGCATGTGTGGATGCTGCCATCTTGTTCTGGTGATGTCATTCAGCACCAGTCAAGAACCGACTGACTTCATGAAAAGAAAATGAGGTTCTGAAGTCAGCTACAGAACGTCCCTGGCAGCGATTTGAGCCAGAATCATCCTCCTCTTGTTTGTGATGTTGTTTGGTCAGAGGTATGACATCATATTAATGAGCGATGGCCTCATCAGGGGAGCTAATGGACGGAAACGCTTACACGCCATTGACAGATTTAATGGCGTGTAGAATCTCAAACGACCTTGGAACGACTATGATTTGACAGTGCGTCTCGTTGCTGATGGGGCTGAGATTGTGACACCATTGGGACTTATTGATACAAATCGACAGGGATCAAGATGGGGGGTTTGGCGTGGCGTACCCAACGTGACATGGCCGTCCTACCCAACTGCTACTGAGGGCGTACAACCTCTCTGGCTGACATGTTTTCATTCTGCTCGTCTTGGCATCGGCGGTCAGATTGAGCTGTCAGAAACGGCCGAGCTGAGAACTCACTCTCAGGAGGATGTGAGTATCAGATCATTTCTCTTGGCAGGTGAACGGCGCCATCAGTCAAACAGAGACAAATGATTGACAGGTGACCTCGATCTGATTAATTCCTGGGTAATGAGCCTGGGTCATGTGACTTACACTGCCCCCAGCTGTCTGTGACATGTTTCACTTCAATTTCAGTGTTCTTTTAGTCTCTCTGAGTCTTTAAATATGAGTTGTTAATTGCTGGCTGGTATAATTATGGTCTGCCTGATTATCGGTTCCATGTCTCCTCAGAGTCTCACTGTGTCCCACTTTCAGGGATTGAGGCCGCTGCGCTCAGTGGACCAACATGGACGTGGAGAGACTCTGTGGAGACGCGGATGTGGGAATGGAACTGACGAGCAGGAGAGTCCTCCGACCCAGATGACCCAGAAGTTACTGGTCCCACGTCTCCTCAAGTTCATGGAAAACAGGGCTGTACGGTGTATTTATACCCCAACAGCTGATGTCACTCACCAGCAATTCTGTTACGGCCCCACAAGCAGACAGGAGAACAGCCTGAGGACACTGCTTGGTTCCTGTGCTTCCTTCATTGAGCAGGTCAGCTCCCCCCGTATCCTGGGACGTGATCCATAAACAAATAGTCACAATTATGCTGGGAGTCAATCTCTGATTTATGATTTATGGAACGCTCTGATGAGCAAGGCCAGGCCTCTGACACGTCAACATGTTGCATTGTTAGCGTAACTGATTTGAAGGTTTTTCCCCACTGGTGAACTGTGTTTCGATGCATGAGCACCATTTGGTGCCCAGATACTAACAAGCCACCGACCAGATGGGATTCATGAGAACCTTTGGTGAAACCAAACCCCAGGAAGGCGTTGGTGGTTCCAGGGTCGGTCAGAGGGAACAGCTGGACAGAGAAGAGTGAACAGTCCACGAGAAGGTTTATTATGGTCATCATGTCCAGTCAACAGCCCAACCTGAAACTATGTACACTCCTACATACTCACCTGTGCTGAGGGCAAACCCAGGGGACTCCTTTACACCTGGAGACGCTTCAAATCAGCCTGGCTGCTTCTAGCTGGCTTCGACTTTACCGACATTCAGAGGTCTAGAACAAGAACCACTTACACCGAGGCAACAGTGACATTCTTTGATAGACTGAAACGCAGAGGGAGGTGAGCGGGTCGGCCGGTCCGAGCCAGCGCATCCGTCACTGAGCCGCCACCCCCCTGATGCTGGGACCAACCTGCTGCCTGTGCATGTCCACTTACTCTGAGCACTGCTGAGGGAACTATGACTCTTATTTCTGTTTCCTGTTGTTTGTCTTCTATTGTGTTAAATGCATAAAGTGATGTGGAACCTCTGAGGACACAGGAAATGGTCAGAACCCTTCGTCCTGCATCAGATGACAACAATAAGATGAGGCTGAAAGGCTGCGATATTTCCTCACTGAAACCAAATGAGGAAAACCAACAAGACATCTAACACGCAATAAAGACTTCATTAAAAATAGCTGCCAAAATGAACCCTACAGCTCAGTGCAGGGGGAATCTAACGATGAGACTCGTGATCAAATTACCGCGTGATGAACCTGCCGCTGGGACGATCAAAGTTTACACATAAAGTCTTTTTGACCATCGTGTCAAACTGGCCTGCTGCTCTCTTCCTGTACACAGGTCTGATAATAATAATGATAATAATCATTATCATTATTACAATAAGAGGAGGACAAGGGGTCAAGGGTCACCACCCCGATGGCAGAACAACACTGAATCAACATTAAGATGTCAAAACTATCAGTGAATGTTGAATCAATGATTTTGAAATCTTGATTTTTCATCAGGTTTGAACCCTGAAACGATCTTATTTCAATTATGTAAAATAAACAGAGATCAACATAAAAGCAAGGTAAGTTCAACTTAAATCTATGTGTATATGTACCCCCCCCCCCCCCCCCATGGGAACTGTGCTCCCAGTGGCGGTGGCGCCCCCAGCAGGTCAACGTGTCCTGCCTCACTGCACCAGGCACATGACAGCGTTGTAGACGTGGGTGGAGCCCAGATGCCAGTCTACCTGAGCATCTGTGGAACACATCAGAACAACACAGATACGTGGAGTCGCCGCCGCTCTGACAACCGCGCACACGACACCTGGCAGTTTTCTTTCAAGTTTACGATACGTTGAAGTCTTTTATTCCTCTGTTTCCTCCCGTCAACACTTGCCAAGGAGGAGCAGTGCAATTGACCAAACTCAACATGAAGTCAAACTTTGTCTTTTCAACCCTGAAAAAAGCAAAGATAATCAACATTGATTCCAAATTATTTAGCTTGAATGATGGACTCCAACGATGGTTCCAATGGGACGTCAACACTGACCCGGCAGTGAGGCGGTGGTCTGAGAGCAGCGACGGCTGCAGACATGCTTGTACTTTAAGGCATTGAAGGAGACGCAGCGGTGAACGGACAGACAGGCACACCCCCTCTGAGCTGTGGCTCGCTATGGGAAGTTAGCCCAACCATCAGACCCATTCACTCGGCGGCCATGTTCCCCTGATGTCACGCTCCAGGTGGGGAGTTAGAAGTTGGCCAATGTCTTACTGCTGTGTTCCAGGTTTTGATTTTTATTAACACATGAGACAAAGTATCATTTTAGCACTTCCTCATTCACCAGAAACTGAAAAAAGTAAAATCCAGATGGACTGAAGTATATTTGAAGGTGAAATAGCATATTTGATCATCAGCTAATGCTGCTGGTTGTTACACATTCTCAGCCATCTAACTCCCTCCTGTAATGCCCAGCCACGAAGCAATCTGTAACATGCAGAAATACAACATAAAAGTATATACGTAGTCGTGTAACGTTAGCTTAACCATGTGAGCAACCACCAGAAACATTAGCTACGAGTTTGGTAAATGCTAACTTCAGCTTGGCTAACTGACATCAGACACATTGTCTTACCTTCAAATATGGCTGACATTCCCAGATTTTTATCATGAATCTTTTTTATCAGTTGCTGGTCAACCAGGAAATGATGACATGATAATGATTTCTCAGCTTCGGCAACTGGAGCGGAGCGGCGCGACATATCTGAGCTCCTCACTCGGAGCACCATGTCAGAGCAACATGGCTGCCGCGTGGATGTGGTGCATGTTGCTGAGGTCAGATAAGCCTCACGAGAAAAAGTAAAGTAGCAGGTAGGAGGAGGCAGAAGTCAAAGAGGGCAGTGACAAAATAATTCCTTTCCAAGTGACGAACATGTTGGGTACATTCGGGTCGGCTGGTCGTTCGTGCAGAAGCTCAGTTCAACTCAGTACCTAGAAAAAGGGGCTGCAGAGATTTGCTGAACGGATAAATTCTCACATTCTACTGGATCAGTCATCAAAAATAATTCTGATCAAAATACACTGTACAGTAATTATAGGAAAAATAAAAACGTCACAGACTGGCTACCATCACCTACCAGCTGCAGTGAGACAGACGAGGACGCCCAGGAGCATCTGACAGTTCATAACGATACAATCAACTACATCGAGGGTGAGTATGTCCTCGCTGACCTCATGTCTACGGTCCTAATTATTAGAATATATGGGCAAGAAAGTCCACCAGCGGTGAAGACGGCGTGTCAAAGTCCCAGCAGCACTCATGTTTTCATGGTACAAATCGGAACCACGATGACCAGAATCACAGTGCAGGTGGCGGCAGCGATCAGAGCTCCGATCTTACACACCTTTGCCCTCCTGAACTCCGCCTCTTTCCTCTTGAGTAGCGAATCATAGCCTGGCGTGTAGATGTCCTCCATCCAGTACTCCAGATTGTTGGGGTTGAGGGACTCGTGCGTCTGGCGAGACAATCGGGCAACGAGTTAGAGACGCATGGTGGATTTAAGGGTGACAGGTGAGAGACATGAGAGACGGTGGAGACCGGAGAGCAAATGCAGTGCAACTGAACAGTTCCAGACGGCAGCGGGTCGGACACAAGCTGAGTCCCCGCCAGGCTGAAGCACGAGACCGCGCCTCCTTACAGGTCTTTATTTAGCGCCGACGTGGTTGTCAAACAGACAATGTGAGGGAACCAGAGGATGAGACTGAGGACGACCTGACCCTCTTCTCCTGAGGTGAGAGCGGCACAGGAGGAACCTGCTCTCACATTCCCCGCCTCACCAAACACTCGTATCACCAGTTGCTCTAAAGAGGGGCAGGCTGGTCCTGGACCTGGTCCTGGTCCCCCAGGTCTGCATCACTTATAGTTTTGATATCTTATCCTGGGGAAATAACTGGACCCGGAAATATTGGTGAATCCAGGACACTCATGATTTGAGAACGACTCTGTGTTCCAGAGGTTCCTGCATCAATAGAATCCTCATCCTCACACAGCTGCACACATCTGTACACAGCTGCACACATCTGTACACACCTACACACATCTGCACACAGCTACACACACCTGTACACACCTACAAACACCTACACACATCTGTACACACCTGTACACATCTGCACACAACTACACACATCTGTACACAACTACAAACAGCTGCACACACCTGTACACATCTGCACACACCTACACACATCTGCACACACCTATACACATCAGCACACAACTACACACATCTGTACACACCTACACACATCTGCACACAACTACACACATCTGCACACAGCTACACACATCTGTACACACCTACAAACAGCTGTACACAACTACACACACCTACACACATCTGTACACACCTACACACATCTGTACACACCTACACACATCTGCACACAACTACACACAGCTGTACACACCTACAAACAGCTGTACACACCTACAAACAGCTGTACACACCTACAATCTGTACACACCTACACACATCTGTACACAACTACACACATCTGTACACACCTACACACATCTGTATACATCTACACACATCTGTACACACCAACAAACAGCTGTACACACCTACACACATCTGTACACATCTACACACATCTGTACACACCAACAAACAGCTGTGCACACCTACACACATCTGCACACAACTACACACACCTGTACACACCTACAAACACCTACACACATCTGCACACAGCTACACACATCTGTACACACCTGTACACATCTGCACACAACTACACACATCTGTACACAACTACAAACAGCTGCACACACCTGTACACATCTGCACACACCTATACACATCTGCACACAACTACACACATCTGCACACAGCTACACACATCTGTACACACCTACAAACAGCTGTACACAAATACACACACCTACACACATCTGTACACACCTACACACATCTGCACACAACTACACACATCTGTACACAACTACAAACAGCTGTACACACCTACACACATCTGTACACATCTACACACATACACACCAACAAACAGCTGTACACACCTACAAACAGCTGTACACACCTAAACACATCTGTACACATCTACACACATCTGTACACACCAACAAACAGCTGTACACACCTACAAACAGCTGTACACACCTACACACATCTGTACACACCTACACACATCTGTACACACCTACAAACAGCTGTACACACATACAAACAGCTGTACACACCTACACACATCTGTACACATCTACACACATCTGTACACACCAACAAACAGCTGTACACACCTACACACATCTGTACACATCTACACACATCTGTACACACCAACAAACAGCTGTACACACCTACACACATCTGTACACACCTACAAACAGCTGTACACACCTACAAACAGCTGTACACACTTGCATACATCTGCACACAACTACACACATCTGCACACACCTACACACATCTGCACACAGCTACACACATCTGTACACATCTACACACATCTGTACACACCAACAAACAGCTGTACACAACTACACACATCTGTACACACCTACAAACAGCTGTACACACTTACACACATCTGCACACAACTACACACATCTGTACACACCTCCACACATCTGTACACACCTACAAACAGCTGTACACAACTACACACATCTGTACACAGCTACACACCCCTGTACACACCTACAAACAGCTGTACACACCTACACACATCTGTACACACCTACAAACAGCTGTACACACTTGCATACATGTGCACACAACTACACACATCTGCACACACCTACACACATCTGCACACAGCTACACACATCTGTACACACCTACAAACAGCTGTACACAACTACACACATCTGTACACACCTACACACATCTGCACACAGCTACACACATCTGTACACACCTGTACACATCTGCACACAACTACACACATCTGTACACAACTACAAACAGCTGCACACACCTGTACACATCTGCACACACCTATACACATCTGCACACAACTACACACATCTGCACACAGCTACACACATCTGTACACACCTACAAACAGCTGTACACAAATACACACACCTACACACATCTGTACACACCTACACACATCTGCACACAACTACACACATCTGTACACAACTACAAACAGCTGTACACACCTACACACATCTGTACACATCTACACACATCTGTACACACCAACAAACAGCTGTACACACCTACAAACAGCTGTACACACCTAAACACATCTGTACACATCTACACACATCTGTACACACCAACAAACAGCTGTACACACCTACAAACAGCTGTACACACCTACACACATCTGTACACACCTACACACATCTGTACACACCTACAAACAGCTGTACACACATACAAACAGCTGTACACACCTACACACATCTGTACACATCTACACACATCTGTACACACCAACAAACAGCTGTACACACCTACACACATCTGTACACATCTACACACATCTGTACACACCAACAAACAGCTGTACACACCTACACACATCTGTACACACCTACAAACAGCTGTACACACCTACACACATCTGTACACACCTACACACATCTGTACACAACTACACACACCTACACACAGCTGGGACTCCTCGGGGGGGGGGATTACAGTTTCAAACTGAAGTGTCTGGAACAGAGACAGAAGGTCCTCAAGTCCAGACTCAGCTGTTCACCTGGCAGGGGGGTCAGGGACTCTCATTGGACAAGGACCCACCTCCCACCTCCACTGTCCTCCTCCCAGGACGTTTGGCTGCTCCTGGTGCAGCTCCAGAGTCTCCAGCAACTCTCAGTGCAGCAGAGCTGAGCGAGATCCTCGCCCTCGGCCCCGAGCCAGGCTGAACAGCCAGGACCCCTGCAGATCTGCGGGGCTGAGAGAAAACTGAACGCTGCCATGTGTAGCAGGACGTCCTGATCCATCTCAGACCCGCCGGATGACGTCCACAGCACTTCAGCAAGAAAGCTGATCTCTGAGTAGAAACAGATTAAAACCCTGGAATCTATTCTCGCTCCGTGAGTGGACACGAGGGAGACACAGGACGCCACTGAGGAGCTTGTGAGGACGGTCAGAGACAACACACTCAGCTGGAGGAGGGACTGATCTGTGTGAGCAGACACGCACACACACACACACACACACACGTCTGTTTGATACATAGGTTAATAAAATAAAGGCATCAGAACAACAATTCCCACACAACTTGACTGTCAATCATGAAGTCCGGTTGAAGCTGAAGATGGTGGCTGTCTGCCTCCATGTTTTTGTGCCTCGAATGCTGCTTGGCTGGGAGACTGACTGGTGGTCAGGTGACCAGGAAAGAAGTCACAGCATCGAGCTGGTTCTCCACTACTGGGCTTGCTCACTTTAGCTGCACAGCTAACCAAGCTAACTAGTGCAACAAGGAAAGTTATCTGAGCATGAGAAGAATGAAGAACCTGACCCAGTAAGAACACACCCCAACACTGGCAGACAGGTGTGACTCTCAGAAGTTACTGGACATTCAGGTCTCTACCGACATGTTCTGGGACTGGGCTGGGTCCGGTTTACGGGACCGAGCCTCTGCTCGTCTGCTCTCAAAGTCACCCTCATTTTGTGAAGAGAATCTGAAAAGGCAGGTCTGTAAAGTAAAGAAGGTTTGGCCGGACGCACCTGCAGGTCCAGAGGGCTCAGCTGCTTCCCCTTCTCCCCTGAGTTGCGTTTGTACTCATCGATGGTCCAGGACGGCTGGCCGCGTTTCCCGTCCGCCAGGCTGGTCAGCCTCAGCTCGGTGTACAAGGGGCTTCCTTTCACGTGAGCCTTGACGGATGGCGTGAAATGATGTGGAGAGAAAACTTGCTCAGTCAGGTAGGACTCCTTTGGTGGTTTGGAGGGGCGGTGGTGCTGGGCGAGCTCGTACTGGCGGTCTCGCTCCACCTGCCGACGGACAGAAGGCAAACATGAAGGTCTTTGAGTTCAGAGACTTCAGAGTCAAGCGGAACCACGTTACACCAGCTCAGCAATAACACGGTGGACACATGCCAACCAAGACCCCTACCAACATCCACGATTACCAATGAAGTAACAACCAGGTTGTGTATTTGTAGGAACTGAGTACGTCACAGGGTACAGGGTAACATGTCGTGTTGTATCCAAACACAATTATGACACAACACATGAGCAAAGCAGTGAAAGTACCGCGTAGTGACATCAGAACAAGTACTCGAGGATGTGACGTGCACCAGGAGGAGTCAGAGAATGAGATTTACAGAAAACGTGAGATTGGACCAATGAGGGTCTTCCTTCTGTGTTCCTGTTAGAAACACGCCTGTAGTTCACCTCCATGCTTCTGGTACGTCCATGTTACACGCTTGTGTGGCTGATTTAGCATAGCTCCCGTCATTTCCATATCATATGTATACGTGTGTGTGTGTGTGTGTGTATACACACACACACACACACACGTATACACAGTCTTCATTAATGTCGTGTTTTTCCTACGATGGCTGAGAAGCTGCAATAACAGCTCAAACACCTGGAGGTTTCGTTGGCGTCTTGGACCGCTGGATGTTTCCAGCAGGTGAGAGCATCAGTAGATTTTCAGGAAGTGCGTTTCCTCAGATTGATGGATTCTGAAGCAGCTTCCAGATCAGTGCTGAGATAACGAGATGAACACTTTACCAGAGAAACTTTAATATGTGCAAGACAAGCAGCTCAGGATGTTATTGAGATCGGAGGGTTTATTTTTAAGTTTTTAATATCACCAGGCCGCTGATGTGAGCGCCAGGGGAGCGGCGGTAGACGCTACCGAGCAGATGAATGGAGGTACCCGTGTGCTGTACAGTGAACATGTGAACCTGAACGTGTACCATAAAACGTCTGCAATCCCCCACACGGAAAACACGTGACGCACGCGGCTGCTGAGTTCTGCTCTCTTCATACGTTATGATGGCAGCTTGTGCAGGATTTCCTTATATGGACACCTACAACCACCTTTCCTTGAACTGCAAGAACACATTTACTCCAGTAGGTTTATATTCCAAAGGTTTTGAAGCTCTTATTCTAGATCTTCGGCTCTCGTGTGACAGTGGGCGTCTGGATCAGACCAATGCTGAGCGTCACTAGGCTCCTCTTCACCTGTATGAGGTGTTGAGCGTAACGTGGATGAGCGGCGCCTCCTCCTCAGTGTGCAGATGTACTTTGTGCTAAGGAAACAACTTGTTTCTTGTTTGTCTGTCAAATATTAATATTCAACGATCAACACTGAGGTCTGACCGACTCAGTGTCAGACCAGGTGTCAGGCCAGGGGGTGCAAATTTCACCAGTAACGACAAGAAGAAGAATCCAGGCTTTCTGACCCACGTCATCGGGTGTTGTGACCTCCGAGGTTTGACTGCATTGGATTTTTGAAACAAAACATCTTGGTAAAGGTTTGAGTGCCGTTGTGCAGTCATTCAGCGCTGACAAGAGACCGCACAGACGAGTGGGAAGTCGTTCCACGTCCTGCGAGTGAAGCTTGTTTGTGGTCCAACAGGACGTAAAGCGCCATGCAGCAGGTGATACTGGTTCACCTCCAGCTTCTCTCACTTCCTTCTGGTGAACAACTGCTCCCTCGTCTCAGCCGCAAACAGAGAACCCAGCGTTCCCAGCGACAGCGCATCGACCGCTTCGATCCTGTGGCGTTCACACGCAGCCGTCATCACAACAACCGCTGGCGTCTATGAAGGTGAAGCACAACTGTGTGTTTGTCTTCATTAGGCAAGAAGTGGCTCTTTGGTCACAGTCAGCAGTCTGTGTTAATTGGACGGCCGGTAGACAGGTCCTCAGAGAGATGAGTGTTATATAGCAGAATGGCGATGACTCACTGACCGCCAACACTTCACCATGAGAAGCCTCCTCGTCACGACCAGCTGCTCGACAAATGTCAGCATTCGTGTCGTCTTCGGTGACCACAAACCTGAGAGGGACTGAAAGAACTCCTGTTGGTTCTTTTGAGAAATCCAGTTCTAATGTTGGATCCAAGAGTTCTGCTTATCACAAACCACCACCAACTCTGGACCCCTGGACTTAGAATATTAGCAATGTTACGCACAACAGAAGACGCGCCCACGTCACAGCTCACTCAGCTGGAGGCTGGACCGGCGTGAAGAACGCTTTGCAAAAAACCTTCAGTTGTTCAAGTCTTTAGGGACTTCAAGGGTTCAGCTTGTGGAGCGGCTGACAGACCTGGCAGAACAAAACTGTCTGATACCTTCATTTCTGCATCGTTCTCATTAGTTTATTAACAGATAAATCAAACCTGAGCTGCAGCCATCACCGTTTCTACTGCAGGAGCCCAGAGGTATTGATTCTGATATTGATCAGAAGGAGCTGAGGTGGCTGAATCACGTTTATGTCTTCTTGAGACGCAGGATCAGCCTGGATTCAGCTCATCCACCCGCTACATCTGGTGACTCGGCCTGGTGAGACTCAGGCGTGGTTGTCCTCCTGCTCTGCACCCTGATCAGCCCCCCCCCCCCCCCCACGCCTCTGTAAATGCCTGCTGATTCAGCAAAAAGGTATTTGTGCCACGACCACACCTGTGGTGCATATCTGCCCTCTAGGACAGCTACAGGAGGCAACACGACTCCCACAAACCATGTTAGACTGAGTTTGTCATCCCAAGTTTGAGTTCAAATGCAGACACTGAAGAACTCATCTGAGCCAAACCAAATGCTGGCGTGAGCTTTCACTCCATTCAAAGCAGCGCTACCTTGATCTGTATGAACGCCCGCTGATGGTGCGCTTTCAGACGCTGACCAATCGAACAGTGAGATGGAGCTAGAGACGGGGTCCTGGCTGGTCCCGGTGAACGTGAGGGAACGATGGAACAAGCACGTCCACCTCTGGCAGCATCGAGTCTGTTCATTACAAACATCCTTGTACAATCGTGGCTGGAGTTCCTCGCCGTTCTCTGCCGCACGCCACTGAGCAGCCTGATCCACTGTAAGCTTCCAATACATTCCCCTCTTTGATTTCATGACTTAACAAGCAAGCGACTGTTCGTGGGGCACTGGAGCAAAAACTGGTGAAGAATAAAACGTACAAGTCAGGAGGCAACAGCGGAAATGGCGTTGATGTCACAATCCTGCAGCTCAGCTCAGGTTTTGCGTAGTGAACTCTGAATCTGGCTCGACTGCCATGTTTTTACTTTCTATCAATAACTTTATCGCACACCCATCTGACAGCTAATGCCTGTGAGAAAAAAGGATTCTGATGGAGGGATTCAGCTCCAGCAAACCCCTACAAGTGGGCAGAAGCGTGACTGACATGTGAACAATGTCTCCAGACTGATGCGTGAGGAGGATTCGTAGCTTTTGTCTTACTGACAACACACATGCCAGAAGACTGACGAGGCGGCAGCAGTCACGTGGGAGGAGGGTGAAGTTGCCGTGAGGCAACGGTTCAGCAAGCAGCAGGTCCAGTGTGTATTGCAGATTCTGGGTTATTGTTTTGGTTTGGTTTTGTCTGATAAGCAGAGAAAAAAAATGGAGACACTGAGCTGAAATGAATAAATTACATGAACACAGTTAGTTTGCAAAACCACGAACCAACTGTCCACGCAGGGACCGAACCTCGGCTCGTACTGAGCGGTTCAGGTGTTTAGGATCCGACTTGCCTCACTTAAGGCCACCGCACGAGTGGCGTGGAAGATGGTTGTGATGCAGGTGTGCAAGCTTGCAGCAGCAGCAGTAGAGCAACGGTCCATTATCCAGCCAAAGAACATTCTGATTGGTTTTCCAGCTTCAGTTGGGCATGAGAGTCCAGTGTAGGATGGTGACTGTACACAATAGAAGTTACCAGCGATGCATTTACGGTACCTGTGAGTGCATGTTAGGCTACATGCTAAGCTAACATTATGGGAAATATGACTGGAGGGGGTAAAGAGCTGTGGCACCCCTGGAGTTCTGAAAGGCTTCTGGCAATATTTGGATTTAATGAACCTGAGGGAAGCATGAGACAGACGAGACGCTGCGTGGAGATAATTTACTCAACATATCAGCTCCAAGCGAGGGCATTATCGTCACATGCTCATATTTTCATAATTCAAAGCCCTTTCATAGTTAGAAAAGTAATTCATACTTGCTTGTATTGATTGATGGAAAATTAGCCATGTGCAGTCACGTGGAAAACTGAGGATGCATCACATTCAGCCACACAGCGATGGATCTTGGACTCGTATTTCTAGACTCCAAACCTTGTGATACACAATTCGTGCCATCCCACAGCATCACGTCTGTCTGCAGGTGTTTTCTCAGCTGGCAATGATGTGTTGAGAAGCCCCAACGTATCAGCCGGTGTTAACAGGCATCTTCATTCTCAGTGACCTTCAGGGAGAAGCTAAATGGGGCGAATGTTAATGAAATGACCCTTTACTCTGAGCAGCTCCTGCACTGCCGTCTGCTGCGTCAGCGCATTTCTCCAGAAGCCGTCAACCGTGACACTAACCCGGGAAGGTCTGCATAAGTTGGCCGCTGCTGACAGAACGCCTCACTTTGATCTGTGATGCTGGACAGCACTACCTGAGACGCTGTCATTCAGTTCTTCTGGTCATGTCCTCATCGTCCTTGTAACTTCAGCTGGTGGATAACAAACAAGAACCCCCCTGCAGCAGCTAAAGAGAAGCCGGGTGTCCGACCTGAAACATTCACCATCTTAGGTTTCACATTCCTGACAGCTTAGTTTTAACTTGCAGTATCTAGACGAAGTAGTTTAAGAAAATTGATGTTAGCAGAGCTCAACACACCCAACACATGGTTCACCAACGTTTCCGCTGCGTCCCTTAGTCTCGCTGCCCCCCCCCCGCGCTGTATTTCCCAGAATGCCGGAAAATCCTTTTAATCTAAAAAGTGAGGCTGTGAAAATATTCTCCAAGCTGGTTGCAAAAATAGAAATGCTAATTGGAAACCTAAGTTTATGACTTCAGCTTGGAATAAATTAAAGTAAACAAAGACCTGCTTTCCTGACACAGGAAGACGCTGTGGTTTATCTCATCTCAGCTCATTCATACAGGCCGCCATGTTTCCCACTGGGCTCGCCGCCACCAGTTGTTACCTGTTGACAGCTCACTGATGGAGCGGTAGAATGAACTGAGTGTTTTCAAACACCCAGAGGCATCCAGGCCATTTTTAGTCCCTCTAACTTGATAGGATTAACTGTTCTTCTCCGAGGACGGCAGTGAATGCATCTGTTGACTGAGAGAGAGACGCCACCAGAGACCGAGGGGCCGCCTGGCAATAGCGGAGCAGCTCCAACATATTGGCTCAGATTTAACACGCCAATCTTTCACAGCTGATGGAAGTGCTTTTTTAAAATCCCTCATCATTTATCTGCTCCAGAGGGAGTCTTTGTTTCTATCAGAAACGTGTGACTACTTATATTTAGGGTTTGCAGGAAACAAGGCAGACAGCACTCTGGAGAGAAAGCAGGAAACATAAAATAGCAGAAGAATTGATGCTTTATCCCTCCATTCGTCAAAATCAGTGTAACCTGGGTTGCGGAGCATCATTCAGCTCTGGACTCCAAATCTCAACCACTGACATGGATGGGACATACTAGCAAGGAGGCTAAAATCAAACAGTGCCGGTGCCAGTCGCTTTAGTATCTGTACGGTGCAAATCCGCATTTGACAATTAATATACTGGATAGATCTCACTCATCATCGCTCCCTAAAGATATTACTGATGTCTATTAAATGCTATAAAGCCTTTTTATGATGTGACATAAAGCATATTCACAGTGTGGCCATGCTAGGAAGCTAAGGTGCTGGATAACGTTGTACTTCTGTGTTCCAACCTGCAACTGGTATGTACGGAGAATGTGACATGTTCTTATTTCATCCCTTCCCGGCTGAGACGATCACATTTACCTCGGTGACGTTGTCTACCCCTCCCAGAACACCCATCCACACGTCTCACGCAGCAATTCATCCCTGTTTCCTGTTGCAGTCTGAGCGCCTTCCTACCAGTCCGAGTGGAGCAGCTGGAGTGCGGCAGACACACAGCACCTTGGAGCACACAGCTCGTTCATCCCTTGGAGTCAGCACTGCCTTCACCTCCACAACATGCAGCCACCAGGAACCAGTGCCGACGAGTTCCTGTGAACCGCAGGCTGGAGGGTCTGACCGGACTGATGTTTGTGAGGAATTATTCCAACACTCTGCTCCATGTGATTGTGGTGATTGAACCAGTAAATCAGCTCTGGTGAACAGAAGTTGATGATCTTCCAGGTTCACTTCATCAAGATCATCTTCACTAATGACTGGTGACCCTTCCAGGGTGAACCCTGCCTCTCGCCCGAGGGCTGCTGGCATAGGCTCCACCCCCCACCCGCGACCTTTTACACGATAAGCAGTGGAAAATGGATGGATGCATCTTCACTAATGAACCCTCTGATGATGCTGGAAGCCAGAATGCTACGGTTAGCAGTGCTAAGCTAACGTTAGCCTAGGAAGAAGCTACACCAGGGTCACGTGACTTCAAGGTCACCACCACTAAGCTTCAGGGTTCTTGTGTTTCCTGATGACCTTTAATGACCTTCATGACCTCTGCAGGCTCCTCTAGACTCTTGTTAGGTTTTTAAGGGATACAAATTTCAACATCCAAATTTAATTATGTAGAATATAACTTTCACTGGTGTTGACCACAGACATATTTCAAGCATTTACTCAAAAACCCAGTAACTTGGAGTTGATGGACCTGGACACTCAACAATACCTTATGAATGGGTTTTTGGATGAATGCCTGTGAAAACACAGACATGGACTCATGAACATGAGTGGGTTCATTCTTTTTCAGCTGTTAAAATGAGTTGGTACCTCTTTGGCCTTCCTGTGTCGCTCTTTTCCCTCGCTGTCCTTGATCTTGCCTTCATCTCCCGGGTGGCAGGAGTAGGACATTGTCCTCCAGTCTCGTGGGGAGTTGGTGATGCTGGAGACCTTCGTATCGAACTCTGTGAAGGTGTTCTCTTCATTTAGTGAGCGAGATGACCTCCTAATGAACATGGTCTTCTTTAGTGCTTTCATCCTGAGGCTGTCACTGTTCCCACCGCCTTCGGTGCAGCACCACTCCCCTGAGGGGCTTGCGTCCACTTTGACATTGTGACCGGTAGTGTGGCACTGGAAGACGTGTGGTGAGAGGCCAGCATCAGGATGCGGCTTGTCTGGGGTGGCACTGGACCCCGAAGCAGATGCCGTCTCACCATGTCTTCCGTTGGCTTCAGGCTCCTGGATCTTCTCATCCAGCTTGTTGAGTTTGGACAAGACCTGGGAGATCTCGCTGCGGACCCCGGACAAGGACTCCAGCTTCTTCTCAATCTCACCAATTCTCATCACCAGCTTACAAACGCTCGATTTGAGCTCGTCGTCAGTGTTTTCCAGCGAATGGAAGAGGCGGTCCAGCTTGGACTTTGCTAGTTTGACTGTGTTGCGTTCAGGGGAGCTGTCACCTTCAGACTTCAGAGTTACCTGAGAGAGAGACCCATTACTGTTGTAGCACGATGACTGGACCACACCCAGAGAGTCACAAACACTCATGTCATCAAGAAAACGAAATATGTCACTGATGTCATCACTGACGATCTCTGAGTCCTCCTCAGAGTGTTTGAAGATGTGTCTTTCTCTATCGCTGTACTTGGTAGGGTATTCTTTCGACTTCTTCTTCTCGGTCTGCTCTGTTTGAGTCCCAATACTAGAGGACGAATCACCTCCTTGAAAAGAAGGACTGTTCATGTTTTTGTCTCGGAATCTTTTCGATGACTCTTTCTTATCCAAACCACTGGGTCCAGTTGCCATCAACACTGCATCCTTTGTTTTTGTTCCATTGGTTTTCTTGGCAAATCCACAGGGGTACGGACCTACATTCTCCTTCATGCTCTGGAAATGCTGCTCGTCGTCTGCGCTGATGTTGCGGTGGAAGTTTTCTTTGATGGGTTTGCTGTTCAGAAAGGACCTCTCGAAGTCTGAAGGCGTCTCCTCTGTGTTCAGACTGAGGCTCTTCACTGGCCACGATGGCTGCCTCCCTGCTTTGTGACAGTGCTTCCTGCTGCTCACGCACTCCGACACTGTGGTAGGACCAAAGTACGTGGACGCCTGTAGGTCATCCAGGCTCTCGTGCTTCACGCGCTGCCTGTCCTGGAGGGGGGAGTTGAGGGCGGGTTCATAGTAAGGGTTACTGTAGGGCAGTTCAAAGCTGTGATTGAAGAAGGTGGCAGGCTTGTGCAGCTCCCGCCTTTGGTATCCCTTCGCCCGACTGGCTGGTTTGCTCTCGGTGGTGACAACCTGGAGGAGCAGAGAGACTCAGTTGACTGAGTGAAAATGCAAAAACACAGCAGTACATCACAGCATTGAGGTTGACCTTAAAAAGAAGTGGTGCAACACTAATTTTCTGTGCCAAACAGTCAGATAGTGGATGCATTCAGGGGACAACCGACCCGCCAAAGATGTTTATGCACCTGTATTCATTAGCTGTGTACTAAGAATGATAATAAAGATATACCTCGTTATTAGATAGCGGTAGGAGCAACGACTCTCAGTGACCTCATCGACTCTGAAACCCAGAGGTCACAAAAAACTCCATCCCACACATTTGTGCCACTTCAGCAAGAAAAGTGTGAACGAGCAACTGTGGTCTTCTGGCGTGCTGTATTGCCCCCAGTGGTCATAGAGAAGACTGCAATCTAGATATGAGCAGGCGCATGTCAACTCTCCAGACCAGCTAGAGGCGTCAAGCCCTTCAATAGCTACATAACTGCACCATGACAGAGACTGAAACCAGCCGCTCACCAGAAACTGCAATAATAGATGAATCAGCAGGTCCCAACCTCCAACTTTTATAACTATGGATTTAAAAGGTAAATTTATTTAAATACCTGAGGCACCTCCGTTGTGGTGAAGAGGGAGCTTAGCCAAAAGGCAAGGCTCTGGATTTAATCTACGTTCCAACCCTCACCTGTGGTCATGAGCTCTGGGTAATGACTGAAAGAACAAGATCCTGAATACAAGCGGCTGAAATGAGTTTCCTCCTCAGGGAGGCTGGGCTCTCCCTTAGAGACAGGGTGAGAAGCTCAGTCCTTCAGGAGGGACTCAGAGTAGAGCTGCTGCTCCTCCAGGTAGAGGAGTCAGTGGAGGTGGTTCAAGCATCTGGTGAGGACGCCTCCTGGACGCCTCCCTCAGGAGGTGTTCCAGGATGTCCGACCAGGAGGAGGCCTTGGGGCCGACCCAGGACACGCTGGAGGGATTATATCTCTCGGCTGGCCTGGGAACGCCTCAGGATTCCCCCGGAAGAGCTGGTGGACGTGGCTGGGAGAGGACAGTCTGGGCTTCTTTGCTGAGGCTGCTGCCCCCACCGGGACCAACCAGATAAGAGGAGGAGGAGGAGGTTCATAGAACCAAACAATTACAATGCGAAGAAAGCAGAATAAAGACAGAAGCATTACCAAAACTCTGTAACCCTAGCATGACATGGAGGAACTAGCTGGTAAACATGGAGCACATCAAAGGGAAGCCACTGGCTGCTGTCTGTCACCTGTCAAGTCAGAACACCATCATATGGGGTTCAAATGTAACATCGAAACACATAATGACAATTATCACTATTGTTTGTTGCCAGATGTCAGATTACTTCACAACAGAACATGGTGCTAGATCCTGGACCACAGATCTCATCGCTTCCCTGGACGTCTCCAGCGGCCTCGCCCTCCACCGAGGAGAGAGACTGGCAAATTCCTTCTCCAGACAAGGGAAGCAGTTTGTTAATTCAGGTGATAAATACACCTCGCCAGTGATGGAGGACCACAAGACATTATCATTGGAGAAGTTTACAACGACTGTGAATACTGCAGGGTGGTCACTGACGTGGCGGCAGTCAGATTTAGTCGTAAACGCGCGGCAGAGCAGCTTTGGATCCTGAGTCAATCCAGTATTCAGTCTGTGACAGTGAAATCAGTGTTGACGTACTTTTCAAGTCGTGAGCTCATTTAAACCCTGTGCAATCAAAACTATTTGGCTACATTCTGTAAGAGTTGGTCTTCCCTCTGGGAGGCTCCAGAGATGTCATGACGATGTCAATGAATTAAATCCGTGTTGAGTTTGTCATACAACAGTTGACACATGAGCAGAACAGAGGATCAGGAGGTTTCTGTCAACTGGGATCAATTGATGGAAAATCAGTACGATATTAGAAATGAACTGACTCAGGTAGCAAATATGAACCAGTTGCAGCGCTGCAAATGTTTTCATTGGCAGATTTTTTTTCTTGGGATGCAAATTGAATCCTTTGTGTTTAATGGTTCTGAACAATGAATGAAAGAATCATGTTTGGCTGCATAAAAATAGGACGAAATATGCTTTTCTTCACTAAACTGCAAACCTCAGAACCCAGTGGTGTTGTCACTTTTTTAAATCACCAAGATGACAACATTTATGAACCTAGAGAGGAAGCTTCCATCATCCTGGAAGCATGAAGACCAATCAGCGTCCTCTGAAGCGCAGCTAAGTCGTGATGAAGCAAGAAGCTTGGAAACATGGCAGCGTGGAAACTGCAATCAGCAGTTTATCAGAGCTGGACAACATTTAGTCTTTAAGAAGAGCAAAGAAAGACTCTGGAGGCTTTTCTCCATGGAAACCATGTTTTACTCCCAGCTGGCCCTGGAGTGCAGGTGTCCTGCCAAAGCGATTGCGGTTATGCAGGACACGGGGACCTCCTGCTAATTTGCCTGCATGGTTAAAAGAGCTGAGTCGGGAACAAGGACGTGGCAGAGGAGTAAATTATCAGAATACCAGTTAGCTGATGGGGGCAGCTGGGGGTAATGAGGGTGACTGACAGCACTTGGACTTCAACCAGGTGGAATTAGGTCTCGATGATGGCAGCACCAGAATACGGGAGAGTAATGAGCTCGCGATGGAGGCGAGAAGACCCAGCTGGTCCTTGATCAAGAATCTCTCCTTGAAACTACAGAACCAATGCTGCCTCTGCTCATTAAATACTTGATTCAATATTTTAAAAAATTAAATAAAAATGACCAACTTAACTGATGAGATCCCCTGACTGTCAGTTGGGCATATAAATGTTCTGACCTACCTGTGGTGAGAAGGCCACGAAATTGTGGAAGTCCTCCTTGAAAATGTTCCTCTTCTGGATGCACGAGTGGACCGTGAAGGGCTCCTGGTGGCCGATGTGCTGCAGTGACTCCTGATCAGGCGCCGGCTCGCTGTCCATGTCCATGGGGAAGTAGGTGCTCTGCATCTCACAGGCCCGGGTGGGCGGGCTGGCGTACTGTGGTAGGTGGTGCAGCTTGTCCAGAGATGCTGCTCTACATTTCAGGTCCTTGCTGACGCTGAGGAGGAAGTTTGGATCGGAGGCAGGAACAAACTGCTGGCAGTTGTTGCACTCAGGGGATTTGGGGCAGGACGGCGTGCTCTGGGCTGCCAGGTGCTGCTGGGAGTGGGGGTGGTGGTGGTGGTGGTGGTGGTGGGAGTGGTGGTGATGGTGATCCCTGGGGTGATCCCTGTGCTCGTAACCGCCACCCCTTTCATAGGAGGCATCCTCAGACCTGCACAGCTCCACAGACTGGTTCTTGAGGAACTTGGGTCTGTGCATGGCGGGGAACTTGTCTTTGGCCAAACCTCCATTCATCTGGATCAGGTTGAACATGGTGACAATGTCAGCAGCTACCATGAGTTTCTTGGACTGTGGGTCCTCCATGGAGCAGCGCATCTTATCCTTGAAGAGGGTGGCGGGGAAGGCGGGGTCCAGGCAGGCTGTGTAGAAGAGGAGGCTGCGCAGCTTGGTGAGGTGGACCAGGTCGAAGCGAGTGCATAGGGACTTGCACAGGTCCTGATAGGACATGGTGTTGTGCTTGTTGTCCAGCTCCTCCAGGATCCGCATCAGGAAGAGAGAGTATTCTGGGAGGGGGTCCATGGTCGCTGGTCGCTGTCAGATGTCACAGAAGCATCGCACCTGGAGGAGAACAAGGTTTCACCTTAGAAAACGTTCAGAAGGTTGAATTTTTAGAAATAAAAATATCAGAACGTTGGTAACGAGTTCAGTGGTGAGTCCAGTTATCAGCTTTAACTGATGGTGCTTATCAAAACATGTTCATTTCAACTAATTTATCAGTTCGTGACAATTTACTGAAATGAAAGGAGCGAAGGTCAATGCAGTAACGCTTAGACCCTCCGAGGTTTGTGTTCATTTACACATCAAACCGTTCGTGATGGCACTGAAAAAACAGGAACGTAATGAAAATAACGTTTAAGTGCTCTTTGTGACATCGAGATGTGAACGTGACATGTCAGGATGCATCAAGTAAAACGTTAGTTTCATCCAGTGAAAAGTTTCAACAAAAGGTTCATTAACAGCGACGTCATGTGATTAATTGAGGCGGCAATATTAGCTTGTTGTTTAGTCGTCATGAAGGCGTGCCTTCCTGTATCAAGACACTCGCCAATGCAAACCTTCATTTTACTTCAATAAAACGTTTTAACGGGATCTTAATCGTAAACGCCACTGCAGTTGCAGACCATCAGAGCTGCGACCGATCTTCCTGCTGCTCCAGGCTGGTCCAGGTCTGCTGGGCTCCTCACACCTGCACACCGCAATCTCTGATGAGTTCTCCTTCATGAGCATTTAGGGTTTCTGTCTCCCGCCAACAGATGGAAGCTCCAAAGACTTTGGTGTTTCAGGGTCTGGTTTTTATCACAATTACCGTCCTCACAAGGTCTCAGAGAACCTTTGATGAGTGTTAATGAGACGATTCTGACCCATGGACAACAACTTAATTAGCATCAAAGACACGACGGCACTAAAGAACTATTGAGTCATTTTGGACTGATTTACACATATACACATACATACATGTACATGTATGTACATGTATGTATGTACATGCACATACATGCACATACATGTACATATGCATGTATACACATACATACATGTACATACATGTATGTATGTGTATACATGCATATGTACATGTATGTACATGTATGTATGCACATACATACATGTACATACATGTATGTATGTGTATACATGCATATGTACATGTATGTACATGTATGCACATACATACATGTACATACATGTATGTATGCGCATACATGCATATGTACATGTATGTACATGTATGTGCATGTATGTGCATGTACATACATACATGTACATACATGTACATATGCATGTATACACATACATACATGTACATACATGTACATTTGTACAGGTACATACATGTACATACATGTACATATGCATGTATGCACATACATACATGTACATTTGTACACGTACATACATATACATGTACATACATGTATGTATGTACATTCATACATGTACATACACATGTACATACATACATGTACATACGTACATATGATGTAGATATACATGTATGTACATACATGTATATCTACATGTATATGTACGTATGTATATCTACATGCATATGTACGTATGTGCATATGCATGTAGATATACATACGTACATACATACATGTATATCTACACGTATATGTACGCACATAAATACACACGTATGATCGTAATTGCCCTCTCAGCCAGGTGTTGTTCTGTGGTCTCAGTAACGCTCCTTCCTTCAATAACAATAGGAACAGTACTATTATTAATAGTATTTCTAATAGTATTATTAATACCATTGGTAATAGTATTGGTACTAGTAGCAGTAATAGTACAGCCGCTCTATCAGGCTGCAGGGCGCGTTCACGACATTCCGTCACTCACCGCGAGTTGGAGAACCACTGGATCAGCTGGACCTTCCCACCAGAGACCGAGCCTTCACCCGAACACACTCCGGCCCGAGCCGACACCAACACCCGCACTTGCACGCCCTCAAATCATCCGTCAATGAAGGACAGAGACGTATCCATCAACCCGGGCGCGCGGCATATCGCATCATCACATGCACGCGCACAGGTGACTGCAGACGAGCCCGCGGGTTCCGACCGGTTCGGGTTTGGTTCCGGTGAGAGGGTCTGGTCCATTGTGTACCCGGTTGACATCTGTGGGCGGGACCGGCCTTCTCGTCCGCCTCCCCGCTGGACTGAGAGCCGCTGCAGCTGCGAGGAGCCGCATGTGCTGCTGGACCACCAGCGTCAAGCTCGGGCAGCACGCGCAACCACCTCCGGTTTATACTTTCACAATAAGAGCCATTAAACCAACAGTAGGGTTTACAGGAGTCCATGTCTACCAGCAAACGCACAACATTAAAAAGCTGCTTCGATGATCAAAGTATTGAGTGGTAATCATAATCAAGAGAAACATCGTGGTTTTAATCAGGGGGGCGCGTTTCCATCCATGGACGCCAAGAGGAGCAACTGCTGCCTGCAGATAAATAAAGTCTGTGTTTGTCTTGTTTCTCCTCCTGGTAGACGTGGGTCCCCTGACCCCTGGGGAGACGGCCATCCTGCTGGCGAGGGACACACGGCGCCGGTCTCCACCTCTGCAGACTGTAATTGTGAGACGCTTAACTGAACCGATTATCGAGTATGACTGCAACCAACTGGAGAGAATTAAAAAGAATCCAAACACACCCATGGGCCCACATTTAGTTCATCCTCTGATTCCCCTCCAGCTTTCATGTTTCCATCATCATGAATTTATTTCTGATTAAAACACTATAAAGTGGAATTCTGTTATTAATTCAGTTTTGAATAATCGATGCCTGAGTGTTTCTTCCAATGATCAAGACGGCTCTCCAATCATCATCCAGCGCTTGACCAACAGCTTGAGTGATTGATGAGAAGTGGAGTTGGTGAGCTGAACTTCTGCATCCATCTTTCTTTCAGCAGCTGACGGACTAAATACCAACCCACATTACAATGTTGATTCATAACAGGAGGACAACTGAGTTTGTTTGAGTTCCATACAAATGTTAGAGCACGCTGTGTGCTTTTATTTTGAAGGGAAAGCCTTTCACTTCCACTCAGCGTCGTACTGATTGTGTGATGATGCAGTTCTTTGTTTCCTCTCAGAATGACGTAACAGAGAGAGAGAGAGAGAGAGAGAGAGAGAGAGAGAGAGAGAGAGAGAGAGAGAGAGAGAGAGATGAATACCTGAACCTTCATCCATGGCAGGAAACCCTCAAGAATCAGGAACAAACCTGCTTCAGTTCAGGAGGGTCCACCAGAACCACAAGGGTCCACCAGAACCACCAGACCAACAGCAGCCCCGACAAGTTGATGGGTTCTGGACGTTGGGCTGAAGTTCCAGCAGCACCAAACGGCACAATGAGACGATCACATGCTGTCAAATGAAGAGCAAGGAAGCTTCATCGTCTGAAGCAAAACGACCGCAGAGCAAATAAACGACAGACGCACTGAGCCGGCGTTCACCAGAACACGTTAATGAGGACAAACGTCCTTCAATCAGACGACAGAAGGAGAAAGTACCAGCAAAGATCCTGTCTGAATCACTAGAAACACATAAATATTTAGTGATGGTGACTGATTGATGAGCCAGTGAGCTGTTAGCTGCCGTGGGGCTAGCCTCAATGTGGCCTTGCTAACGTCAGCGCTGAAGTGCATTCTAGTGCTGAAATGTTCTACGTTGATATTTGTTGGACATATTTACAACCATTCACCAGAAGAACCCCACAGACGGCAAACTGTCACAACCCTCGTCATCGCCTGTGTGGCGCTAGCTACAAGCAAGCTAATGCGCTACTGTTTCACGTAGCGAGGGCAACAGAAGCGGGAAAGAATGAAATAACGGTCCAGAGTTGAGCTGATGCTGATGTTGTTCCTGACGAGCCCCGCCGGTTCCCCTCGTGTCAGGTTCTGGAGTCACACGGCTGAATCTTCACCTGAACTGGTGCCAGATGAAGCCCATTAATGATGTGTTGTGTAGAACCAGAACCAGAACCAGAACCAGGTCTTATTAGAGAATAAACGTGATGTTATCAGCAAACATGCTGGCATTGACAGGTTCAATCGTGTCAGTCAGTGCATGCTGTCCTCTCTCTCTCTCTCTCTCTCACACACACACACACACACACACACACACGGGAAGGTGACTTCTCTTTCATCTCCTCCCCAGCTTCATTGGTCTGTCCTTCCCTCTAATTTATGTACTGGTTTACCAAAACTTGCCATTTTTAGCTTGTGCGACGCTGCTAGCTAGCATGCTAATCTAGACCTTCGTGCTGCTTATGGACGCCACCTGCAGGTCATTCAGGTCGGTCGGTATGATGTCACTGGAACGTGACTGTAGAAGCTCTTGGACTCTTCGCTGTGTTTCCGTGTGATCAACCATTTCCTGCCAGGACACTGGAGTTCTTGACCCTCACGGCTGTGAAAAGGTTCCAGAATACTGAAGCAGGATCCATCAGAGGTACAAATTATATATTACTATGATATATTATATGAATACCATATATTATATTAATACGAGCCGGCGGCCTGCAGGTTTAATGTTAATGATCTTTTTAATGGCAGAGCAGCTTCTCGTTGGTTGGCAGTCAGAGGCTCGAGACCTCGCTGTCACGCTTCCGCTAACCGTTTAGCTCTGAACCAACATCTGCAGTGTGAACAGGAACCATCAACCCGGGTCACATGACTGCAGTCACACAAACTTCAATCAAAATACAGGAATCAAAGGAGGCCCAGTGTCTCAGCTAAAGTGTCACTGGTGTTCTCCTACGTCCAGGATGGTTCTCCTGGGTCCAGGATGGTTCTCCTACATCCAGGATGGTTCTCCTGGGTCCAGGATATATCACTGTTCTTTGACTGACTCTACCTGCCAGAGAAGACACAGGCCACACCCACTCTGTGTCATCATGGTCATTCAAGGTTAAAGGTGAGTCAGTTTGACCTTTAGCTGGAATATAAATCCTGTAGTGTCAGTAAGACTGTTGGTCGAACTACATGAAGGAACCAAGTGTACGCCAAGATGGCCGATGGCGAGCAGAGATATTTGGTACTGTTGGAAATCTTTCTCTGTCATTTCCTCTCAAGCATGCAGAAATTCACCTCCCACTCTGAAAGTAATGAACTTTCCCTTAACCGAGTCACTCCTCAGTGGCCACTAGAGGGCGGTCACTTGTCGATATATAAAATAGACATAAAAATCCTAAATCTGGAGTATAATGAAGTGTAGCAGGTGCATTTTGACCAGGTGACAAACTGAGGCAGCTGCCTTGCTGCTCGCACGCCACCATCATGGAGGTTCGCCAGCTCATGAATGTGTGGCACCACAAACTCTGTAGGGACGAAGTGTTCTGGCAGCCATGACGGCCAGCAGACGCCTCCCGGTTGGCTTATTTGTCTTTGCTTTAAAAGGGACACACACACACACACACACACACACACACACACACTGCGAGGTGCCATCTGGGGAGTGAGCTCAGGCCGCCACAGCGCTCAACGACTCCTTCCTGCGCCATTTTGCGGGAGTGATTAATTGCCCTCCTCCAGTAAAGCAGCTCTTTAAGAGAACACCGCACACCAATTTTCTGCAAGAAGAAAAACAAACAAAATATTCATTAATCTCACTCTGGCTATCCCAGCACACACACACACACACACACACACACACACCACACACACACACACACACCACACACACACACACACACCACACACACACACACACAGCTATGAGACGAGTCTATTGCCTGCAGTCTGAATCTGGTTGGTTCTTGTTCAGTCTGCAAAACAAAGTCTGTCTTCTTGTCCTCCAGGTAACCTTAAAGATTCCCTCCCTGCTCCTGTCATGGCGTTGATCAACACACACACACACACACACACACACACACACACACACACACACACAATACTTAACAACAGTATGTGTGTGTGTTGGACATCATTCATTGTGTGTCAGCGCCACACGCGCGTGTGCTGACGCGTTCATGTCACTGCAGTTCCACGAGAGAACACTGGCTGGCGCCAGAGCTTCTAAGTGCTGAGTTCCTTGGTGTTCTTCAAACAATGGCAGCTGAGTTTAGCATCTGTGTTGGTCTGGTGCTCTACGACCCGACCTGCACTCAACCTGAGGGGGGCGCTAGTGCACCACAATATTTGACAACTGGTGTAGCAACTGAGAATAAAAGGTGATGAATGTCGGAGGAAGATGGCGGCCTCCCCCAAGCAAGAAGAGCCAGACCAGGACCAGGAGATCAAGCGCTCTGGTGCTCGATGGACCCCCAATCCCCCAGTGACAGCCTGGGAGGAAGCATCTCTGATTGGCTGCCAGTCTGCTTTCAGTCAAGAAAGGGAGTTTGGAAACATGTGAAGGCGAGAGATTTTTAAGAAAAGCGGGAAAACGAGAGCAGAGTCAGGGAGTCAACGCCGCGCTCCCGTTGGCGGCCGTCGGCCTGCTGGTCAGAAATCCATTTCGTCAGGTTTTGGTTTGACCTCCTTTGATCTGCTCTCGTTTTTAAGCAACTCCCCAGAGAGAGGAAGAGGACAGCAGCTTGTTTTCAGTGCTTGATAATGAGAACAATAGAAGTAGTTACCATGACAACGGCTGTCAATTAAAACTCTCCGAAATAAAGAACCAACAAGGTCAACGATTGTCCTCCAGTGAGATCTTGAACCTGAATATCAAAGCCAGCTGCTGATGAGGCCGATGAGGTCACCGGGGGCGTCTAAGTCCAGCATTTCACCCTGATGAACTTGTGATTGAGTGGCGAGTCTGAGGTTCCTGACTTTGGCTCCATCTGGTGGTAATGTGGAGAACGGCACCTCGCACTGGCTCAGCAGGGAACGCGAGGGTCCAGCATCATGAGAATTCTTTGACTTTTTTACCAATAAAATAGAAACAGAGGCATGAAGATCTGGAGACAAACGGTTCCAACATAAGAAAATCTGATTAAACATCCCTGTCCAAAAAATCTAAAACCTGCTGGGATCTGGCCACTGGTGGGCGGAGCCACGGACTCACCCGTGGACTCACCCGTGGACTCTCCAGTGGACTCACCCGTGGACTCACCCGTGGACTCTCCAGTGGACTCACCCGTGGACTCTCCAGTGGACTCACCAGTGGACTCACCCGTGGACTCACCCGTGGACTCTCCAGTGGACTCACCCGTGGACTCACCCGTGGACTCACCAGTGGACTCTCCAGTGGACTCACCAGTGGACTCACCCGTGGACTCACCAGTGGACTCACCAGTGGACTCACCCGTGGACTCACCCGTGGACTCACCAGTGGACTCACCCGTGGACTCACCAGTGGACGGATGAACTACCACACCTACACTTCCTGCCTTTTAGTTTGTTTTACAGTTTTTGTTATTTGTGGGTTGATTGAATGTGAATAAACCACTGGAAACACTTTTTTTATCAATAAATTCTAGAACACGACGTGGAACTTCAAACTCTTGAAACGGAATAAAACGAGTACAAAGATCTCAACAGTAAATCTACTGCGATGATTTTAGGAAGAAGTTTCATGTTTTCTCCATCAGAGGATTTAATCTGGCACGGACGCCACGGACGCCACTCGTCTGTGCAAACAGCTTTAAACTGGTTGGACTATCTACTAACTAACCCTAACTAATAAGTTGATCTCTCCTGATAATCAGCAGCTAACAAAACTAAATGGCCTAAATGCTCAGGAACATTCACTCAAACAGCCTTTATTTCACATCAAGGTTCTGCTTGCGGTTCTATGGACGTTCTGCAGTTCCAGCGACTGTTAAAGAACTAAGAGCTTCACCAGGTGAAGGACGAAGCTTTACAAATGTTTGAAGAATCTAAGATGGCCGCTGTGTAGTCCATCCACAGAATGTTGTAGTTTCATGAGGACGACAGGCATCAGTAACATGGCCGCCGATTCATCCTGGTTAGTGAAAGTGTAGTCGGACTGTGAGGCCCCGCCCTCGTCTTCTCCTGCCTTCCTTCCAACTCTCCTATCCACTCTGTCGTGACCCCTGACCCTTTCTATCGGGGTCAAGGAGCAGAGGATAGGAGGAGAGAGGAGGGGCTACCAGGACCCAGCCTGTGGTCCACTACTGGATCCTCTCAGCAAATGAACCCTTCAGACTCCAATCAGGACCAGGAGAACGTCTGTTTTCAAGTGAAGTTACACAAAAGAACAACCACGGTTGATGAGATGAAGACCAGGAGGGTTCCCGGAGGCTCATTCAGGCTCAGTGACATCACAATTAACCCCAAACAAAAGCACTTCCCAGTCCACGTGAATGGTAGAGTTTTATCCCGTCATTCAGATACTGGACACCGAGGTGGCGACAGTACAAACACACAAGTTAGGTCCCCGTGTAAACAGATTATGGGTCTAAATCAGCACCATCAAGTACAAGTACAAGTTCTTCAGGTACCAAACAAACTGAATGTGCAACTAGAAAAGTACAGTACAAGAATGATGAAGCACGTCGACAAATACACATCAATAAGAGTTCATTGCTTTGAAAGTCCTACACCAGCACTGGTACATTTAGGACCGTCACTGACCACAAGCTGAATTTCACAGTAGTGAAACGGGTCGTAAGCTAGCACCATTCAGCCCCGCCCACCAACCTGCTCGCAGCCACACCTTCACGTGCCAACCAAATGCCAAATTCCATGTTTGTGTTGAGCTGCGCTGGTATTCAACACATGCTTGAAGCAGCAGCTTGTTTTCCTCCGCTGATCCAGTTTCATCCGATACGTCACCACATCACTTTTGGTTGACATGAACTCCACTGGATTCTGTGAGCGTTAGCCCCGCCCACCTCGCCTGGTGTCACCGGTGCAGTGATAACTCATGTTGCTGCTAATTTGTAGGATTATGGACGTTGGGGGCCAGTCGACCTGCTGGACAACTGGCCCCCACGTCTCAAAATGCAGCGCAAAAAACTCCAGCAGGTTTCATCGGAAACAGCGGCGTCGTGGGCGTGGTCAAAGCTTGCTTGAGCTCAGCTCAGGATTCAACTTCAACAACTGGATTTTGGAGTTTCGCCTGCAGTGCAAAGCTGTTATTCATACTCAGGTTGGCGACTCAGAGCTGCACCGCTCAACCACTTGAAAGATTGGAACCTCTTGTGTCTCTCTCTCTCTCACACACACACACACACACACACACACGCACACACACACACACACAGCAAGTGATAAGGTTGATATATTTGGACTGCAGCTGCAAGTTCTGATATAAACCCTCGTGACGTAATTATGACATCATGATGGCGACGCCTCATCACCACTCCAGCACGCGTTGAGCTGATGAGGGATTGGACAAATCCTTCCTTACTTGAATTCTGTTATTACATTAAAACTCAATGTAGCAAACAAATATGGTGGAACTAAGAAGCACTTTGGTGACTTAAAGAAGATACGAGCGGTTCTGCGGCGGCGACGACGACTGTAACCTCTGTACGACACAGCGATGGACCGACGTCTTCACGCCTCCACAGGTGTCACTTGGACCCAAAAGCTCACTGAAATATAGAACCCAGAACCAAACCAGAGCACCCTATCATTTGAAAGCTGGGACTTGGACCCGTGCATGACCTTGAAACTTAGGAGCTGAACCTAAAACCACCTGGACCGCGTCAGGTCTCAGGTGTGGAGGTTCATGGTGGACTGGTGAAGACCTCCAGCTTCATCACAACGCTCAGGGCTCTCCTTCCACACTTAGAACTGATCGCTGGGGCTGACCAGTGGGATGAAGAGTCACTGATGGCCGACAAACATGATGAACCAAACGAGTTCAAGAGTGGAAAGATGGAGGACATTTTCTTCAAGGCTGGCTATGTTAGCTGGGTCCAGATACTGAGACTGTATAAAAGACTGAGCCCCACCCTCCCACCCCCCTTCAGGTCAGAGAGGTGAAGCCAATGCTGAAGTGCCTCAAACCTGCATTCTTCCTAACATCCAGCAGGGGGTGACAGATGCTGCATAAAGGAGCAGTTGATGATCTGACCACTAGTTTCAGGTCTTCAACACAACATGCTCATGTTTTAGGTTCCATTTCGAGCCACCTGGGGAGACTTTGGGGGGGCGACCATGTCACAGAGGCTACGTCCATCTTTTATACAGTCTGTGTTTCATAATGGCTCCTGATCAGTCTCGACACGTTACAACTGAACATTTCTGACTCAAGTATTTACTTCGATGAAGCTATTTCCTAAGGTCGTTCAATGCCAGCGACACAGTCGAGGATCAGCGTGTTAGGGAGGAGCTCAGGCTCGCTCTCCTGTGGGTTTAAGTGGAACTCAACATCCAGCACTAAGGGTCAGTTTTTCTGTGCAGTTCTTTCACCGGACTGGCTTGCTTTGGTTTTGGTGTACAGCAAAAGATAAACTGGACATTTTCAAGTCTTCATCCGAACGTAGAAGCTTCTGAGCCCATTTCGAACGTACACATCCCAGAAAGTTCCACCAGAAACAACAGAAACATTTAAAATATTAAAAGCATTTACAAAAGGAGCTCTAGGAAGAAGGAGGAAGGTGCGTTTGGTCATTAGCTCTTGTGCAAAATCTTCTTAGCGTAAAAGTCCCTACAGGTTTCACAGCAGCGCTGGTACCACCTCATATCCTGGCAGAGGTTCTTCTCCCGGATCACACGGCAGTACACCGTCCACTGGTCCCCCATGCACTTGTAGGTCAGAGCAGCTGCAGGGGGTGGGAGGGAGGGAGAGGCGGGAGGGTGGGGTGGGAGGGAGGGAGAGGCGGGAGGGTGGGGTGGGAGGGAGGGAGAGGCGGGAGGGAGGGAGAGGTGGGGGGGGTGACCAAGTTAGAATATATGCACTCTGATTCCAGCATGACGCAATCAAGCCTGGGTCCGGCAGAGCCGAGCGCCGTTTATCTGGGTTGGCGAGTCTGGGCTGTTATCACGTGAACTCTTGACTACAGAATGATGTCAGGTGTTAACTCCATCAGCACCAAAGCAGGAAGTGCATCATTTCACGCATCATTTCCTGTTTTGGTGAACGAGTCAACTGATATTAGCGCCGTCTCGTCACCATTCAGGTGTTTCTCATGGACGCGACGCCGCACCGGGGTCAGACGTGAGCGGATGATTCCTCATCACATCTTACGATCAGTGTGGCGTGATGATGTGTCTCACCTAGCCTGGGGGAAGTGATGGTGTTCACATTGATCTTCTCGTTGCAGGCGCCCTGGTGGCAAGGTCGGTAGGTCGGCGGTCTTAGTGTCACTGGGCAGTCGTTACCATGACGACCAGTCACTCTGTGCATACACTGGACCACTCGGGACTGAAGGCCCTTCCCACAGGACGACGAGCACTGAAGATCCAACAGAAAGCCTCCGTGAGCATGAATGACAACAGAGTTCTGAAGCAGCAGAACCCAGAACACGGTTCAGCTAGAGAGGTTCTAAACACAGCTTTAAGAACTAAAACTTGTCTTGTGTATTAAAATTGGGTTCTAAGAATGTTCCTCCAGAGCAGCAGGGCTGAGCGGTGACGCTGGACCAGAAGGTAAGCTCCTCCTGGTTTCATCACTTACAATATTCATGTAGAACCACCTCAGGACCAGGTGAGTGACCACAGAGCAGTCTGGCGTCACCACAGGTGACTACAGGCCCCCCACCTTCCTGTCTGCATCGTCTGTGACCACTGCTGCCGCACTAATGAGTGGCAACAAGGCAGGAAGTGACGCCCATGACGACAGATTCACCTGCGTCGCAACCTGTGATTGAGGGGGTGGCGTCCTGGTACCTCTGCAGTCTAACCCAAGATTTCCGATCCATGTTGCACAGTGAGGCTGTACCGCCCCCTGCAGGAGGCAGGAGAAGACTGCAGTCTAAGTTCTGCACGGGTGCATTTCAACTGGGTCCATCAGTCAGTCAGTCAGACAGACAGTCAGTCAGACAGACAATCAGTCAGTCAGTCAGACAGTCAGTCAGTCAGTCAGTCAGTCAGTCAGACAGTCAGTCAGACAGACAGTCAGTCAGTCAGACAGACAGACAATCAGTCAGTCCGACAGTCAGTCAGTCAGTCAGTCAGTCAGACAGGCAGTAACCACAACAACTGTAGAGCTTCCTGCCCTTTGCGTCTAGCCTAGAACGCCACTCTCATCACGCAGTCTTGCCTGCAGTCATGGCGTTGCGCTACCTCGAGGGTCATCTTCCACACCTGTCCTCGGTCCTCCTGTCCCCTACCTGGAGGAACTCTCAGACCACTGGAAACTAAAACTGACTGATGAAGACAAGTACTGAGTCCTGACCTTGGACCAGTCTCCGGTCTTCCACTCGTAGCATTTGGAGTGGTCCTCGCAGGGCTCCTCCTGAGTGGGCTGGGACAGAGGGTCACACCGTCCCTGTGGGTTGGTACAGGATACCGTCCGCCTGCGGACGCCGCGACCACAGTCTGCTGAGCACTGCAGGACAACGTGGAGACAAGAAGGGACGGACGCAAGAAAATTACTAATTTTTGTATTTTATTAGCCTCCTGATCCTGCTGCTCTCAGGGGGAGAACCTCTTCAACGTCTGATACTCGGCCGGATTGTTACTAACTTATCTCATCTGCAGAGATTTTCCTGAGGGGCAACAAGAACCGGGACGCTGATCGAAGAGAAAACACTTATTGATCCCTGAAGAGGCGGGGCCTGTGACGGGAATTGTTGAATATCAACTGGAAGATCAGTGACCGGAACTCTTCAAACTTTCTGAGGACTACGTGAACACCAGCTCAGTTCCCTTAATTCACACAGTCAAAACCACCTAGAACGTGTTCTAGTGCTGCTGTGTCCTTCAGTGTTCTGCTCCCAGGTGCTCCTGGTGGGATCTCCAACCGGAATCGGCTCAGCATCATAAGACCGCGTGAGCTCAGTCGCTTCTAAAAAGATCCATGTTGACCGACTAATTTTTCAACCTTTTTCCAAGTTGTCAATAACCTCAAACATTTTGGAGAAAGTAGTCCTGACACCCATTTTACAAGCTTTAAGACACAAGAACACTAGAAAAATTCCAGAGGGGGTTGGGTCGGCAACGACACAGCACAGAAACGGCTCTGCTTCCTGTTACAGATGACTTCTTGCTGGCTGCGGCCACCGATGACGGAACTGTCCCGCTGCTGCTGGACTTAAGTGCTGCCTTGGGCTGCGCTGGAATCACGGAAATGTTCTCCCTCTCAAGGGAAAACCATAATTCTTCGTCACTATCCAGGGTTTTCCCTCTCACGGATCCCATCACCTCTGGAGTGCTGCAAGGATCTACTCTGGGATCAGTTTTACTTGCACTGTACAAATATCATGTCCAGCCTGGAGCCTGGAACCGAGTCGTTGCTCTGGTCTCTTTGTGGGTGTGCATCTCTGAAGTGGAAAACCCTTCGTGCTCAAGTTTAAAAGTGCGACATAAACGGCATGGTTACCGTTATCGTTGTTATTTTGGAAGGAAGCCATACCTGGGACCACTCTGACGCCTCCCACACGGTGAGGCAGAGGCGTCCTTCACAGCCCTGCAGGACGGGAGGCCGCCCCCCCTGACAGTACAGGTCCCTGGTGTGGATAAGGGAGCCATTCTGGAGCTGGTAAATGCATCCCACCTCCCTCTGCTGGAGACCTCTACCACACGTGACTGAGCAGGAGCCCCACTCCCCTGTCACCCACCTGAGGAGGACACAGCACGGTTACACAGCTGATACTTTGAGCAGCTCTTATTGACGAGAACAGACGTGTGAGCCCCCCGCCAGACCCCCGCCCTCAAAGCTGCTGAATCTACAGCTGCACTCACAAGACTGTTTGGTGATCAGTTCTTGCCATCACATCACCAAGACTCCACTTCTCACCAAAACTTAGTGCTCATCAACACATTCCAAAGTAATCTGACTACTCTAATGCAATAATGAGATTACTTGAATGTACTTTTTAAAAATAAGAACTGTATTAGTGCAGAAAATCCTGAGTGTGTTAGTACTGCTCCTGTTTCATCCGGGAGACGAGCGCCTCAGACGACAAGATGGCGGAGAGGACAGTGCCGACATGGCCGGT
>NC_141321.1:35106426-35226426 GCF_037954235.1 Aulostomus chinensis | reverse complement strand
CGCAGTCAGCTGCAACTTCAAAGTACTCCACTCACATTCAAGTAGCCAGGAATATTTTGAGTGCTGGATACTAACATTTCAAGTGCAGTAAGAGGATCAGGGGGCTCAGTGGAGAGTGCGGCCAGATAATTAGGCCTCCCGTGTTCTGAGTGTGTGTGCTAGCGCAGCCCCCATAGCTCTGGCCCCTGTCTAGCCAGCGGACCCCCACCTGTGGCTGTTCCAACACGGATTCATTCCTCCGCTCTGGAGCGCTAATGAATATGAATTCATGTTTCTGCTGCACTGCTCTGCTCAGCTCCACGGACCAACACCATCACCAGCGTTTTACATCGCATGTTTAAAACCCCGCATGCCACGCCCACTCTCCTCAGACCACCACTCCCATCTCCATGAGACTTTGCAGGTCAAATTATTAACTTTCTCTCCCCTATAGTAAACCACCAAGTCAAGTTGTCCTAGTTGCTAGGCAACGCTATGGACCAGGTGCCCTCAAGGAACTTTGATGAAGTTGCATTCAAAACAGGAAGCATCCTGGAAAAGTCTACTAGTACAAACCTCTGTTCAGAGTTTCTGGCGCCCCCTTCAGGCCCTGTGCATTTGGCACCACTCACCCACTCTGTGGGGCTTTTCACAACATTGATAACCTTTTTTATACTTTTATGCTGTTTGATCACCATGAAATTTCATTCATACATTTTGAATATTATTGAGCAAAAGATCCCAAAATAAATTGGAGCATTTAAAGATCTACAATGAACAGAAAGTGACGTCTTACGTGGTCAGAAAAGTCTACAGACCTTCACGATGTTTTCTTGTGAGGATTGTGTAGTTTGGTTTGACTGCGTTTCCATGGCGACGCAGGCCAGCTCCTGGCTGCTTTCCAAGATGGAACGCTCGTCTGATCTTATCTGTGGTTATATTTGGCGTCTCTGAATGTCTTGGCAAGGTTACATGCGATTGTTGCCAAGTAAACGTCTCAGGGATAATAAAGCGCCATCTCATCAGGTCTCGTCACATTTATTTGTGCAGCTCAGAATCAAACCCAGCCTGAAGGCTCCTGAAGGCGATCGTACGGACGGCCAAAGCCTCGCCGCACGATGCTCGTCTGGAACCGACCAGACCGCATTTGCGAAATGTTCTTGCTTGATTGCTTCAGATTATTTTTCACAGCTGGAAGTGACGTGTGCACAGCTCTTCACTGTCCTTCCCAAACACTTCCAAGGCGTCTTAACCACCTTTCAGACTATTTCTGACCCAACATCCTAGCAGTTCCTCATACTGCCAGAGCACAACAAACCAAACCTGTCATGTGACTGAGACGCACGTTGATGCAGAAAATCCTTCTTGACAAAACCACCAGAGTTATGATTGGCTGACAGAAGTGCAAACAACAGGAGTTTGTGTCTTCACAGAGAGAAAAAGGACACAATTTCAAACTTTGTTGCTGGAATAAAAATACATCACACTGGGATTGTTGTGCAACGTTACTGCCCCAGTACAGTCAAACTGGTGTGTGCGTGTGTCACCTCCTCCACACTGGACAGTGCAGTCCAGCCAGCTGCTGTGGGTCCAGATGTAGAGATGCTCCGCCTCCCTCGGCTCCTCGCTGCTCCGGTCCTGCGATGTGTTCAGGGTCACCGTGTACTCGTAGTGGATCCCGTAACTCTGGTCATGAAACAGCAGCACCTGGGGACACGATGGACAGGAGCCGAGCGGACATGAAGCAATGAAGAAAAGATGCCTCTTAACAACAAGACGCTTCAGGACTGAAGGTTTCCTACTGAGCACTAGAAATACGGCATCACGGTTGTTTGTCTTCACCAGAACCTTTTTTCGTTCAAGCTTAAGTTCCAGTGGACGTTTGAGGCATGCCGGATATGGTTTGGGTTTCGAAGGGTTAACCAGCGGCAGTAATGCTGGCGTCATGCGATGTAACTGCTCTGTTTACCATCAAGTGTAACGGCGTCTTTGTGGGCCCTTTGGCTGACATCTTCTCCCACAATCCTCTCCTGACGTAGCGCACCGTGGTGCCGGCCAGCTCAAACTCTCCCGGCAGCTCGATCTTCCAGTCGCTGTTGATGGACCGCTTGCTGGCGTCTTTGAGGGCTGCGGGGAAACAGGAGACACTTGTTTTTACATGTGACTCGTTCTTATCAAACCGCTGTCACTGGCACTTCCCGGTCCTTGAACCACCAATCATCATCTCTCATCTTTAGGTCTTCGGGTCTGCTGGGGGAATCCAAACAAGAGCAAGTCATTTTTTGTCGTTATCTAAGATTCAGCTTCTTCACCAAAGGTCCTGAGCTGCAGCTCCGTTTCTCTGGGGGTTGATTCTCAAGTATTTAGTTAACACAGGAATCTGCAGTATGCACAACCAGAACAGCTCGGCTCCATGCTCTCAAGGGCGCCGCCCTCATCAGCCACAAAATAACATCTCCCTGCCCTTCAAAGAGCCAGAGGACTCCTTTGCACCAGCGAGAACGTTCTGGAAATGTTTTCTATTGAGCAACGGAGAACCATGAGGGACCGTGTTCTTACATCCTCATTGTAACATTTATCATGACCTTTTGGAGATCATATGAGCCAAAATTTCCAGGGATCTTTTTTTTTCATTTGTCCTGGAACCAAAGGCTCCTGCAGCCCGTGGTTGTCTGTGTTTAGATGGTGGTTGAGGACCCATCGAGCTGCTGAAGCATACGAAGTTGTCTATCTTCTAGTAGCAGGTCGTCCTAAAAAGCTGCCTGAACCTGGTCATCGGCCCATCATTCATGAGCTTTCCTCTCACGTGTGCATCCAGTCAGTTTCTGGATTTTGTTAAATGCTTGAAACAAGATGCAGTATTGAACCAATTAACCCTTGTTCAGCAGAAAAAGACCCCAAAGCTCCTGGAACTTCAGGAAGCACTGAAGTTGGGACCTGTCGGTGGGTGACTGTTCCCAAACGTAACCCTAACCCTGGTTCCTGCAGCTGTAATGTCGCTAGTTCCACCAAAGTTCCCTAGTGTCGGGGAAAGTTCTGGATGTTGAGCAGGAGGTCTAGAGAACTTGGAACTGATGAGACTTTCAAGAACAAATGAGGATGTTTCATTCACGCTACCCGAGCGACGCGTGGTGCTCGGAGGCGTCTGGAAGGTGACACGTTACAGTGACAGCGACGGTGACCAACAGGCATCATTACCCAGGAAGCTGTGCGACGGTTTATCCTCCACCACTTTGATCCTGCGGGCTCCTACGGGGATGACCACGGCCTCGATGTAGCCTGGCAGAGACAGAGACCAGGAGTGAAAACAGATTCTGACACAAACAGGAATGGCTTCCAGGTCCCTATCAGAGAGGCTCCGTCACCTGCTCAACTCGTATCAGCCGGAAGTGAAGTCCCAGTCTGACCCTGCCTACAGGAAGCAGCACCTCAGAGAGCTGCTAGCACGGAAGGCTAGGTAACCTAGGTGACCTGGGTTTGAGTTAGGGTTTACTGCCATGGGTCCACTTCTGAGGTCCAGACCAGATATTTCAACAGAAAGTAGAACATACTGGATTGGTAGGGAAATCCATTAAAAAAACTGGAGACTTGGCAGTGAGGAGCTGCTAGAGATGAAAACTGCCTGCTTCAGTTCAGTGCATTCATGTGGCAGCGAGGGACAGGGAAGAGAAGGACCGAGACGAGACCTCGGTGCAGAACCAGACAACTGCTGGTCCTCTATGACCCCACAGAACAAAAACCCTGTTCACGATATTCCAATATCTCATAAAATACTAACAAGCATACAGTCTTCCAGAGTCCCTGAGTACGAGTGGACCGTGGTGGCTGTCACGGAGGCCTAACCTGTCATGGTCAAGGTCTTTGTTTGTCCAGTTTCTACCATCATGGCTGACAGTACTTGGCTTGACGTATGTCGTACGTACCTGAACGTCCTTGGAACTTTGAAGTACCACAAAGAGAGCGAGCATGTGACACTCTCCCTCTGATATCAAACAGGAAGCGTCACACATTTTGTCAAATGTCCCCAAGAGATGAAATGCAAATTCCACGTCAGTGAAAATGAACATCCTCCACCGTGACTCCTGCTCCTTTCATTACTGCTTCACTTCTGGACAGGTGGGAATATTCCAGCATGACAGTGTTTTGGCTGATATTACAGGTTCAAATATTTTAGCAGTCCTTTAATTGCGTCCCTTTAACAAAATTCTTCATTTCACTGAGCAGGAAGTTTCTCTACACTCACAAACTTAACCTGCTTCTGCTCCCCATCTTTCACTTCTAACTGCATCCGCATTCCTCCTCTGGTTTAAACCCCGAAAGAAATCAGATTCACTCCTGAACAAAGCAGAAGGTTTGGTAAAAAAATGATGTGTTCATGAACGCGTGAGGATGTGCTGATAGCAGCCAGCGTTCCTGCCAGCACGGGTGAAGAAGAAGGCGAGGAAGAGGAAGTTGTCATCTGCGTGGATATCATACTTGCATTTCAACAGCTTGAGTTCAGATCACAAAATGTTGGAAGCTGAAAGCGATCCTGCACACATCTTCCTCAAAAGGTTGAGCAACACCTCCCCACCCTGCAAGCCAGCCAGATGTGCCCGTCTACCATCCACCAACCTGCCCGTCCACCTCGGCTCAGACCGCCGTGGGCTCGCCTGGGTTCACGCAACTTCTGATAATTAAAGAGGTTCAGTTAAAATGAGAGTGTTTGTGAGGTTAATGTCAAGGCAAGCTTTTCAATGCAGGCGTCTGCTTCCTCCGCCTCCGCCGTTACTGGTCCATCTGGCAGTGGCGGAGAGAAGGAAACAGCTTGG
Source organism: Aulostomus chinensis (assembly GCF_037954235.1). Classification (NCBI taxonomy): domain Eukaryota; kingdom Metazoa; phylum Chordata; class Actinopteri; order Syngnathiformes; family Aulostomidae; genus Aulostomus; species Aulostomus chinensis. The sequence goes on along the minus strand of NC_141321.1, from coordinate 35,221,636 downwards.
ATTAAAGGAATGCGTCCCTGGCATTCCACACGGCGGGTTATGAGGTAACACGGTCAAACAGCTGGTTGCATAACTGTAACTCAGCTTTCAGACAACATCCCCCAGGAGAGCCCACAGATGACTGCTTCTCTCACCCCCACCATCACACACACACACACACACACACACACACACACACACACACACACACACACACACACACACACACACACACAGCATGCATCTTACATGAGAAACACTTGGGGATGGCCTGGGGTTTGGCCATCACACAGGTAGAAACCCTCTTACACTGCGCTCTGGTGACTGGAGGACGACACAAGACGAGGAGGTCACATTGGCTGCGGACCACATGAGCATTTGTGTGTCAGCGCATGCAAACACTAGCGCACACACACACACACACACACACACACACACACACAGTCTCCCGTTTTGCTTTTTCGTGGCTCTCCCATCGACTCTGCTAGGATGGATAAGCCAGCGTTCAGACGGGTACCGACTGCTCCGAGGTGCAGCCCCGCAGCAGAACCAGGCCTGACGGCACTGTCAGGTCTGACCTTGACAAATCTTCGTTCCAGGGTTACTCCGTGCACTGCAGACTTTTCCACAGTCTCATTCACAGTATTTCTCTACTTTGAACTTTTCCAGGAGGTTTACATAACTGATAACAGGTTTCCAGGTTTTCCAGGACACATGGGAACTAGACGGTAATTTCCTGTTTAAAGGTCACAGATCGTTGCAAACTGACGTTCCATGAGAAATGTTGAGATCCAAGCTTGAGCTTTGGTACACTGATTCAGTGCCAAAGCCTAATCACATGACCTATCCCACTGATGGCCATTTTGTTTCTGCACTAGCATGGCAACGTCATGCTACAGTTTCACCTCTGAAACACTCGTGGCCGCTATGCTGCTGTGTTGGGCTTCTTCGTGGTCGTCCTGCAGCGTGGCTGAAGCAAGCAAATGGTTGTCGGAGTTTGAGTTGACAATCAGTTCAAGTTCCTGTATCAAACAGAAGCTCCAATCAGAGGAGGAGAGGGCAGGAAAGACTGAGGTCTGCTGGTGCGGTTCAGACCGACCAAGGTTGCTGGGAAACGGCCTCATGCAGTCAATAGGGTTGTTTCCAACACGCTCGTCCTCATGAAAGCAGAACGGCCTGTAGCTTAGATGAGCGTCACGCTGAAGAAAGGTTTTGTTCAGATCAGAAGCTGTCGCCCCCACACACTCACCCATCCCTTTGGTGTGGTTGAAGTCTCCCCTCACGATCTTACAGGAGCGCCCGTCTCCATTACAGACGCCACAGCGGTCTTCTTTAGCTGACGAGCCGATGATGCCGTCACAGCCGATTTTCTGCAAATAAAACAACAGGGAATGAGAAGCGTTCCTAAAGTTCTGACGATAAGAGCAGCCTGTGCAGTCTTGCATCTCTCCACCAGGTGCTATGAAGCCCGGACATTAAAATCCATCAGTTCAACTGCAGTGAGCCGAGGACACCAGCAGGTGAGTTCATATGAGAGGAACCATGACATCCGGCGTCGTGAGGTTTGAGACACCCGCTGGATCCAGAGCAGAAGCTTGTTCAGGTTCAGGATCAGCATCACATCACATTTCCATGAATACAAAGACAGTAACTCCATCACAGTAAGCGTCTATCATCCATTTCTCTCTTTGAAAACTTTGTTTTTAATCACCTTTACACTGATTGACCTGAATGACCTCACTGGAGCTCCGCCCACTGCCTCTCATGCAGAGATTTTACGTGATGGACGTCATGACAGAGCATCACAAGATGATCACCTGATCACCATCATTTCTTGTAGTAACGTCTGTCTGGTTCTGAAGAACTTCCCAGAAGCCTCTCAAATGTTCTTCAGCGTTCAGCAGCGCGAGTGTCAGCTGACCTCATCAGAGGTGATCCTGCAGTGAAGCATCCATGAGTCTCTGCTCCCATGCTGGTGAGCATGCGCCTCCTGATAATTACATCCATATTTTGCTCTCTGGACTCTCTCTCTCTCTGTCAGCCAGAGGGATGGGGAATTCCTCCCAAACGTACAGGCATCCAACTTTTACAAATAAACACAAAAGACCGACTGTAGTTGGGACGCCAGTTCCAAATAAACTCCACCACCCTCCCCCGGGGAGCAGTGTGCGGAGCCATGCCACGGCTCGGCTAACGGCTAACGAAGGCAGGCTAGCACTGTTTACATGCGCTCAACAGTCCTCCTTATTCTGAGCATCCTGTTGATATGACGAGGTTCGCCAGAGTAGAGCTACACGCTAGGAAGCTTCTCAGCAGCATTTCTCCTGCCGTTGATCATGTGAGCAGAGAACGGGACCTGGAGTGTTGCTCCGGAACTTAGGAATAAGACTCTGAATATATTTCTGGAAGCGACACATAACTTCCACCATGCTGCGTCACGTTACAGCTGGAGCCAATCGCAGCTCTTCTAGACAGCACCTGTGCTGTGGAGCTGTGGAGGACGGACAAAAACACGCAGCGGAAAACCAGGCTTTAAACGGGCTTTGAATGGCGTGTTCCCGTTCTACTAGCAAGGAGCTAGCACATGTGCTGCAAGGTCATTGCAAACTGCTGTGAAAACCCTCCTCCAGATGAAATTCAGAACATTCTGTGGATGTCGAAAGGACGAGGGCCGTTCCTCAGAGTCTGACAACTGGCTTGTGTCTCCAGGGGCCTCAAACCCGCGCTGTGATGTCATCATACACACCTTCCAAGCAACACCACCGCCACTCCAGCTCAGTACCTGAAGTACCTGATATGGTGAGCGCCACAGGACTAACAAAGGAGAACTTTACCTCATCTCATCGAATCCAAACATGCCTTAATGCTGTTAGCCGACCGCCATCACAGGCGAAGAAGAGGAGCAAGTGGCCCGAGTGCTGGTGACAACGGCGGTAAACGATGATGACCCTCGTGGAGAACCACACCTGACGTGTCTGGATTCTTTGGTCCAAATGTGACCAAAACCAACTGAACACAACTCGCTTAGCAGCAGTGCTGAATAGTTAATGCTTCACTCAATCCCGCCCCCTAATGTGGGCGGTGCTTAGTTCTAGACCAGCGGAGAGCTGCTAGAACCCGTTTCAGGTTGACAGTCCTTTTGCTGTCAAAACACATAGAACTATTTCGAACTGTCTCTGAACGGCTCCTGGAACTGGACTGGTTCTAAAGGGGGTGTGTGCTCACAACACAAACACAATCAGAAAGGTTCAGATTTTAAGATTCCAGAACATTAGCGACCCGGTGAAGGTACCGGAACCGAGATGGTCAGCTTCCATAACAATTTAAAGCTTCTGCATCCAAACTGAAGGTGGTTGTATTTCACACCCTCGTCCTGCTGGTGCCAACGTTACCCACGGCAACAGGACGACGATGACAGAGGTCTGGGAATCTCACTTCACACATTCCTACAGATGGTTCTCATTTGAAACATTCTTCAAAGTCTGTGTGTGTGTGTGTGTGTGTGTGTGTGTGTGTGTGTGTGTGTGTGTGTGTGTGTGTGTGTGTGTTTGTGGTCAGCCCTCCTTACGCAACTTTAACCCTCTCAGCCCTGACTGAACATCCTTGTCCGGGTCAATCTACAACCCTCATCTCCATGGCAACAGACCAATGGTGACTTTTCCGTGAGGAGAAGTTAAACGTGTCTTCAGTGCAGTAGAATTTTGGTCACATGACTGTCAGCTGGTGCCATCATGGCTCCACAGCTGCACTGAGGACCTCAGAATATGAGGTTTTCTCCAGGATCAGATGTTGGTAAGTTGGTTTCTTTATTATGAGGACATTTTCAATACACATGTAGCTAAATGACGTTTGTGGGTAACTGAGAGTCAAAGTACACTTTAAGAGTGAAGTGTGTGTGTGTGTGTTAGTCATACCTGACACCTTCCATTAACGCACAAGTCGGCCTCGTAGGGTCCACAGGGGGTCCCGTCCATCACCCTGTCAGCCATCAGGACCGGGACATCTCGACCAACCGGGCTGCAGAACAACACACACGGCTTCTCTGTGCACAAACACATGGAACACACACACGCACACACATTTAGTTGGAGGAATAAATCCATTCACTCAAGAATTGTGAATCAATGTTTCATTCCTGAATCAATCACATTGTCTGACATTAAAATTGCAAACAAAAATAGCCATGAGTCCTAATCAGGAATCCCAGTATTGCGGCATCACTGGAACGGGTTTGTTTTACGAACCGAAGGAAACCGTCAATATGTGACACACCGATCGACATGCAGCCTCCACATTCCAGGGGTGGCAGACTAGAAGCTGCTCGCTGACTGCTGACCAACCTGACAGGCAGAGGAGGACAGTGAGCGCTCTGACTAAGCTACAGCATGGACCTGACCACAGCGACTGCAGTGTTACTGACATTTTATTAGAAATGTGTTGTGTTACTCCAGTACTGCCGAAAAGTAATCTATCACTACCCCCAACACAGAGAACCAGCCTGTTCCTGAGTGTAGGAGCTCCATGATCTTCAAGAACTTACTAAGTACACCAGCAGAGTTGGTGTGGAGTCCGGATCAACCCGAGACACCACGATACCTCAGGGTAAAGGTGCCGGTGGCCCTGGGCGCCAGGAGCACGAGAATATTCATCATTCATGGTTTCCTGCCAGTTGAACATTTCCAACTGGCGGGAGAGAACCATGTGACACCGTGTCAAAGGTGGTGATCAGATCTCCAATCAGAAAAACGTCACTTTGAAAGTTCTTAGCTTGTCGTCAAACAGGTCTATTTGTACTCCACCAACAACACGTGTGTACTTTGGTAGTGCCTCAGAGTGTAGATCTGTTGTCCAACAACGGCTACACTCCATGTGGCCTCAAATGATGGATGCTTCGAGTTTCATCTCCTGCCTGACTGGCCAGACAGCAGCTGAGCCACCACTCACATCTCAACTGCACTGACGTCTGAGCCTGATGCTGCCAGACCAGTGAACATGTGAACTGTCCACATCTGAAACATCTGGAGGTAAAAATACACCATCTAGAGGTGAGAAGTAAACTAGTACGCATATGTTGAACGAAAGAATGCCTGACATTTGCACAATCTTCCTGGTAAATGAGATGTAAATATGAATACTAAATTGTTATGATATGTTGTGTTGTAAGACGACCCTTCATGTCGCTCCGTCTTGATGTGTCTCAGGCTGCTTTGTAGTCTGATGTAAGGGCTCGTGTGTGTGCAAGCGTGTGTGCAAGCGTGTGTGCAAGCGTGTGTATCTCACCATCATTAACAATAGCGGTCAGCATACTGGTTGTCTTTTTGCTGGCATGTCGATCATATGACAAACACTGCAAGTCTCTGAAGCTGGGCGCCCCCTTGGGACAGGGAGGACCCTCACAGGCTTTATGCTCCACACTGGCCTTCTGACAGTGTCGCCCACCAGGACCAGGCCTACACACGCACACACACATACACACACACCTTAAATATCAAATTTGGAATAAACAATATTAGGAATTTTTGCAAAAGAGATCAAAGTTTGAGGCTCCACTACAGAGATTCTTAAACTTGCTCTTGACCCCAAATCAGCAGTGAAAGTTTTAGATCAACTGTAATATTATCTCTCACACACACACACACACACACACACACACACGACAATGTGACTTACGGGGGGTTGTCACACTTCCTCTGTCTGAACTGGACTCCGGTGCCACAGGTCCTGCTGCACATGCTCCACTGGCTCCACAGACTCCAGTCACCATCCACATGCTGGGGGATGGGGGTCTTACTGACACACTCACCTGCCCTGCACCACTGACACACACACACACACACACACACACACACACACACACACACACACGCACACACACACACGCACACACACACACACACACACAGTCATGTTTAACCAAGTCTTCCAACATCAGACATTTGGTAATCAGACGGTGGGACGGGTTTACCTTGTCAGCTCCACACTCGGTTCCATCCAGAGGCGGATCCAGCTTGGTTTTACAAGATGCATCTCCCTCCACCAGACACCATAAACCAGCACACATCAGGTGCTGCAAAAAACACACACACAAAAACACACACACACCTGGATGATGAGAGGGGTTGTCCTATTATTACCAGAATTTATTCATGCTTTAAATCACCATCTGATGAATCTCATATATTAAAATATTTCCAAACTCCACATTTTTAAAAACAAATTTAATAAATAATTGAAAGTGTGGGGCGGCCCGGTGGAGCAGTGGTCCTCACTGTGGCCCCCCCAGCAAGAAGGTTGTGGGTGGAGCAGTGGTCCTCACTGTGGCCCCCCCAGCAAGAAGGTTGTGGGTGGAGCAGTGGTCCTCACTGTGGCCCCCAGCAAGAAGGTTGTGGGTGGAGCAGTGGTCCTCACTGTGGCCCCCATCAAGAAGGTTGTGGGTGGAGCCCCAGCTGCAGCACGGGGTCTTTCTGGGTGAGTCTCCATGTTCTCCCTGTTCCTGCTGGGTTCTCTCTGGTACTCCAGCTTCCTCCACAGTCCAAAGACATCAAGAGGGACCAGGTTAATCCAGACTCTAAATTGACCGTAGGCGTGGCTGGGAGAGCCAATGGTTGTCTGTCTCTATGTGTTGGCCCTGCCATGGACTGGTGACCTGTCCAGGGGGAAGGCTGCTGGGATAGGCTCCACCCCCACCACCCTCAACAGGAGAAGAGGGGGAACATGGAGGGATGGAGGGATGGTGGAATTGGAAATTAAGACCCAAGTGCATATAGCTACAATTCTTAATTTGCTGCACTTGACAAATTATTCTGGTCTTACTGGTCCTAAACCTGGTGGCAGGCGGACTGTTGTGATGGAAGCTTTTGGGACCCAAGCTGAAGGTGAGGGCGTCATGGTTTAGAGGAAAAATCAGGATCTGTGTTCCATCTGTTGTGGTTTAGACTACAGTTACTCATTCTACCAGGTTAAAGCAATCGTGAAAGCACCGGATGGACTATCAGGGTGCTTCAGGGTGATTCAGCAGAAGATGACGGACTACTTCCTAGATTGGTGTCTACTAAATACCCAGGTTGTAGAAAGATACCTCGTCTAATTGGACCAGTCTGTTAAAATCTGAGTGGTTGTTGTTGAGCTTAACCAGAGCGGTTCTCTGGATTGACCGCAGAAGGCGCAACAGAGAATTTACAACAAACTGCTCCAAAGGTTTTCTTGTGCTAATTCTAAGAGTTTTGGTGGTCTGTATCACGTTCTTGGTTTGGCTCACAGCCACAGAAACAGAGTGAGATGAGAGTGAGACTGGATCATGCCAGCAGTCGAGCGCCGGTGCAGGTGACCACAGACCTCACTGGGCCGTCTGCGCCACGCTACTGCTCCTCTAAGTTATTGAAAACAGATCTCAAGTTTCACTTGTTCCACGAATCATTATCGGGTAGAGCATGTAAACAATAATCTAAAGCTCCAGCTGGTCTGGACAGTTGCCATGGAAACAAGTGGATTATACATGCAGGCATGGCAACAATAAACAAGCAGTGTTCTTTTTCACCATCATCAGTGACCTGAGAAGATCTCTGAATGCAAAGGTGCTGCAGTGCAAGCGTGATCCAAATGGGGTCCAGGGAGGCTAGAGTCCTCAGCTACCGGAGGGCAAGTTGAAGAAATCTGATCCACAATCACTGCTTTAACCTTCCAATTATCTCCCCAGTTGACGTCAGCAGCCTCCCGCCCCACTGTAAACAGTGTGGGAAGTTGCCACCTTATCCCCAGAGGTGACAAACTGTTTGCCAGAACCTTTTTGGAGCTGACGGATAGTCATTCTCCATGGCCTCATCGAACTCCTCCCACGCCTGAGTTTTTGCCTCGGTGACCGCCATGGCCGCACACCACTTGGCCCGCTGGTACCGGTCGGCTACCTCTGGAGACCCACAGACCATCCACATCCTGTCGGCCTCATTCTTCAGCTTGACGGTTCCCCTCACCTCTGGTGACACCAGCAGGTTCAGGGATTACCACCACGAATGGCCCCAGCCGTCTTATGGCCGCAGCTCACAAAAGCCGCCTTGACAATGGCAGAGCGGAACATGGTCCATTCGGAATCTAAGTCCCCCACTCTACCTGGGATGCGGTCAAAGCTATGCTGGAGATGGCAGTTGAAGGTCATCCTGACAGGTTCTTTCCCCAGACGTTCCCAGCAAACCCTCACTACTCGTTTAGGCCTACCAGGTCTGCGCGTCGTCTTCCCCTGCCATCTGATCCAACTCACCACCAGATGGTTATCAGTTGACAGCTCAGCTCCTTTCTTCAACTGAGTGTCCAGAACATACAGCCGCAGGTCAGATGATACGACAGTAAAATCGATCATAGACCTATGACCTAGGATGTCCTAGTGCCATGTGCACCGATGGACATCCTTATGTTCAAACATGGTGATAGTTATGGACAAATTGCAACTCACACAGAAGTCCAATAACTGCACACCACTCGGGTTCAGGTCGGGCCTGCCATTCCCCCAAATCACACCCCTCCAGGTCAAGCCGTCATTGCCCATGTGAGTGTTTAAGTTCCCCAGTAGGAGAATGGAGTCCCTAATTGGGGCACCATCCAGCACCCTTCCCAGGGACTCTAAGAAGGGTGGGTACTCTTAACTGCTGTCCGGCGCAGCAGCGCAGACAGCAGTTAAGAGTACCCACCGCAGTCAGGACCCGTTCCCTGACCTGAAGGTGCAGGGAAGCAACCCTTTTTTCCATTGGGGTAAACCCCAATGCATAGGAAGAGTCTGGTGGCTATCAGAAAGCCCACCCCAGCCCTCGCTTCTCACCTGGGGCAACTCCAGCGAAACAGAGAAGGCCTCTCAAGGACTTGGGTTCCGGACCCAGATCTATGTGTCAATGTGAGGCCTACTACTCTTTGTAACCTTTTCGAGCTGGGCCCGTCCGGAGCCCATGGGCAAAGGCCTGACCACCATGCGCCCGAACACCAGGCGCTCGCCCACATGCCCCTACCCCAGGCCTGGCTCCGGGGCACATGGACTAAAAATATTCTTAGGGGCCAGAGGCCACTGAGTTTAACAGTTGACTAAAAAGGCAACATAAAAGAACAGATTTGGCTGTTAATTATCCCCACATTTCACATTTCAATCATTCAGATCATTAAATTATGAAGAGAATACAATGTCATTCCGGCGGCACGATGGTGCTGTGGTTAGCAAGAAGGTTCCAGGTTTGAGTCCCGGCTCGGGCATGGGGGTCTTTCTGTGTGAGTCTGCATGTTCTCCCTGTTCCTGCTGGGTTCTCTCTGGTACTCCAGCTTCCTCCCACAGTCCAAAGACATCAATTGGGGACCAGGTTAATCCAGACTCTAAATTGACCGCAGGTGTGAATGTGAGTGTGAATGGTTGTCTGTCTCTGTATGTTGGCCCTGCAATGGACTGGTGACCTGTCCAGGGTGAACCCCGCCTCTCGCCTGAAGGCTGCTGGGATAGGCTCCACCCCCCGTGACCTTTAACAGGAATAAGCATAAGAAAATGGATGGATGGATGATGTAATTCCATCCACCAGAAACTTAAGTCTATAGGCTCCATCATCTCTGAAAACGTCATCAAATGCTTCACAACTCCAAGCTTTCAGACAAACATATACTTATGTACCATAAGTAACATGGAGTGGGGTTCTCCAGGAGAACATGGTAAACAAGACCCCATTTGAAGTCACCAACAGACCATCATCTGGAGGTATCCTCCACAATAACTATGGTTCCTGGTTCTGGTCACTGGCAGACAAAAGCAGGTATTTTCAAGCCTCTGTTAGCATCTGGCCAAGTGAGCCTCCATCAAGGACATAACATACTTACATACTTGACCAGGTCTTCAGAGAAGTTGTCAATTCTAGATATCCAATGGTCGCCCAGGAACAAGACAATCATTAACATGCCATTGGAGGTACGAGGGAGCCACAAACACGCTGCTCCCATTCAAAGTAGGATGCTAAAACGACTGTCGTACCTTTGCTGGAGAAAATTTTGTGTTTATTCTCCATGAAATTGCTTGATGAGCAAAATATAGTTACAGATTTTCAATCAAAATATACAATGAGACCTTTAGATGGAGTGTGGTGTACCTCCATGTCGCTGCAGAACGTGGCGTTGGTTCCAAACAGGATCTGGCACTGTTCGTCCACACTGTAGTGCATTCCTGGCAGCTTGGGGGGCAGGCGGACCTGGTAGCGGCTCCGCGGGTCTGTGTGCAACAGACAGCCGCTTGCTTTGGACCTGGAGGAGGGGCGCATTTGCGAGACTAAGATTATATCCTCTTTTATCTTTAACTTGTCCTGTTTTTGTTTACATTTTAAAAATCTGAATATGTCCTTCTATGCAATATTTTCAGCTGGAGACACTTGAGAAGTACTTGTTATTAAGAGTTGAGAAATATTAAAGCCAATATAAACTGTTTTTTTCTTTCGGTATATTCCCTGTTGATGTCTCAGTTTGTTGAGGAAAGTTTACCCAAAAGCAAAAGTCCGCATCAGGCGAGCAGGAAATGAGAACTTGATATTTATTTATTCATCCAAAAATACAAAACTAAACTGGTGTGGAATACAAAGCAATGGAACTGCTACATAGAGGAACTCAGGGGAATGAACCAGAGATGAAGGAACAGAGACAAAATTTAAGGAATGAGGTCACAGCAGGTGGAGGAACCAGGAGATGATCACATGCTTCACACAGCAGCCAATAGGATCGCTCCATGTGATTGTGGTGATTGAATCAGTAAATCAGCTCTGGTGAACAGAAGTTGATGATCTTCCAGGTTCAGTTCATCAAGATCATCTTCACTAATGAACCCTCTGATGATGCTGGAAGTCTGGATGCTACGTTAGCAGTGCTAAGCTAACGTTAGCCTATGAAGGAGCTACACCAGGGTCACATGACTTCAAGGTCACCACCACTAAGCTTCAGGCTTCTTGCGTTTTCCCCCTGATGACCTTTAATGACCTCCATGACCTCTGTAGGCTCCTCTAGACTCTTGTAGACCTGAACCTGCAACATCCACCAGTCTGGTGTTAACTGGTGGATCTGATGTAGAACTGGACCTCCAACATCCACCAGTCTGGTGTTTACTGGTGGATCTGATGTAGACCTGAACCTCCACCATCCACCGGTCTGGTGTTTACTGGTGGATCTGATGTAGACCTGAACCTCCACCATCCACCGGTCTGGTGTTTACTGGTGGATCTGATGTAGACCTGAACCTCCACCATCCACCGGTCTGGTGTTTACTGGTGGATCTGATGTAGACCTGAACCTCCACCATCCACCGGTCTGGTGTTTACTGGTGGATCTGATGTAGACCTGAACCTCCACCATCCACCGGTCTGGTGTTTACTGGTGGATCTGATGTAGAACTGAACCTCCACCATCCACCGGTCTGGTGTTTACTGGTGGATCTGATGTAGACCTGAACCTCCACCATCCACCGGTCTGGTGTTTACTGGTGGATCTGATGTAGACCTGAACCTCCACCATCCACCGGTCTGGTGTTTACTGGTGGATCTGATGTAGAACTGAACCTCCACCATCCACCGGTCTGGTGTTTACTGGTGGATCTGATGTAGACCTGAACCTCCACCATCCACCGGTCTGGTGTTTACTGGTGGATCTGATGTAGACCTGAACCTCCACCATCCACCGGTCTGGTGTTTACTGGTGGATCTGATGTAGACCTGAACCTCCACCATCCACCGGTCTGGTGTTTACTGGTGGATCTGATGTAGACCTGAACCTCCACCATCCACCGGTCTGGTGTTTACTGGTGGATCTGATGTAGACCTGAGCTCAGAAGTGTTGATGAACAACATCCTGCCCTCAGGGACCATAACTGTGCAAAATTGTAACTAGAAATATTTTTTTGCCTTGTAGACACACGTGCTTTGATATCTGTCTCACCTGAGGAAGTTCTCCAAGTCATCACGGCTACAGGACGACCACGACAGGTCACTGGGGTTTCTTCCTTTCACCCATTCACCAGACATGATGTGGGAGTGGCCGGTGCAGGTGGTGTGGTCGTCATCGTGGCTCATCCCCATGCTGAAGAGGAGACATGGAGACATTCACCCTTCTGTTACCTACAGTACCAACCGGGGCCGGACACACCTTCTCATTCGGGGTTTTTCAGTTTGTCACATCAAACTAGTTGGTTCAGTTGATCAGGTGGAGTAAGGGTTTCAAATCAGAGAAGTTCCTCCTCTAAGCCCGATAATACTTCCCCATGTCATAAAATCGAGGGGCGGAGCTTCCAAGACCAGAATATATTGGATCATGATTTTAGACTTTTTTATCAGGTCAGATGTCAGGTGGCTGAAATGTACAGGAAGTGTAGAACTGGACCCAGTTGATCCTCCACATGAAAGATGTGGTAGTGAAAGTAGTGAGCTGGCCAGGACGTCGGTGTGAGCCAAAGGCAGCAGATTATGTCCTCAGTCACCGGGGCATCAGAGCAGGAATCTTATCTCACTGCTCGCAACACATAAAGCTGCACAGAGTTGATGCCAGATTCACCTGACAGGCGTGCCAACGTGTAGGAGCATGGTAGCGGCTCGGCGGCAGCAGCACCAGGCCCCAAAAGAGGTATCATATTTTTCATCAGGCAGCTCTGTGCCAGCTTTGGAGGCCAGGAAAGGTAAGAAGCTGGCCCACACCAAGTCTGCTACAGCCCCGTACATGCATGTGGTGTTACATAAACACACACACACACACACACACACACACACACACACACACACACACACACACACAGCTCATTGTCCAGTGAGTCAAACAGCTATGAAAGGACTGAGGTGTCTAACATGGATTTTGTTTCAGAGGAACTATGGAAATTGCAGTATACCTGTGCCCAAGTACACCAAGTACTTTGACTCTGTGTACTGTTTATTAAATTGGGACTCTACTGTTGATGCTCCAGGTGTGAACATGACAAGTAAAAAGTAAACTGAGGCTGATGCTGGAACTACAAGTGGGCGGATTGGTTGATGTCTGGCGTTCAGAGATCAGCGACCATGAGGAGAAAGACAACGCCAACATTTCTGACTGATTTTGTTTCCCCTTTTTTCTTGTTGCATCTGAAAAAAAAGACAAATGAGACAGAAAAGTCTGACTTCAAGTTGTGCTGCGCTGATTCGTCTCAAACTATGTTCACGAATCCAAGTTCAACAGGCAATGAAAACTAAACTTTGTAAAAAAAAATAAAAAAAGGAAAAAATAAAAAATGGGAATATTAATAAAGTTGTAATGCACTGTAAACGGCAGCAGTGTCTTGGTTTGTTGTTCCAATGACACTTGAGCTGCGTCATGTTGGCGAGTGATTTCAGAAACTTTCTGTATGGTGCGAACTGGGCAGATGTGCCTGTATATTAATGGGCCTCATGAGCTGGATGTCTTCTATCCAAACCGCCAGATATCAGCCTGACTAATCGGTCCTCCTCTGGTTGACGGAGTCAAATAAAAACAGCTCCCTTGCCCACAGGAAACTGTCTTCAAATGGAGCTGGTTAGCATTCTGACCCTGAGCGTGATCACGTCCTGCTGGCTGGCACATCTGTGATGATGTAGAAGTATTCAGGTCTGCTGTTTCTTTTAACATCGGAGTATTGCAGTTGTAGAATTGTAGGTGTTTGTGTCAATGACACATGCAATCAGAACTAAATGACCAGTGGCACGGCGGCGTGTCGGTGGGCGGGTCTCCCGTCCTGCTGCTTCCAAGATGCTTCGGTGTGGACGAGGACACGAGTCCTGAGATGTAACCTGATCCTGCTGCTTCCTCCTCACCACAGCAGAGAATTGAGTCTGTGCTTGTAATTTATTAGTTGGTGAGTCTCTGCTTGGATTTCAGACCAAGTTGTTGTTTTTAATTTGCAAATGTAGGTCATGGCTTGAAGAGGAAACACACACACACACACCCTCCCTCTTTAAACACGTGTCTCTCACACAGACGTGCATTGTGTGCACGTATGCATTGTGGGCCAGGATCTTTCCTGTTGGAGCTTCCCTCAGGCCCTGAACCTCCATCAGTATGTTACACGTGTGTTACTGTTGCAGGGAGTTCACCACACTGCTGCCTCACCAGTGTGTCGCTGCAAATGTGTACTTGTGGGATTCCAGTTTGTGTCAGCTGCTTTTATAAACCCTGCAAATGAAAAACATGATTTTCGAAACATGGATTAAATTTTCATACGTCCTGATTTCTCTGTGGAAGTGCAGCGTGCGCCGTCCACCGAGTGAGTCGACTGAATTCATATCTAAATGTCATCATGGCTGTTGTTCACGAGCTGGTTCATTCTATATTCTCACATGGAAAATATGAAATCTGTCAAATTCTTCAACATAAACGTGCTCCAGGTGTGTCACGGATTACATGATGATCAAGCGTCCCAACCTGGATACGACGTGAAGCCTCAGTTTGTTTTTGCTAGCAGACGTTTCAACTGGAATCCATTAAAAAGTTCTGCTTTTTTTAAAGTATTCAAAGCAAATATGGACCCAGAATAAAAGAGGAGGAGCTTCACAAAGCCAGTGGAGGTCCAGGTTCTACAGGAAATGAACGGACTTCCAGAGCACAGACAAACATGTGGACTCCAGAGGCACCTGTGGAAGGATTAAGCCCCTCCCACTAACTGACACCTGAGCGTGTTCATTTGTGGTGTGAGGCCGAGTGACGCGTTTAACCTCTGTGGCTTTGGTCATTCAACAAATTCCACCTGTGTTCCTCTGCAATCCTCTGAGAAGAGAGACCGGGGCAGTGAGCTGGTCTCCCACCAGAGTCCCAGTTCAATAAACCTGCAGGGTTGAAATGAAAAGAGTCCGGAGGAAGTTGAGTCCGTGTTTCTGACAGTCAGCGGGTTCCTGTTCAGTGCATTTACATGCACATTAATATTCCACTATTATTCCAAAAAAGTCCATATTCTGAATTGCATAAGTGGTTGGATTCCAGGCTCAGCAGCTTCTGATTCACACATGGGGGATCTGCTGAGGTCAGCTGGGTCGCAGGACCCGTCCTGGACAGCCAAGCACACATTAGCTGGATATAAAGGATCCCGAGTCATGGAAACACCTTCCTTGGAAGATAATCATGTTTGGAATCATGGAAAACACCAGAATGTGGAACACTGA
The DNA here is from genome assembly GCF_037954235.1 of Aulostomus chinensis. Classification (NCBI taxonomy): domain Eukaryota; kingdom Metazoa; phylum Chordata; class Actinopteri; order Syngnathiformes; family Aulostomidae; genus Aulostomus; species Aulostomus chinensis. Next base: position 35,206,508 of record NC_141321.1, on the reverse strand, counting down.
GTGCATGTAAACGCCACATGATGCAATATGAGGCGGTTCCATTTGAAGATGATGACTACGATGAAGGCCCAACCTCCTGTGGCGCCGCTGGAGAGAAAAGCAAAGACCTTCATGTGTTCATCGTGACACCATGAATGATCGGAGGGGCCAGATGCTGGTCTCCAGTGCTCTGTCTGCTTGCTACAGCTTGTTGTCAGAGCAAACGTTAGTCAGGAAGTCGTCCACTGACAACAGGGACTAAAACAAATAAAGTTTGTTATCCTTGAACGACTCAAGTACAAATAAGGACGCTCCACCTTCACGCCACTCCTCAGTGTCTGTGCTGCTGAGGGGGTGAAATCACCATCGGACGCGGATGTCTTTTAGAAATTACCTCCATCTGTGTCCCTTGCACAGGAAGTCTTAGTTTAATTTTCTGGTAATACGACCCACGTTGTCAAGGCTATGCGGCATTTTTCTCTTCCTGACAAGATTCCCAGATCAGAGAGTGCAGCACAAGAGCTGCAGCACGGAGGCGCACTCACTGGCCTAGCAGGCCGTCAATACTCCAACAGGAATCAGATTACGAGGTCATGGAGTTATGTGTCCTTATGCTTGAGTTCTGATGCGAGTTTGTCGTCATAAACTGTGATACAATATTGATTTTAGGGGCTGGAATATTGGTACAATCGAAGAAAATAGTCAGCTATACTGTCACATCTACTTTATTGCAAGTGTTTGCAGCTTTGTAGCAACTCGTCCGTCAGTCAAAGGAGGCGCCGGTCCAGCCTCCAGCCGCGTTACTGCTTAGAACTCTGAGGTCAGCATTCACAATCTCTGAATGTGAGTCCTGCCGTGATGACGGGATGGTCAGGATGGTCCCTTCAGGAAACGCTGGTTCGGCTTGCAGCTGAGTCACTTGAGTATGTAGCGGTGGAATCATTGACACTCCCTCCCGCAGGGTTGAGGACAATTTGCATCCACATCATTGGAAAACAGGACGCGGCCTTGACTTGCTGACCATAAACAGACCATGACCTCTAACGTAAAGATTAGGATGATGCGTTCATGTCAGTGGAGACAAGTTTGGTCCCTGCAGCACATTTGCACTCCAGCAGCAGAAACACAGACAAGAGAGCCAGTGTGTAATCTGGGTCAAGTAGACGTTCAAGCACTGAAACCTACTTGTGTCCCAGCTCGTGGGCGATGGTGAAGGCCAAATTAAGCCCATTGTCCTCCGCTAACACACACTTCCTCTTGGCACTGCAGATGCCACCCAGATACGCAATACCTGCAACACAGAGAGAGTTTCATGAGCAGGAGTTGGCATTCTTGTGCTAAACAACTGGACATCTGATCAGGTCTCACGGGTCCTCTCCCGGGCGACAGCTCGCCTGGGCCGCCCATCAGCATGTTGCAACTTCAGCAGCTCAAATGTTACAGATGAAAGTTCTCTGAGGGTCCAAAGCTGATCTAAGTTTGACAGCATTCACGGACAGCCTGAGATGTCTACAGTCGTCCCCACGCTCACCTGCTGCTGGCCTCCAGACTCGTTTGACTGGAGCACATGAGCGGCAAAAAAAAACACAAATCGGCCATTTTCCAAGTTTCAGATCTCCATGTGTAAGAGAGCGCGCGCGCACGCGCGCACACACACACACACACACACACACACACACACACACACACACACACACACACACACACACACACACACACACACCTGCTTTGTGTCGGCCTCTGGAACGTGGCCACGGAGGCTCATTTGAATCCAGACAAGCATAAATTAAACCATTGACAAGGATAAGACAATCAAAGCCAGATGGGATTTCTGAGTGAAAAATGTCAGTAAGGGAAAGAACAGAGAGCCAGACAGAGAAGTTTAGGATTTATCATCCAGCAAAGACACGCCTGATGTCACCATGGCGATGTGAATGTGGCCTCAGGGTTCAGGTTGAAGCTGCTGATGAGGAGGAATCAATTACTTTGGATGAACGTTGAATTAACTGCAGTGTCACTAACGAGTTCACTACCGTCCGGATCATCAAGTCCACCAGCTGAGTGAGCAGCCAGCAGACTGAGGCTGCTGCGGGGCCTCATGACCCGCCAACATCTGATGACTTTATTCAAGATATTCAAAAGAAATGTCCCTTTGGCTGATGGCTCAATAGTTTACAACACGGACAGTACATAAGCATGACAGGGACACATGACCTGGAGCGGAAGCTTGATTTAACATTGTGGGTTTGGTCTACATGGACCCACATTCTGATCACGTGACCTGTGCAGGAGGCTGGATTTATTCTTCTGTGGGCGTCTGTATCACACTGAAATTCCACCCTGAAACACCAGTTGGTGACGAGAACGCGACACCTACTCTTCCTTCTCACTCCGAACTAAGGCTGCTGAAGTAGAGCAGTGAGCACAAAATCAAAGTTGAGCAGCTACACTCTAAAAGACCAGACCAGAGGAGGTGGTGAGGAAGTGAGCTGCTGTGCAGCGCCGCAGTGAGCGCCGGCGCTGGACCCTACAAGGCTGCTCAGACACGTAACGACAAATAAAGCTTAACACCTCAGTGGGACATGTCACGCTCGGATGAGCAGTGCACCTCAGCCATGAGCATGAGAACTGAAGTTAGACGCACAGACTGGCCTTCTAGAATGAATCAGCCGAACTCAAAGGCAAGTTTGGAATTGTGACAGGCAGGCCGGCTGCCTAGCAGACAACGTGGAGAACTTCACCCAAGAACCAATAAACTATTCCTACTCGTGAGCGCCTCCTCCATGCAGCTGAGTGCAGCAGCGCGCTGATGCTCAGCACGACACAGAACGTCCTATCAGCTACATTAAAACAGCAACATGCACTCACATGCAGAATTACTCTGCTGAACAGCTGTTGTATCAGAACGTGCTACTGTGGAGGGATGCACAGCGCTGCATGTGCATGGAATACCAAAGAAGTCCCAGGAACAGGGACGTTTGCCAGCTTGCGGATGACTCACTGGAGCAGGACAGTGGGAAGTGAGGACCACACAAGTAACAACAGGAAGTGCTGCACCATGTTTAGTGCGCTGCGACTGAGCTGCTAATTAGTGAACTAGCAGTAAACTGATGAGAGCTGCATGTTACCTAAGTGAAATAGTTTGGTGGTTCAGGGGAATGTGAGCATGGGATGCAAATACATCATCACATGTAGAAAACTCGAACTTAGTCTTGAACCCAAACTTCAACCAGTAATTTTCCAGAACTTTGTCAAGACCATATTCCAATTTCAAGATTATAATTCAACGAAAGATGAGAATCAGCACCTCCAAGTCTGAGGCCCTGGTCCTCAGCCGGAAAAGGGTGGCCTGCCCACTCCAGGTCGGGGGGGGGGGGGGGGTCCTCCCTCAGGTGGAGGAGTTTAACGATCTCAAGGTCTTGTTCATGAGTGAGGGTAGGATGGAGCAGGAGATTGACAGGTTGATTGGTGTGGCGTCCACAGTGATGCAGGTGCTAAAGCAGTCCATTGTGGAGAAGAGGGAGCTTAGCCAAACGGTGAAGCTCTCAGTTTACCTGTCGATCTACGTTCCAACCCTCACCTGTGGTCATGAGCTCTGGGTAATGACCGAAAGAACAAGATCCTGAATACAAGCGGCTGAAATGAGTTTCCCCTGTTGGGACAGGGTGAGAAGCTCAGTCCTTCAGGAGGGACTCAGAGTAGAGCTGCTGCTCCTCCAGGTAGAGGAGTCAGTGGAGGTGGTTCAGGCATCTGGTGAGGACGCCTCCCTCAGGAGGTGTTCCAGGCATGTCTGACCGGGAGGAGGCCTCAGGGCCGAACCAGGACACGCTGGAGGGATTATATCTCTGGGCTGGCCTGGGAACGCCTCAGGATTCCCCCGTAAGAGCTGGTGGAAGTGGCTGGGAGAGGACAGTCTGGGCTTCCTTGCTGAGGCTGCTGCCCCTGCGACCCGGACCAACCGGATAAGTGGAGGAGGAGGCCGACGGGGACACGATTGTAATTCTATTAAGCATTGTGTACATGTGACAAATAATAATCATTGTCAAAATCCACTGGTCAGCAGGGGCCTTTTTTATGGAGATGGAAAAAAAGATAGAGCCCCTCCTTCAGGGAGCCAATTCCTAGTTAGATGCTAGTTAGCTTAGCACAATGACTGGTAGTGGGTGGGAAGTGTTAGCGTAGCTGCGTCTCTGCCTGCATTAATAGAAGGAGGGTTGTGTAACCTTGGTGATGAATACCAGTTTAACATGAGGAGACGTTGTAGTGGTAGAATCAGACACGTAGCCGGAACTACTTTCCTGACTGGGAGCAGTGATTTGACGCAGCACCTCCAAAGCTCCACTGGAACTTGGGTCAACAGAACCAAAGGTTGGTTGAGGACTAGAAGAGCGACTGCTGCTACTGATGATGATGAGGAGGAGGAGGAGGATTCCTGCTGGACACACCAGCATCCTGGACCTGAGCTCGCTGATGCTAACACTTCCCACCCACTACCAGCCATTGGGCTAAGCTACCTAGCCTGGACCTGAGCTAGCTGATGCTAACACTTCCACCCACTACCAGCCATTGGGCTAAGCTACCTAGCCTGGACCTGAGCTAGCTGATGCTAACACTTCCCACCCACTTCCAGACATTAGGCTAAGCTAACTAGCTTGGACCTGAGCTGGCTGATGCTAACACTTCCACCCACTACCAGCCATTGGGCTAAGCTAACTAGCCTGGACCTGAGCTGGCTGATGCTAACACTTCCACCCACTACCAGCCATTGGGCTAAGCTAACTAGCCTGAGTCTCTCCCTTCTGTCTCTGGGGTTAAAGGACAATAAGAGACTTTCCCATATAGTGGGTAGTTTATTTAGGTCTTAAAAGCATCAGATGTGACCTTTGTTTTATGCTACAAAACACAAGATTTAGATCAGTAAAAGTGAGATGAATAATCCTGATTTTCTCAGGTTTATATGAGACGAATGTGAGTTTGTATCTTTATTTCCCTAAAAGTTGTGTTTTGCCGGGAAGTTGCCATCTTCACATTCCAAGGCTTTTCCAGGTTTTCATGATGATATAAAGTACATGTTTAGCAACTGCCAGACAAACATGCAGACAGAAGATGATTTGAGACTCTCTGAGGGCTTCTGACGGATCAGTGTATTTGGAAACATTTCTCAAATCCCATCGCTCATTTAAGGAGATCTGGATCAGAAACATTTCAGCCAGGATGATTTTCCAAGAGGCAGCGGCTGAACTGCGTGTCAGCTCGAGGCAGCAGAAAGGTTTCCATCTGTCCCTTCATGAGTGGAGGTGACCACCAAGTTTGCCCACCATGACTCCTCTGACATGCATCTGGAATCCATGAGACTGCTGGGTTTCCGCCCCAGACCTCCCCAGCCTTCATCTTTGAGGAGGCTGAGAAAGACCAGAAAACTGTCAGGATACTTATGAACCTGCTTTTGGATCCATCAAATTCCTCAGATGTGAGTGACAATGGAGCCGTTGCAGTTTTATGGCAGCCATCAATGGAACGGACATGTTATTTGTCAAATGCCAAAAATAGTCAACGAATCACTCGGGCACATTTTCCACCACGACCTTCAAAGCAGTTGCCCTCCGTGGAAGCAGCAGCAGCACGCCGGCCTGAGTGCATCCACAAACATCTGCAGCACAGACGTCGCCAGCTGCCACTGTCGAAGCCAGTGATGGTCGCACACGCACCCCGAGCTCCCTGAAGCAGAACCTGAGGTGAGGGGGGAGGTTTTACTGGTTCTGCTTCCAAAAGTCAGGTCTTTTCATTGACCAGGATCTCCACACTAGCTGGAGATATGTGTACATTTTGCTCTATGATATAAAACACATCACTAAATTCTGGTGAATGTTATAGTGTTGGTGTAGCTCCTCCCTCGGCTACCTTTAGCTTAGCACTGCTAACGTAGCATCCAGGCTTCCAGCATCATCAGAGGGTTCATTAGTGAAGATGATCTTGATGAACTGAACCTGGAAGATCATCAACTTTTGTTCACCAGAGCTGATTTCCTGGTTCAATCACCACAATCACATGGAGCGATCCTATTGGCTGCTGGGAGGAACCAGGAGATGACCACTTCCTGTTGGACTACAAACACACCTCCTCCCTGACATGACCACTTACAACAAGTTACAGCAACAGCTCATCATTGTGGCGCTCTATTTTTATTATCTATCAGAATTTAAAGATTTCAGTTTGCAATCTGCAACCTCCAAACCTTTAATACCCCTATTTAGATATGTAAAGATATAGATATAAAGAGATAGAGATATAGAGATATATATATATATAGATATAGAGATATATATATAGATTATATATATATATAGATATAGAGAGATAGAGATATAGAGATATATATATATATATATATATATAGATATAGATAGAGATATATATATAGATTATATATATATATATAGATATAGAGAGAGATAGAGATAGAGATATATATATAGATATATCGAGATAGAGTTATATATATATATATAGATATAGAGAGAGATAAAGATATATATATAGAGAGAGAGATAGAGATAGAGATATATAGATGTATATATATATAGATATATAGATAGATAGATATATAGATAGAGAGAGAGAGAAATATATATATAGAGATATATATATCTCTATATATATATAGATATAGAGAGAGATAGAGATATATATATATATATATATAGAGAGAGAGAGAGAGAGAGAGAGAGAAATAAATATATATATATAATATAGAAATAGTTAAGAAGATATAAAACTATAAATAAATCTATGTATGTATATGCCCACAATTGCAGTAAAATTACTTGTACTTGGAGGTTTTGTATCAGTTTTTTGTTACCAAGATGAGTGGGATGAGCAAGTTTTTGTTTGACTAATTTGCATTTATAAAAAGGCAGAATCTGTCTGAATGGACTGATCTCAGTTTTCATGTCAACCCAAACAAGGCGGGTTTGGAACGGACGGCGCTGAGGCTCGAGCCCTCAGTGCTGGAAAGACTGTGAGCTGATGGAAACAGATGCTGGCCTGCATCTGGACATGTGTTTTTCCTTTTTTTTTTTGCTCTTCTGTTTTACGAGCGAGCTTGCTCAGTCACAGGCTGCAATTATGAGTCTATGATCTCTGTAAAAGCATGTTTGATGTTTTTACTGCAACTGTGCCAAGCAGGCATGTTTAGGTTCGGGTTTCTGCTGCTTTCATGATGTTTAAGACATGTTTGCTGGTGTGTTGAGCCGCAGAATTCTCTGCTCATGAATGCATGTACCGACGAGACAGACAGAAGAGTCACCAGGCTCCTGTCGATAAGCACCAGTATGTTGTAATCACTAGTGTGTCAGCCACTGGTATCCAGACAGTCAGAGCAGTTAAAGCTACCCGGCGTTTCAAGCATTTGGGCTGGACTGAGGGGTCTTGGCACGTGTGAGTCTGTGTACGAGGACCATGACCTCCTGGAAACAGGCTGCACGCCTTCTGTCACTGGTGAGCTTCTACTGCTGATGGAGCCAAAGGACACCAACAGGACAGAACCAACAAAGAAGCCCAAAAAACAGTAAGAAACCATCATGACATCCACAACGACTGAAACATACAGAGTCTGCCCTCCCATTCAGCCCTCGAACCAAGAAATTAGTAAGACCTTCAGCTTCCGCTTCCATTTAACCTTCGCAGATGTGTAGAATATACGGCACTGCTTCAGCATTCTGGAAACTTTGTGAACCAATTGCATGATGGGTAACCTTAACATGACCCACTCCTCAACCCATCAAATTTGTCAGACTAGTAAACAGAGGAGAAGGAGAGGCACGCAATATCTACAGTCAGACAGAGAAAAGTCTTTCCCGCGGTGATGGGGTGGAGGACTGTGAGGAGAGAAGAAGAAGGAAGACTGAGCATCAAAAGTCCAAGAAAAAAAAGAATCAAATCATCTCAGTCAAAGATTTGCCGATCATCACATTGGCTGACTCTTCAGACAGGAAATGCAAAAAATGTCAAACAAAATCTCACAAAACTGAGATATTCTCCACTTGTTCTTCATTTGGTTGGATGTTAGTACTGTGCTACAGCCGGACGCCGGCACAAATACTACAACTACAATGATACTACCAGAAAGACATGAGGACGTTGTAGACCTTCGCTAGGGGGCATTTTCTCTCAACTGGCCTTTCTAGTTTTAATTTAAACCAGCCATCATGGACTCTGTCACTGAGGTCGGCAGCGAATGAGATTCTGAGCTGGCAGTGCTGAGTCGGCATCTCTCATTGGAATGACCGGCTGCCATGTTTGACCATGATCTTAGCTGCTTTAAATGCCAGCGGACGCGCATATCCTGAGAGCCTTCAACAAACCAGCCCCATAAAGCTTGTGTGAATAACACAAAGCTGAGTAAGAACTCCCCAGTGAGGTCAGAGGTGTGGCCGGCATTTTCACAGCATCAAAGATCCACTGAAGCCAGCAATTCTGAGGCTAAAGCCCAGGGACAAAGAGCTGTGATCACCAGCGCTGCAGTTATCAGAGCCGGGTTTTGACCCGGCGTTAGCAGCCCGCTGACTGATCAAACACTGATGAGGTGGCTCTCAGAACTGGCGGCACATCCAGCAAGACGGCCTCAAAAGAGCCACAAAGCCTGGTCAGGCCTCTGGACTCACAGTGCCGCGCTGCCCACCAGCAGCTTCGGGACGCCATTTATGTGGCGCTAATTAGCCATTACAACGTGAAGGGCTTTGAGCTGAGCTGCTGAATCCTGAGCAGTCGAAGCTCGCCGTGCTGACAGCACAAGCCTGAGTCAGCCTTCTCAAACACGTGTAAATAGGTGGTCACCGTGGCTTGACGCCACTGGCTTCCTGTCACACTAAACTCCACGCCACCTCTACCAGCAGGTTAGCGGAAGCAGCACTAAAACTCACTGGCCTGTTGGAGAGGCTGATTACAAAATTCAGCACTTCTGTAAGCATTTTTCTGCAGGGTTACAAAAAAACTATACAACCGGTTTTTCACCAACCTTGCTGGCGGGTAGAGCCTGGCAGGAGGAGGAACCAACTACATTTTGGGGCAGATGTGATTAAACTACGAAATACTTCACTTTTAAAAATGTATTCTCTGTCAGCAAGATCACCAAAACCCTTCTGACTTGTTCACGGGGAGTTTCTTGGGATGGGTTGATGGGCTGGGATGTTCCGCTTCATCTTGCTTTCCACACCCATTAAATGAGTACTCTGCGTCAAATTCACCGTGTCGAGTCATAAATGGACGTGATGAGACAGCAGAGGTGACGGAAACGAGCTAAATGTATTATATACCTCTCAACGTTTGCTAGCAAAGCTGTTAGAAGCCAGTCTAAGCCAATTAAGCCACCGACTGACATGCAAGGCTGGTCCAAAATGATGGGATCATGTACCATGCAGGGTTGGTGGTGGAGGAGTGCGTGTGCGTGTGTGTGAGATCATGGGGGGGGTTTCCATCTATCTGTCCTGACAAGAACATCTCAAATCTGCACAACCCAACTGTGACATTCGTCTTTCTTCTGGTCATAATTAGACGGTCACTAGAGGGCGCATGGACCTTGGCAGGTGGTGTCAGGCTGCACCTCAACCACTGATGGCAGTTTAAGATGCTGATAATATGTGAATGTGATTAGCGTGTTGCTTTCATCACCATGCAGCCTGGTCTCAGTGGTCGCGGTGACGTTTGTAGAACAGGACATCTGTTTGTTCTTGGTATCTCATCAGATTCGCTTCCTTGGCCTCATTTCTGGCACTTCAGAGGCCTTTTGACATGAACAAGCCGCCCGGAGAGGAGAGACGAGGAGGGTGGCGGCGGTTCTGAAGTGGGACCTTTTATGAGTGCTGTGATTATAGTGAGGCTCAGAGAGGGTCACACACTTGAAGCACAAAGAACAGGAGTGTTCTGATTGTGCAGGCAGATTAGCAGGTTGAGAGTATTACAGCCAGCCGGGCAGAGCGGTGCAGGGCCAGGAGCTGCCACCATGCCTCACCTCACATAGCGCTGCCTCTGTCTGCCGCCACTTCCATGACCTCATCGCCACAGATGCTGATAACATGTGATAACGTGTGGGAACTAGCGTGGGCTAATCAGAGCCTGCCAGGTTGGTGTCACATTACATATAACTTCAGAATTCCTTTACAGAAACATCAAATAAGTTTGTTATTTTATGTTGAATAACCGCAAAGAAAGTCCAGGTGTTTTCAGACCACAGGAACCACTGCAGTTTTAGGAACCCCCATCTATTCATGCACTGCTGCAGGAACCCGGAGCAGTTGTAGTTCTTTGAACTTTGGTGAGGAAAGAGAAGAACTGAGTTCTATTACTGAGTGTATTTGTTAAGATGTGGTTCTGAAGGGCAGCTGTCTCTGTTGCTGCATCTTGACTCATGCGTTCAGGTTCTGTTGCACGAGTCTGACAATGGGCCGGGCTGGTACTTGCCGTCTTACAGTGCACACAAGACAGTGACAGAACAGGTGGAGAACGAGACAGTGTGTGTCAAGAAGTGGACACAGTGACACTAGGAAAGTGGCGCTGGACATCTTATGAGTCCAAGTCATGAACTTGGAAGTCCGAGTAGAGTTGCAAGTCATCAAAATTCCGACTCGAGTCGTACTTAAGCCAAAGTCCTGGACTCGGAGGGAAAGAAACATCTTCATGATTATCAGGATGGAAGGTTTAAAACAGAAGTCAGTGATTTTCCCAACTGGGGGACAAACTTCGTCTCCACAATAAGAATCAGTATCAGAGACCTTCAAGACCTTGAGCTGAGGGTCGAGCTACTGGTCGTGACATCATGTTGGCTGGGTCAGGACCTTGGAGGGAGGCAACTAAGAGGGAAATGAGCACATCAGCCAGAGAAAAGGAAGCAAGTCTCTTCTGACTCCTGTAGGTCAACCAGGCCGAGGGGACACGGTTCACCGAGCTTCAGCTGGTCGTCCCGCCATCCTCTCACACTCCTCCACTCTGTTTATGAAGACTGTGCCAAAAAGAAAAGAACAGCACGAGTGTAGTTTCCACTCCAGCCAGGGGATTTATTGTTTAATCCATAAAAATAAAGATGTGTTAAAATGGTAATTGAGTGTTTTACAGGGGTGTGTGTGTCTAAACATGTCCTGGCCAGAGCCGGGCGACCAGTGACTCCAGTCAGCTCCTGAGGTGCTAATAGGTGGATTTTTTTCCACTTATTTCTTGACACGATGAACAAAAGCCATGAGATGTTCTTGTTGTTTGGGTCGGTCTCTGGAGGGAATTAACTGGGACTTTTCTTCGAAAACCAATGGGGGACCCCTGCCGTAGGACACTTCTGATATCCACAAGGTTGTGGAGCACTAAAAAGCCATGGATCCTGCACCTGATCCAGGTCCAGCTCAGCTCTCCAGAGCTTTGGACCCATGTCTCCAGTGACTTAAGTCTTCCACTCTGCTAGTCTCCTGGTCTGATCCGTTCATGATCCCACCACCTGTTTACTCTGTTTCAGGTTCTTAACTTTGTGACCCATTGACAGAGGTCTGACTAGTTCTGTCCTTGTGGAACGTCCAGAAGCTGGCCCGGTCTCTAGCGTCCTGAACCAGCCAGTCATCTGCTGTCTGTGAGTTTTTCTACCCCCAAGTTCATCCCTCAGCCACTGAGGCCGGCCTGCCCTCTGTGCAGCACCATGGAACGACCTACAGACGGCTCTCCTGTTTTCACCAGGGCCACCTCCTGATGCTCCTGCTCCACCAGCAGGGTGGTTACCTTACAGAAAACCTCATTCATTTCAAAGCAACTCTTCTTTATAGCCGACACCCACTCTGGGTGTGGCCCCATCACGCAACATCAGTGTTGGACCAACGCCTGGCAGCTCCAACTCAGAGTAGAACTTCAGGGCAGCAGATTAATGAACCGGTTAAACACTGTAGGGATTCTAGGGAACGTTTGCAGAACCACCAGGCCCGGTTTGGGCTGATGGAGATGTGTACATGCCTGGGTGAGTGCATCCCCTCCCACGTTATTCAGCGGTTCTGGTCAACTTTGAAGAGTGTGATTTTCAGTCTACATGTATTTTTAAAAAATCCAGTTTGAATTGAACAAACACAATCAAATGTTATCATGCAACTGTACTGCATGTCTGGACATCTGCATGAAGTAGTTTCTATAACGTTAAGACCCTAAAGCCTTAAACGTGCATCTTTATATCAAGCAGGAGTCACTTACAGTAAATACTTCACATTTAAGTCCTTTTGATGGCCTGAAGTCAAGAGCTCTTGGCAGTGAAGCAGAAAATGAATGGATGAAATGTCTTCATATGAAAGTAAGCCGACGGCAGCAAACTCACTTGCTCAAACCTAAGGAGGGAAATTCTCCTCTTAAAAGAAACCAGTTATCATATCGGCCTGGTCTGGTGGGCGAGCACGCCAACCTTCTCAGACGGGGAATTCCTCCTCTCATTGCAATCAGCAGATTTACTGGACTCACTTCAAAGCCGTCTGTCAAATGAACGAACCCTTCGGAGCTGCAGCTTCTTCCTGACATCTCCGACGGTGAACGTCCCTTCTGCCTCGGTGTCATCCACACTTGGAGGAATGCTTGTGCCCTACAAACACTGGAGCGCAAACCCAACACTGGGAGTTCAAGTGGTCAAACAGGGTAATGAGCAAAAGAGAAAACTGCTTTGGCGATTATGGACTAAAGCCAACTTTCTGACTTGCAGGGTCATAAATCAGTAGCGTGATGGAAATGTTCCAGCGTTACATAACCCAGCAGCAGAGGACGTGCATGCAGCCGCAGCAGGAAAAGAGCTGCCCAGCGTCGCTCATCACTAGGAAAATAAATACGCTCAAGTACTAGTGATGTTCTTTGTTCCGCGGTGGAACCGCCACAGTTGTGTTGTGAGTGAGGCAAAAGGATGATGGATGTCTCAACCTGCACCTGCTGAAGGAGAGTTGGTGTCTTGGCTTTGACCGTTTCGCTCTCCAAGTCCTCGTCTCTCCCAACACCACCAAGTGCTGCAAGTCGCATCAGCCTGGATAACCATGGTTATCAGAGTGGGCTGAGGTGGGTTAGAAGGACCGGACCTGAACATGTTCCTGGTGCTCCTTGGGTTTCTGGGCTACAAGGACCGTTCACATCTTTGTTAGAAACCTTTAGCTGATCTGCTCACAAGAGATAAAGACATTCATCCACCTGACACTCAGTTTTCCAACAGCAACCAACAAATCCTTTACAAGCAGAGCAGGTCTGCAGCCCCCCAGCACAGACAGAACCTCTTGTGACAGTGAAACCTTCCTTTCAACAGGCAGGATCATGGAGCAGAACCAGGATGTGGGGGGCACCTGCTTCGACTGGTTGGGGGTGAGAGAGCAGGGAGGGATGCAGAGGAGAAAAAGATCTCAGATAGATAGATAGAGAGAGAGAGAGATCCTTTCTTGATCCCAGAGGGAACTGTGGGGTCTGGACACCTCCTTGTGAGTATTTGAGAGACAAGACACTTCTTGCCTGAAGAATCACTACAGTATCATAAAGTCATGGATGAGATCAAAGGTCACATGTACCAACATGATTTCTTCATTTAAAACACACACACACACACACACACACACACACACACACGTATGTGCGAGAGGTGAAGTAGTACTCACCCACGGTATCACAGGGTTCGTCTTTATGAACACAGAAATCTGTCCTGAAAAAGACACAAGAACATTTTCACTCTTCTTCATATCTGAAATTCTCCTGAGGACAGATTCCATTCATGACTCGACAAGAGTCCAGGTCCCGCTGGCCAGGAAGCGGATCAAAGATGGTGGTTCATCGATGATGCAGCGAGCAGATACGGTAAGAGCACATTTCCAGACATTCGTAGTTCATGTTTAAGTGGGGGGGATTGAAGCAGCGACCCTTCAAATACGAGCTAGCACCGTGCCTCCTGAGCCACCTGCTCACTCTGTCTCTCAAACTTTTCAATTTTCCAATTCACCTTCACTTGGAGAGACTAGAGACTGGAGACTAGAGAAGCTAGAGAGTAGAAGAGACTAGAGACTACAGACTGGAGACTAGAGAAGCTGGACAGTAGAAGAGACTAGAGACTACAGACTGGAGACTAGAGAAGCTGGAGAGTAGAAGAGACTAGAGACTACAGACTGGAGACTAGAGAAGCTGGAGAGTAGAAGAGACTAGAGACTACAGACTGGAGACTAGAGAAGCTAGAGCGTAGAAGAGACTAGAGACTACAGACTGGAGACTAGAGAAGCTGGAGAGTAGAAGAGACTAGAGACTACAGACTGGAGACTAGAGAAGCTAGAGAGTAGAAGAGACTAGAGACTACAGACTGGAGACTAGAGAAGCTAGAGAGTAGAAGAGACTAGAGACTACAGACTGGAGACTAGAGAAGCTAGAGTAGAAGAGACTAGAGACTACAGACTGGAGACTAGAGAAGCTGGAGAGTAGAAGAGACTAGAGACTACAGACTGGAGACTAGAGAAGCTGGAGAGTAGAAGAGACTAGAGACTACAGACTGGAGACTAGAGAAGCTGGAGAGTAGAAGAGACTAGAGACTACAGACTGGAGACTAGAGAAGCTAGAGAGTAGAAGAGACTAGAGACTACAGACTGGAGACTAGAGAAGCTGGACAGTAGAAGAGACTAGAGACTACAGACTGGAGACTAGAGAAGCTAGAGAGTAGAAGAGACTAGAGACTACAGACTAGAAGAGGGTAGCAAAGCTCAAGGACTACAGACTAGCAGGGACTAGAGTCTAGAAGAGACTACAGACTAGAAGAGACTACAGACTAGAAGAGACTACAGACAAGAAGAGACTAGAGTCTAGAAGAGACTACAGACTAGAAGAGACTACAGACAAGAAGAGACTAGAGTCTAGAAGAGACTAGAGTCTAGAAGAGACTACAGACTTGAAGGGACTACAGACTAGCCAGGACTACAGAGGTTGGAAGAGACGAGAGGGTCTTGAGGGTCCACAGCAGCTCCACTAGTATTGGTATCTCTTTTTTGGTTAATTTCAGGGTTGCTGAGAACCATCAATCAAACCCTTCACATCCCAAACTGGATCCATGTTCGTTCGGGTACGGGGTCTTAACATATCTTAACCTGCAGACGGATTGGGTCATGACCGGAGACCAGACGGGAAACTGACCATCCAGCTGGAGGCTGTCAATCAAATGACTGTTTCTGATGCGCTGAAACAACAGAGGTGACGGTGGAAGTGTTTGATTGGACGACGCGGATGAAAAGCAACGAGCGCCGATGCATTTGATGCTTCATCGTCACCAGCAGCAGATGTGGCGAGAAACTTTGGGTTGCTAGGCAGGAGCATCACAGCCTGAGATAGCAGGACGGCGAGGACAGAGGGGGAGGAGCTTCCCACCGGCATGTGGCAGCGCTCAGCTAGGTGACAAATGCTGGAAGGCCACATCTGGACACCAGCCCAGCTGAAACCACCACGTGACTCACGACAACAATGTAGCCGTAACCCAGCAACTGTGCTGTCTCTGCCGTGACTGGCTTACGTGACTCCGTCCCGCCCTCTACTCTCGCCATCTTTTTACCCAACATCAAAGGGAATTTAAAAATGTTAATTTTCTCAACTAAGCCACACAAATTCCTTTTCTCATGCGTTTCATACTTTTTCAGACTTCAAACCTTCATCACCATTCCCATTTTTCTCATGTTTTACCATGGGTGTGTACTACTTTGGCTAGAGTAGGTGATGTCATCACTAGAGTGGGTGATGTCATGGCTAGGGCAGGTGATGTCATTGCTAGAGGCTGAAATTCCTCTCAAGATTGTTTAAAACTGCCCTCAGAACCAAAATTTTCTCTCCACACAAAATATTTCACAGAAACACTTCTAGGAGCTCTTCTAGGAGCTATTTTCACAGACAGCGACACTTGGACATGATGGCTCGCAGCTCACTGAGCTGCACCCTGAGCATTAGCATGTGCTAGCATGATGTTTTAATTTTGGACACTTGGTTTATGACCCAACACCCTGAACTTAGCATTTGCATGTGCTAGCATTAGCATGCTAATGCTACTTTAGGCTCTTGTGTTTGTGATGCCTGAAGCCTGACCACTAGCGTTAGCTCCTGCTCTTACATGAAGTTCCTCCTGTTATACTCATTTACTCCCTATACACATCAAGGGGCAAATTTAAAAAAAAAAGGATTCTTCTCTTTCATAAGGCACTTTTGTTATTGGTGTTAATCTCAACAGTATTTTAGCATCTAGTTTGCTAGTTAATGGTTTACTTTGCGCAGTCGCTCGTCTCACGACTCGAGGCTGATTTCACCTGAACATCTATGTGGCTACAAGTGTGAAAGGCCAGTGTGACTTCAGTCTGTAACTACGCTACACAACCTGGGCGACGCCACTGGGACACAGACCAGTTCAAAATGCTGCTGGGGCTCCTGGTGCTTATAATGAAACAAGTTCTCAACACAGTTTGGAGGGTCTGAATTTTGACACCAAGATCTAATTTATTTCCTGAAATATGTTGATAACCGTATCAGCCGACCTCTAGAAAATGAGATTGTGGCTGTGAACCAGAACGGCGCTTCCACACATCTGCAGTGGGTAGAAAACTGAACACACAGCTGGTTTTGGAGGATAATCCATCCTCCATGCCACCTTGCTGGCGCCAAATCCCTCAGCTTGATCCCGACTCTGTGAGAGCTCGTGTGTGTGTGTGTGTGTGTGTGGAGGGATCAGGTTTATAACTAACCACCTCCAGAACAATGGTCCTCTGTATACTACCTCCTCTTCTCCTCCTCCGACAGCTGACAGGACGACTGATGGAAACAAAAGGATTCCTTTTCCTGCTCCACTCCCCACCCCGGAGCGACGGCTGATAATAATAGCTAATCCCAAATTAGGAATGTGTGGTGTTGTTCCAGACACTGCCATGTCGGAACTGAAGCATGAGGATGGAGAACAAACCCAACTCAGGGATTTGAGTCCGTGATGTGTACACAGAGACTAGAATCTGGATCTGTTCCTGAAGGCACGGCCCACCGAGGCTCTCATATTCAAGAGGAACCAAATTTGCCAAGTAGCTTGTGAACAAGACAAATATGCAGGCCTGGCTTTCTTTTGTTTTTACTGGTTGAAAGTTAAAAAAAAAGTCTGTGTATCTTGTACTCCTGTTTATGATGTCTAAATACAACTTCACACCAGTTTACATCAAAGGTTTGCAGCCAGACGAGCTGCAACAGTCTGAAACCTGCTGCAACTAGACAACAGTGTTTCGTTTCATAGCAACAACCATCTGCACTTCCACAGGGTTACAGTTCACATACTGGAGCCGTGATGAATAAACAACACAAAAATGGGAAAAACTCGCCTGCAAACAAGTCCCACTGAATCGATTCACAGCGGCGAGGAGGTAGACTCGTGTCCCGCAGCAGCTCGTTCTCTGTGGACTCCGTCACCAAAGAGGAGCCCCCACGCCGGCGCCTCCACCAGCAGAGAACTGAGTGGAGCTGCGTTCACTGGCAGCTCCCACCGAGACGAGTCATTTCAAACCGTCATGTGACGCACATGACATAATTTGGTATCACGCCTGTAGTTGGAGGGCGTTCCCTGGAGGCAGAGGCGGGACTACAGACATGCGCAAAGCCTCTCAGAAGACTCCTCTGACTCTGGAGTGCCCCAGAACCTGGGGTCCCCCTGAGCCCGGTGCCCCACGCTCCCAGACTTTAGGTTGTACAGACACAGATTAGGTGTCTAATCTACACAGATACGTTTTAGGGACGTGAGGCAGCTAACAGGAGGAGCTGCTAACTAACTACTACATACCTGGTGACCAGCACAGCAGTGTCCACTGGCAGAACGTCATCCCTCCCACCAGGGACGTGGTTGGTGCCGAGGTACCGCGGAACCCCAAACTCCTGATACTGCCACTGACAGAAGCTCTCCAGTGACCTCTCACCATGATGACCGACCTTCAGCTTCTCCTGGAGGACACAACATACAAGCACTTTAGCTTGACATGCTAATGTTAATAATGCATGCTAATTGGCCGTTAGCCACTTAGCAGGGCAGCGAGTGAATAGTTCAAGAACACTCATTTACCAAACAATTAGAAGCCACAATTTGGGCTTATTATTTACTAGAAAACTTGAAAGAACCACAGGAGAGAGATTTTAAGGAAACAAGGGTGTGAACTCCCCGACACCCCCACAGGGAGGGGCCAGCATCTGTTAGAGGGTCGTAAAAGAGGTCAAGGGTCAGGCTTACAGGGCGGCTGTGGAGCAGCACCAGCTTGGTGACACGAATGTTGATCCGCACGCCGAGACTCTGGTGGTGGAACATGTTGTAGACCTGTGAGACAGAGAGACAATGTTGACTCGTATTTCAGCAGCAGGGGGAAAAACACAGGCAGGAAAAACCCCAAGACTGCCTGGAGTCCAGGTCTCTGGTGTTGCCCCGGAGCTGGTACTGTTCCGAGGACGGACGCGTCTCCCTCTGCTCCTGAGTGACTCCTGTTCGTTCCATCAGGGCAGAGACCAGAACACGTGGTCTCATCCAGCTTCCCCCCACTGACAGAGTTGGGAGGAATACACTATCACAGTAACAGATTTCAGAAATATTTTTAGAGTTACTGTGTCCAGTACCACGTTAGCTGAATGCTGCTGCGTTTTCAGGTTCTCCAGAGGGAAGATCTCCTCTCTTGAGCTGTAGAACATCTCTGACTGTCAGGAGTCTTGGTTACTAGTACGCACGTTTCCATAGGCAGAAATACTGCATCAATGTCCTAAATGTTACCACAGCGTGTACGTTTATACATAAACACACAGATATACGTTAATGGACGTACACATAGGAAGAGGAAATGGAAGCTTCAGGTACGTGAATATGTCAAGTTGAACAAGTGCCACTAAAGAACATGACACACTTCCAGTTTTCCATGCCTCGTCACCCTTCAGTGGCACCCACAGACACGACGGGAAAGACACCACAAGGGATCCCTGCACCAGCTCGTCACCCTCATTGGTCTGTTTTACTGCACTTTTGGTAACTGGAGTAAAACAGATTGATGATCATTTCTGAGTGTTGACCAGCTGCATCTTTCAGGCGGCGGCATCATGAATGATGCATTCCAACATGGTGACATCAGAGCAGCAGGTGGAACCTGTTAGCTGAGGAGCTCCGGCGCTCCGGTCCCCTTCACACCCCCATTAGCAGAGGTTACGGTGCTAACCACTGCTGCTGCGCTCACCATGTTCATGACGGTCAGCAGGAATCTCTGTGCAGCCTCGGCGCCGTGGTACTGCACCATGTTGGAGTCGGCCACCACCACCGTCTCCACCGTGTACGCCTCATGCAGCCGGATGACGTTCCTCTTCCCGCGGCCCTCCTCACCTACTCTTGACCTCTTCTCCTTCTTCCCTGCTACAAACATGCAGACAGACAGAAGGTCAGAAACTCGAGAGCAGAGCTGAAACTTCCAAGCCGCCTCACAACACAATGCGTTTTTTCACACAGTGCCATGGAAGTTTGTCTGCTCCAGAATCTGAAACAGGTTTTTACATCACCAGGAACGATACCAGCATTTCTTTTTGTCATTCATTCCAGGTTTGAGACTTCCTCATCATCATCCTTTCACGAACTCTTCTTAAAGGTCAACCACTTCTTGTGACTGCGGTGCGATTTGAATTCATCGCCACGTCGGTGGTATTTACAGATATTGGTCCTTTTTTAAATACAGTGGGATCAGTCCGACACCTGAAGTGATTTGATTGGACTCAAGTCGGCGGCCCGGTGGAGCAGTGGTCCTCACTGTGGCCCCCCATCAAGAAGGTTGTGGGTGGAGCCCCGGCTGCAGCACGGGGTCTTTCTGGGTGAGTCTCCATGTTCTCCCTGTTCCTGCTGGGTTCTCTCTGGTACTCCAGCTTCCTCCACAGTCCAAAGACATCAAGAGGGACCAGGTTAATCCAGACTCTAAATTGACCGTAGGCGTGGCTGGGAGAGCCAATGGTTGTCTGTCTCTATGTGTTGGCCCTGCCATGGACTGGTGACCTGTCCAGGAGGAACCCCACCTCTCGCCCAAAAGCCACTGGGTTAGGCTCCACCCCCAGCGACCCTCAACAGGAGAAGAGGTAGAAAATGGATGGATGGACTCAAGCTCAATGTCATTGCACGTCACAGGTACAAGGCAACGAAGTTCATCACTAGTTTCCAAAAGTAAATAACTTAGTCCTTGTTGCTACATGACCTCTGACCTCTGTTGAACCACGAAGGACCAGACCTGGTGAGAACACATACATGCTCCGTCCTGAATCTCCAGATCCACTGCTCTATTCCAGGAGGAAAGGGATCTGGTGTTTATTGATAAAGGGTTCTGAAGAAGGTGGAGAACCAGCGTGGTAGATCGACCACACACGTACACGTTAGTGACACAGTGAGCCTGTCAGCTCAGGGTCTTAACATCCAAGCCAGGGTCAAACCTGCTTAGCTAGCAGAGACAAACAAGAAGAGAGACACGTGTTTGAGTCACAGAGACAAATAACAGAGTCCTCTGAAGTGTGACGCCAACAGCAACACAGTACTGAACAATGAGTCTGCCGACTCAGCACTTTGAGGGAAACATTGCCTCAAACAGCAGCAGTGGGGGGGGGGGGGGGGATCTCTGATGTTGCAAATCAGCCCCCATCAGAGGTATCAGACCCTCAGATCTGATGCTTTTAAGATAAACATGCCCAAGTTTAGGGAAAGTCTTTGTCCATTATCCCCAGAGCCACACAAGACCATGGAGACCCAGGCTAGTTAGCTTAGTCCAATGGCTGGTAGTAGTGGATGGGAAGTGTTAGCAGCAGCAAGATCAGGTCCAGGCTAGTTAGCTTAGCCCAATGGCTGGTAGTGGGTGGGAAGTGTTAGCATCAGCTTGCTCAGGTCCAGGCTAGTTAGCTTAGCCCAATGGCTGGAAGTGGGTGGGAAGTGTTTGTATCAGATAGCTCAGGTCCAGGCTAGTTAGCTTAGCCTAATGGCTGGTAGTGGTTGGGAAGTGTTAGCATCAGCTAGCTCAGGTCCAGGCTAGTTAGCTTAGCCCAATGGCTGGTAGTGGGTGGGAAGTGTTTGTATCAAATAGCTCAGGTCCAGGCTAGTTAGCTTAGCCTAATGTCTGGAAGTGGTTGGGAAGTGTTAGCATCAGCTAGCTCAGGTCCAGGCTAGTTAGCTTAGCCCAATGGCTGGTAGTGGGTGGGAAGTGTTTGTATCAAATAGCTCAGGTCCAGGCTAGTTAGCTTAGCCTAATGTCTGGAAGTGGTTGGGAAGTGTTAGCATCAGCTAGCTCAGGTCCAGGCTAGTTAGCTTAGCCCAATGGCTGGTAGTGGGTGGGAAGTGTTTGTATCAAATAGCTCAGGTCCAGGCTAGTTAGCTTAGCCTAATGTCTGGAAGTGGTTGGGAAGTGTTAGCATCAGCTAGCTCAGGTCCAGGCTAGTTAGCTTAGCCCAATGGCTGGTAGTGGGTGGGAAGTGTTTGTATCAAATAGCTCAGGTCCAGGCTAGTTAGCTTAGCCTAATGTCTGGAAGTGGTTGGGAAGTGTTAGCATCAGCTAGCTCAGGTCCAGGCTAGTTAGCTTAGCCCAATGGCTGGTAGTCGGTGGAAGTGTTAGCATCAGCTAGCTCAGGTCCAGGCTAGTTAGCTTAGCCCAATGGCTGGTAGTGGGTGGGAAGTGTTAGCATCAGCTAGCTCAGGTCCAGGCTAGTTAGCTTAGCCCAATGGCTGGTAGTGGGTGGGAAGTGTTTGTATCAAATAGCTCAGGTCCAGGCTAGTTAGCTTAGCCTAATGTCTGGAAGTGGTTGGGAAGTGTTAGCATCAGCTAGCTCAGGTCCAGGCTAGTTAGGTTAGCCCAATGGCTGGTAGTGGGTGGGAAGTGTTTGTATCAAATAGCTCAGGTCCAGGCTAGTTAGCTTAGCCTAATGTCTGGAAGTGGTTGGGAAGTGTTAGCATCAGCTAGCTCAGGTCCAGGCTAGTTAGCTTAGCCCAATGGCTGGTAGTGGGTGGGAAGTGTTTGTATCAAATAGCTCAGGTCCAGGCTAGTTAGCTTAGCCTAATGTCTGGAAGTGGTTGGGAAGTGTTAGCATCAGCTAGCTCAGGTCCAGGCTAGTTAGCTTAGCCCAATGGCTGGTAGTCGGTGGAAGTGTTAGCATCAGCTAGCTCAGGTCCAGGCTAGTTAGCTTAGCCCAATGGCTGGTAGTGGGTGGGAAGTGTTAGCATCAGCTCGCTCAGGTCCAGGCTAGTTAGCTTAGCCCAATGGCTGGTAGTGGGTGGAAGTGTTAGCATCAGCTAGCTCAGGTCCAGGATGCTGGTGTGTCCAGCAGGAATCCTCCTCCTCATCATCATCAGTAGCAGCAGTCGCTCTTCTAGTCCTCAACCAACCTTTGGTTCTGTTGACCCAAGTTCCAGTGGAGCTTTGGAGGTGCTGCGTCAAATCACTGCGCCCAGTCAGGAAAGTAGTTCCGGCTACGTGTCTGATTCTACCACTACAACGTCTCCTCATGTCAAACTGGCATTCATCACCAAGGTTACACACAACCCTCCTGATATTAATGCAGGCAGAGACGGAGCTACGCTAACACCCACTACCAGTCATTGTGCTAAGCTAACTAGCCTGGGTCTCAGCTCACTAGAGGAGGGGCTCTAGGAATGATGACATATTCCTTTAACTACATTTCAGTCTGCAGTTGGTTTCATGGTTATTAGAGATCTGAGTTGGTTCCACTACAGTATCCATCGAGAATAGGAGGAACCACTGTATATACATCTGCTCCTCACATGTCAACACTTGTAGAACAATCCGTCCTCAGACTGTGTGTATTGTTGAATTTGAGTTCAGGATGCAGTTACAACTCCAGTCCTACTGATGTCACATGTCATGTTTCTCCATCTTCAACTGTACAAATGCAATGAAACATTTCTGTCAACTAAGTAAAAGGTCACTGAGTAAAACAGTCCGTCTCTCCTCCCTCTTCCTCATCCCTCCTCCTCCTCCTTATGCAATCTGACACAGTTTCCTTGATCCAAGCAGGCTGAAGCACCACTGGACAAAGAATGCAGGAGAAAGAGAGAGAGAGACAGACAGAGAAAGAGGGAGAGAGAGATGTGAATTCCTCTGGTTGAAAAGTTGATTGTAAGTGATAAAAAGTCTGTCTCAGTTCACATCTCCCTTTAGAGAAGAGAGGGTTTGAGGAGGAGAAGAGGAGAGAAGGAAAGGAGGAGATGTGGAGACGAGAGGAGAGGAGAGGAGAGTGGAGGGTGGAGGGTTGAAGCCAAGTAGACATGAGTGTAGAGGAAAGAATTTTCTAACTCTGGCGTTCCTCTCGCTCCATCTGGCCTCAGGACTCCAGATGCAGCCGTCCGTACGTACGAGGAGCGACACAGGCGCCTCCACACGGACGAACACTCAGAATTACTTCTTACAAAGCGTTTCAGCAAGAGTGGCTAAATATGCCCAAAACGCTCCACCTGACAACTGGCCCCGCCCCTCGTCCGCCATCAGTGATGTTGCTTCTCACCCAAGTACACAATGACGGTTGACATGGAGAAGCCACCTTTAGGATCTGACCGCAGGTCTTTGATTGATGCTTTTCTGGCATTTACCAGTTTTGTTCTTCATTCATTCAATCATCAGATCAATGTTTGGTGTGATGGCCCCGCCCAACCATTAAATGTCTGAGCCGCCCACTTCCTGTTGGGAATGTCAGATATCCTGAGGACCTCTGGCAGAGGAAGAACTACTTGAACTGCTGTGATTTCATCCACTAGAAAGAATCACGGTTATGTAGCTGTGTGGCGGCGGCGAGCCCTCTGAGTGGCGGCTGCAGAGACGGAGCGGGGAGCTGCCACCCAACACCCCCGGCCCTCACTTTTCTCTTTTTCCTTCTAAAGATGAGGTTTCAATTATGGTGTTTGACCCAGCTATGAACATATGGAAAGAATTTATTTATACAGGTCGTTAAGAGTGCTGGTGGTCTTCAGCTCAGCGGTGTTATGTAACTTTGGGGGTGCAGCTCCAGTTAATGACGGCGCTCAGGGGAAACGTGCAGAACGTGAGCATACCAGCTCAGGCCCCGCCTCCGAGCGCCAGTCACAAACGTGTCACCATATTGACAAAGAAACCATTCTAGGAAACGTGGAGGACGAAAGGAACAGTTCAGTCCGAGCCTGCAGGCCCAGGTCAGAAGCTGGACCTGGGCCGCGGCGCTACGAGTGTCCAAAGTGAATTCCTGGACAATAAAAGTTCATCTGCAGTTTTCTGTAGTTGCTGTGTTTAGGCGCCGCGGCACCACACAAACCTACAGAACCGTCCCCTGTTGGTTTCACTGCTGTCTTACCACCCTGCACACTGGCGCTGACCAGCCTGCGTCGCCATCGCCATACAGTCAGAGGAGCGCCCACCACGCTGTGCATCAGAAAACCTGTCAGCAACATGGAGTTCGCCACCCACTTCCTGGACGACGGACTGCTGAGCCAAAGGTCAAGGTCACTGTGTCATTGCAGATGTGTGAAACCGTGGTGCTGCACTGCATATGTAGTTTCTCATCACACTTGACGGATGGGCGGAGCCTGGGCGAGCCCACAAGGGAAGGAGCTACAGCCACACTGGGCGTTTCGTTGAGGTTCTCATCAAATATCAGTGAGCGTAGTGGAGGTCGGCGCTCCAGGTGAACGCTGTGAAGTTAAGATGGCAGCAAATAAACCTCCTGCTGCTCCAAGACACTACCAACCCGGCGGGGGGTGGAGTTGCAGCGAGACGCTCAGCAGGTTTGAACAGGAACGTCACAGACAGAATTTACACATGAAAGAAGGAGACATGTGCATTCCAACACGCTAAAGCTGAATGAGCATCAAAGCAGCCGGTCGCTGTGGCGATGGTGATTTATGGGTGCTGCGGCGTTCTGCTGGGAGGGTGGAGGGGCGGAAGCTAGTAGAACACGCCCACCTCCCCATCAATGATCAGATCACTCGAATAATAAGGGACAGACGGAATCAAGCAGCTGCTTCAAAGTACCTCTCAATCATGTTTGATGACTCATCAGGCTGTTCCCCGGGCTTTGAACCCCGGACGTCCGCGCGGTCAGAGCCCAGCTAACCTGGACGTGTGAGGCGCCAGTCGTCAAGACCTCCTGTGTTTTTCCAGCTCACTCACCTTGAACACTCCCACAGAACTTGAGCTGGTCGCCATCTGAGCCGCTCTTGGCAGAGTGACGTTGTCTCACCAGCCGATGTTTGCGCCCCGAGAAGGACTGCGACGGATCGTTGTCCTCCAGCGGCTGGATGAAGAGGCTGTCCCCTCCCACCTGGACCAGCCCCGTCTGAGACAGAGACCAGAACAACCTGTTACTGACAGCAACCAGCTGAGTGCATGATGATGGTCTGAAGGAAGAACACAACCACAGTCATGATCCCTGGACGCGTCCAAAATTACCACGGTAACCCCAAAGGGGAGTGGTCTCCCCATCTGGTTAGGATCTTTCACTGGACCCTCCTGTGACCCCTGGGGTCCAACACCACGATATCACTCCAGAGGATGTTGGCAGTTAAATACAATACATTTAATATGTACATGTTAGAGCAACACACAGCCTTTAATGTTCCAGCAGGATTTTATACACTGAACTGAAATAAATAGAATGCCCAAAGATGAGAGATGTTAGCATGACAGCAAGCATCTAGGCGTTAGCTAAGAGCTTCCATCAAGAGGAAAAATACCCTCAAGAGCAGCTTTACTTTCATTAAATGTTTCAGTCATAACATTGGAACATGAGTCCATCCTCCTTGGTGCTCCTCGTGCACCCAGCATGAGGCTGAAAACCATTCAAATCCTTTTGGATGCAGCTGGACCCCCTCAAAGCTAACCTGATTAGCAGCTAGCACGAGCTCACTGCTGTGAACTGCTGACAGTGAGATTCACACTACTATTTATACTACGACTACTACTACTAATAACAACAAAACTACTACAAAACAACACCCCACAAGTAAATAATTGAGCTTAATAGTAGACGGATATCACCTAAAAGCATCCAGACAACCGTTAATGCCAGTTATTTGGGGTTGTCATAGCAACCAGCTGCCTTTTTCTTCCAAGCAACAGTTGATGCCCCACAGACAAAAAACAGTGATGGAAGCTGAGACTGACAGTTCTAAATATAACCTGAATGAAGCTCGAGTGTCCAGAAAAAGGTTTTTCCAGAACATCATCATGTCACACTCAAGTTGACCCTTGACCTTTCAGATCCAGAGGGAAATTACTGAATTAATTAATGCTCTTAACACATTTGTCAGTTATTATTGTATAAATGTGTGTTTTTGTTCATATAGGGACCTGTGGACAAGGTGGCTCCGCCCCTCAACATTTCCAACAAGACAAAAATGAACAGCACATGAAATGCAATGAAGCATCTCGATGTGACATCACAATGATGACGTCACCGTATGTGTGCGTACGGGCTGTTGGTCGTTCACTCGGCATCCGGTAATGGCGCCAACTTTGAGCGTACACCTCAGTGATGCTGCATTAGAACCTAGACCGGACCGGCGCCACATCAGTGCAGGTCATCAGGAGTACAAATCAGAACAGATCCACGGGGTCAAGTGAGAGTACGCCATGACATCATCACCATTATTGACCCTCAAAAGTCCACTGTTGGGAGAGAAAAAAAACTGGACTGGCGTCTGGCTGCAGCTGACGGCGCCGGTCACAGGAGCTGCACGTGCTGTTGATGTCATCAGCGGGGTTCAATAACTGGCCCGTGCCTCCCAAACCGTTCATCAATGATGCGATGGTTCCCCGGAAACACTCGGCACACAGCTGCTCCGCCAACGCAAGAGTCGGGAAACAGTTGCGGCACAGAGCAGGCGGCAAACAAGCTGCTAATTTAACAAGTCCCACAAAACAGAGACGGTGTTTGCGTGCGCACACGCCACGTATTACTTATGGGGGGCGGACAAAGGTCTGGTGTGGGCCTGTAGTGATTCTGACCCTGAACCGGCTCAGCCGAGGTGCTGTGGTCCCACTGTACCTGAACCTGCTCACCAGGTGAATGTTATACATCATCCCAGAGACAGGGACTCACCTAATCTCAGAGGCCCACGCTAATTAGCTTAGCATAATGAATGATAGTGGGTGGGAAGTCTTAGCATAGCTTGGATCAAAGGACCCTGAGAGGCGAGAGTGAGCTGATGGAGGGTGAACAGAAATGTACTGCAGGTATCAAACCTGCGGACTGAACACAGGCATGAAGATGCACAGAGCAGCAGAGCACAACGCCACCAGCGTCAGGGTGATGTCATGACTTTGAGGTCATAGCAGCACAGTTCTGCTGTAACAGTTTTACATCATCTGGGGGTCATACGTTCTATACAAGTGGAACACGCCCATCTACGACCAAGCACCCTCAGTTCTGAGTGGTGAGTCGCCACACCTGCAGCACAAGTGCAGCTGGACGATGACCCGCTGTCGCTGGGCGCTTAAAACTGCCATGGTGGATATATGGAGGAAATAAAGGAGCACGCCAGGCCCCGCCCACAGCCTCGCAGTACACAGGGGTATTGTTCCAACACCTCATGTGAAACTTCATTGCTCACAAGGGGGAAATCCATCTTTCTACATCATGCTCAACAGAAGGTCAAAGGTCACATCAGTCCTGCTGTTTTTCATTAGAGGCTCCTGAGCAGCGCCGCTGTTGTTTGGGTCTGATTCCATTTCACTTTCCCAAGACACGCAAACACAGCAGTCACACCTCAGAGCTTCCGTCCCCTCTTCAACTGAGCACTGAACATCCGCCAGGGTCCTCCAAGCTCCACCAGGTTCTACCAGGGTTCACGAGGTTCCATCAGGTTCCACCAGGGTCTTAAGGGTTCCATGAGATTTCATCGGGGTTCCACATCTCAACCTAAAGTTTCCTTTCAAACTAACATGAACTTGGTCCCCACACAGTGTGATGTCACAGGTGACGTCTCAAGATGGCGCACAAACATCCACAGGGATTCGAGGATGGACTGAAAGGATTCTGGTGTTCAAAGGTCAAAGGTCACAAGCATACAACTGCTAGGCATTGTGACCCTAATTTATGATCATCTTTACAGACTGAGCTTTTTCCTCATTTCCTACTCATTTATCAGTTTTTAACAGGATCAAACTAAACTCAACCTAAAATATGAGACAGGCGGCGAAGACCTGAGATTCACTGGCTTTGAATTACACAACCGCGTCCACATGGAGGCTTCCCCGCAGAAGCGTTGGTCATTCACCGCTTCTCAGATAGCTGGTCTGAGATCAGTGCCAGTTTAGGAGTTGACAGGAAAACATGCAAAATAAAACTGAAACAAGTCCAGCATGGTTGCAAGCAATCACTGGTCCCTGGCCCCGCCCCCCCCTGCTGCTGACTATTAACTGCTAGAGTGACGGAATGTTACGACGACCCCCCCCCCCCTTTACCATAATCCATCATCACTTCCTGTTTTCTAATAATCTAAATCTGGGGGTTGTATGTTGGTGGCGCACCCTCTAGCGGAATCCTCCGGTAACACCCAGCGTACGGAAACATAAGTTGTCACGTGGTTAAAAATCAAGTTGCTCTCCGAGTTTGGCCGATATTTCTGGATAAAAATCAATAAACATGAGCACCATCCTGATATTAAAGAGTCTGGAACCAGCAGACGTTTCCCACATTAACTGAAAAAGGACCAGAATATTTGACTAATAACATAGTTGATCAATTCCACTGAGATCAGTCAATTAATGATTAATACTGGGGGGGGGGGGGGGTCCCCACCTGCTTCAGATGCGTTCAAGTGCTTGGATGTCATGCTAGTAACGCAAGTGTTACGGGACCGTGGTGCGTTTACCAAGCCGCCGCAGGTGCTCAGGGACGCCAGCGAGCCGGTGTGGTTGAGGATGGATCCGGAGTAGAAGCAGAGCTGGTCGGCGTCCAGGCGGCTCAGCGCCGCGCTCTGGTCCCTGCGTCTCTCCTCCACCACGAAGTCCGCAGACAGAAACGCGCTGTCCTGGGTCAGATTCAAGTAAAGGTTCCGTCCGAACGCGGGCAGCGCGAGAATGAGGTGCTGCGGGTCGGGGGGCGCCGCCCCCGGGACGTCCAGGGACCGCTGGCCGCGGGGCCGCTGCCTGCGCGCGGTGAGGTGGGAGGACAGGTGCGCCTCCGGTCCGGACAGCAGCCAGGGAACCACCTCCTCCGTCTCCACCTCCGTCTGGGCTGCGGGGACAAACAACTGGCATCAGACAGAAGCTTCGGAGGCTGAAAACAGCAGAACTGCTCTTAAAGTCCGCGAACCAACGCAGTCGCTGACGTCACGGACGCGTCATTAGTAGGTTACTAAAGCAGGAGCGAGTCTCCCGACAAGGTTCCTCTCCGGGGAGAGCTGACCTACATCCGCGAGCAGCGCCACCGGGCACCGGGCTCGCGCACAACCGTCGGTACTCACCGGTCAGTCCGATGCAGAGCAGAGAGACGAGCACGGACGCAACATGGCTGCTGGCCATCGTCACACCGGGCTGCGGGAGGTGTCGGGACGTCAGCACCGGAGAGCCTCGAGCAGTTATCACCAACTTCCCCGAAACTTTTTCAAGTTGCTAAAATTCGGGCTGGAGTGGTTTTGTAGCGCAAGACACGCCCACATATACAGGCCCCGCCCCCGAGGACGTCTGAATGGCTCCGTTGAACCCTGACCCGAGGAGCCGCGAGGGCTCCCCGCCCTCCGATTGATCCGCCTACCTGTCAGTCAGCTCGAAGGTGAAACTCTACACGTGGTTTCAAGTAGAGAAGGAGAACGTGTGTGTGTATTTTCAATTCAACGTTTGTAGTTACTCTAAGTACTTTTTCTTTACTTAAGTAAATGTTTCGAGTATCTATATTTGAGTACATTTCTATGGAATTTGTTTTTTTGTTACTTTAGAGCTTTAAACTTCACCCAAAAATTGTATTTGTACCTTTCAAGTACTCACTAATAGTTGTCTTGCTCGCATAATGTTTTTTCCCTCCATTTCTTCCAGGTGATTCCAGAATGCAGGAAGGGATGACCATGGATATTTCACTTGAAGCTAATCGAAACTGATGGCTAACAACTTCTTAACTGTCCAAAAACATTTGTTTGCCAACTCTGTTGGACTACAAACATACCTCATCTCTGACATGCTAACACCCTGCTGGACTACAAACATACCTCATCTCTGACATGCTAACACCCTGCTGGACTACAAACATACCTCATCTCTGACATGCTAACACCCTGTTGGACTACAAACATACCTCATCTCTGACATGCTAACACCCTGTTGGACTACAAACATACCTCATCTCTGACATGCTAACACCCTGTTGGACTACAAACATACCTCATCTCTGACATGCTAACACCCTGTTGGACTACAAACATACCTCATCCATGACATGCCAACAGCTTGTAGGACTCCTGAAATTCCTCAGTCTGGTGGCACCACAGTAGGAGAGTCTGCTGTTTTCTTCGTACTTCTTTGGCTTCCTACAAACATTTTTATCTTGTCATCAGCGTTTCAGCCTTCAGATACAAAGTCCCATCAACTGTTCTCTGCTCCAGTGGACGTGGCTTCAGCCTCTGACAGCCTTTGCTACAGTTGAGTAGCTGATCATTTAGTTAGTAGCAGTGTACATGATAAAATATCCCAATGCCAATCCCACAATTAAATCAAATTAAGCCAGTCACAAATTTTTAGTCAGGATTTGAAAAATGGAAACCAGTAAGGAGCCAATTTGAAGCTGCAGATACAAGCATTTTACTATTGGGCCAGTAAACAATGAATCTCAGTACAAATGATGAAATAAAGAAGTAAAATAGTAAAGTGCTATTAAAAATGATCATTTTATTCCATGTTACAAAGAATTAATTTTCAAGTAAATTCACACTCCAAGACTTCCCTGTAGCACACTGTCAGACTTCAGCTAGGTGTCAGGCTTCAGTTAGCTGTCAGACTTCAGCTAGGTGTCAGGCTTCAGCTAGCTGTCAGACTTCAGCTAGGTGTCAGGCTTCAGCTAGCTGTCAGGCTTCAGCTAGCTGTCAGGCTTCAGTTAGCTGTCAGGCTTCAGTTAGCTGTCAGGCTTCAGCTAGGTGTCAGGCTTCAGTTAGCTGTCAGGCTTCAGCTAGGTGTCTGGCTTCAGTTAGCTGTCAGGCTTCAGCTAGGTGTCTGGCTTCAGTTAGCTGTCAGGCTTCAGCTAGCTGTCAGGCTTCAGTTAGCTGTCAGGCTTCAGCTAGGTGTCAGGCTTCAGTTAGCTGTCAGGCTTCAGCTAGGTGTCTGGCTTCAGTTAGCTGTCAGGCTTCAGCTAGGTGTCAGGCTTCAGTTAGCTGTCTGGCTTCAACTAGCTGTCAGACTTCAGCTAGCTGTCAGGCTTCAGTTAGCTGTCAGGCTTCAGTTAGCTGTCTGGCTTCAGTTAGCTGTCTGGCTTCAACTGGCTGTCAGACTTCAGCTAGCTGTCTGGCTTCAGTTAGCTTTCTGGCTTCAACTAGCTGTCAGACTTCAGCTAGCTGTCAGGCTTCAGTTAGCTGTCAGGCTTCAGTTAGCTGTCAGACTTCAGTTAGCTGTCAGACTTCAGCTAGGTGTCAGGCTTCAGTTAGCTGTCAGGCTTCAGCTAGGTGTCAGGCTTCAGTTAGCTGTCAGGCTTCAGTTAGCTGTCAGGCTTCAGCTAGGTGTCAGGCTTCAGTTAGCTGTCAGGCTTCAGCTAGGTGTCTGGCTTCAGTTAGCTGTCAGGCTTCAGCTAGGTGTCAGGCTTCAGTTAGCTGTCTGGCTTCAACTAGCTGTCAGACTTCAGCTAGCTGTCAGGCTTCAGTTAGCTGTCTGGCTTCAGTTAGCTGTCTGGCTTCAACTGGCTGTCAGACTTCAGCTAGCTGTCTGGCTTCAGTTAGCTTTCTGGCTTCAACTAGCTGTCAGACTTCAGCTAGCTGTCAGGCTTCAGTTAGCTGTCAGGCTTCAGTTAGCTGTCAGGCTTCAGTTAGCTGTCAGACTTCAGTTAGCTGTCAGACTTCAGCTAGGTGTCAGGCTTCAGTTAGCTGTCAGGCTTCAGCTAGGTGTCAGGCTTCAGTTAGCTGTCAGGCTTCAGCTAGGTGTCAGGCTTCAGTTAGCTGTCAGGCTTCAGTTAGCTGTCAGGCTTCAGTTAGCTGTCAGGCTTCAGCTAGGTGTCAGGCTTCAGTTAGCTGTCAGGCTTCAGCTAGGTGTCTGGCTTCAGTTAGCTGTCAGGCTTCAGCTAGGTGTCAGGCTTCAGTTAGCTGTCTGGCTTCAGTTAGCTGTCAGGCTTCAGCTAGGTGTCAGGCTTCAGTTAGCTGTCAGGCTTCAGTTAGCTGTCAGGCTTCAGTTAGCTGTCAGGCTTCAGCTAGGTGTCAGGCTTCAGTTAGCTGTCAGGCTTCAGCTAGGTGTCTGGCTTCAGTTAGCTGTCAGGCTTCAGCTAGGTGTCAGGCTTCAGTTAGCTGTCAGGCTTCAGCTAGGTGTCTGGCTTCAGTTAGCTGTCAGGCTTCAGCTAGGTGTCAGGCTTCAGTTAGCTGTCTGGCTTCAGTTAGCTGTCTGGCTTCAGTTAGCTGTCTGGCTTCAACTGGCTGTCAGACTTCAACTGGCTGTCAGACTTCAGCTAGCTGTCTGGCTTCAGTTAGCTTTCTGGCTTCAACTAGCTGTCAGACTTCAGCTAGCTGTCAGGCTTCAGTTAGCTGTCAGGCCTCAGTTAGCTGTCAGACTTCAGTTAGCTGTCAGACTTCAGCTAGCTGTCTGGCTTCAGTTAGCTTTCTGGCTTCAACTAGCTGTCAGACTTCAGCTAGCTGTCAGACTTCAGTTAGCTGTCAGACTTCAGTTAGATGTCAGACTTCAGCTAGCTGTCTGGCTTCAGTTAGCTTTCTGGCTTCAACTAGCTGTCAGACTTCAGCTAGCTGTCAGGCTTCAGTTAGCTGTCAGGCTTCAGTTAGCTGTCAGACTTCAGCTAGCTGTCAGACTTCAGTTAGCTGTCAGACTTCAGCTAGCTGTCAGGCTTCAGTTAGCTGTCAGACTTCAGCTAGCTGTCAGGCTTCAGTTAGCTGTCAGACTTCAGCTAGCTGTCAGACTTCAGTTAGCTGTCAGACTTCAGCTAGCTGTCAGATTTCAGTTAGCTGTCAGACTTCAGCTAGCTGTCAGGCTTCAGTTAGCTGTCAGGCTTCAGTTAGCTGTCAGGCTTCAGTTAGCTGTCAGACTTCAGTTAATTATCAGGCTTCAGCTTAGCCTTAACTGGCCCCCTGCTGGTGGCTCATCAGCTCATGCTGCAGCTACATGCTGCATCTAGGAAGTCCGTTTTGGACGTGGTCTGTTTATTCACTTAAATACATTTTGAATTGAGATGAAGTGTTTCAGCCCGCAGGATTGGAGTGTAGAGTAGAAACGCAGCTGGAAACAGCGGCTGCAGACGTGCGTGGTACCAGGTGAACCTGTGTCCTGTCCAGCTGCTGCGCTCCAGACGGGCTGCTTGTGTGATAACTGTGATATCCAGTCAGCTGGAGGGGGCTGATGAGGCTCCATGGCCTTGCAGTTCCCATTCCTCCTCTCACAGATTCATTCAGCACACCTGTCTTCTGACCTGGGGGGCTGGGTGTTGACCCTCTGACACCCGGGACATTTCTGGACATTTCCTACACCTCTGCACCGGAGACATCATGTCGTGAGGTTGTCTCTGTCACCTTTTTTTTGCTAACATGTTATCTCTGAAACAACTTGAGGGAATTTCTTCAAATGTCAAACATAAACTGGGATGCAAGGATGAACCAAAAAAATATCAGTGGTCAAAAGTCAAGGACACACAATAACGACAGCGCAGGAATGTGTAGGTTTCCCACTCGGCGCAAACGTCCTCTGAGATGAAGACCATGTGGTTTCAGGTGTGTAGGCAACACGGCAGAAACAGTCGAAGAGATGCTTACCAAAATAAATCGGAGCGTTTGTTAGTTGTGATTAATCATAGTTCTAATTATTCTTACGTGCTGACTGGTATTGGATGTGTTGCTGCTGTCCAGAGAGGACAAACTTTGGGAAGGCCGGCAAAGACGCCAGCTGGTCTGAAAAAGGTTTTCAATATGGCCAAATTTCAAATTTGATATGTCGTGTTTTTAAAAGATTTTACTTATAATTTAAAGTACATTTTATTTATAGAGCTTTTATAATACTCAGAAGCTTTACACATGTAAAAACAAATAAAAACAGAAAAAGATGGCATTAATTACACTTGTTTCCTAACAAAACGCACACAAGATTACTTCAAAGACCATTGGAAAGTTGACAACCCATCACTTCTTGACAGTTTTACAGCACAGGATGCAGTCCGGACATTTAGAAAAGATGAAAACACGCCTCCTGACAGTAGCAGGTGCTGGGATTCAGGGCGGTAAGGTGTTTTTTGATGTGATGTCATCAATGAGTGGTACTTTAAATGTCACTGCCATCCTTAGACTCTCCTCTCCCATCAATAACAAGCCCTCAGACTGAACTCCCTCCATGTTCCCCCTCTCCTCCTGTTCAGGGTGGTGGGGGTGGAGCCTATCCCAGCAGCCTTCCCCCTGGACGGGTCACCAGTCCATGGCAGGGCCAACACATAGAGACAGACAACCGTTGGCTCTCCCAGCCACGCCTACGGTCAATTTAGAGTCTGGATTAACCTGGTCCCTCTTGATGTCTTTGGACTGTGGGGGAAGCTGGAGTACCAGAGAGAACCCAGCAGGAACAGGGAGAACATGGAGACTCACCCAGAAAGACCCCGTGCTGCAGCCGGGGCTCCACCCACAACCTTCTTGATGGGGGGCACAGGGAGGACCACTGCTCCACCCACAACCTTCTTAATGGGGGCCACAGTGAGGACCACTGCTCCACCCACAACCTTCTTGCTGGGGGGCCACACTGAGGACCACTGCTCCACCGGGCCTCCCAGACAGAACTCTAAACAACAGTTGGCCGCCATCTTGTGGCCATCATGGGAATTACAGCTAAAAGACTGATTCTTACCATGAGCAACAATCAGTTAGGACACCCCCCCCCCCAAAAAAACCTTGAAATTATTATTTGTTTCACCATTTTATTCGATGAATGAGAGAAATGTGCTTCAACGGGACTTTTGACTGAAGGTGACAAAACAATGTTAGAACATGAACACGGTCTCACTGCTTCATGTCCTCAGCTGTGAACGTCCGGCATGACCTCCAACCAGCCTGCTCCGCTCAGCCTCTCCGACAAGCAACAAATACTTGGAATAATTCTTTGGCACAGCAGCCACCATGTCTGACAAGTGAGGACTTCAAAAGTCCCAATAACTTAAATATTCACCCGTTGATCAATGATGTCACTTCCTGCCTTATATACAACAAAATGAAAAGTGATTTTAGTGATTCGAAACCAGTTTGGTTTTTGTCCAAAGTTAATCATCAACAAGGTCGCCATCACATCACGTTAATCAATCTTTATGTTTGGAATTCTGACAAATAAATGAAGCTCCAGAAATGAGACAACGATGAAGCACTGCCTTCTTAGTGCTTGAACACAAATCCACACCGAACTCCAGATGCCGAGTGACCTGCCGGGCTGAGCAGGCAGGAGCCCCCATGATCAGAACCTCCAGAAGCTCTCAGGTTAGTCACGGCCCTATTTAAGCGATCGAACGCACCAGGTGGATGGCGCCATCTGCGAGTCGGGCCTTCCAAATGTGTTCAGCTTCATTCTGGTATTCAGAGGAGCGTAATCAGACCACAAATCATGACTGTCATTAGACACCTGAGTATTCGCAGGTGTGTTTCAGGCGTAACATCCCTCAAACCAATCAGAGCCTCATGTTGTTCAAGTCCTCAGGAGGTCCAGGACCTGGAGGGTTGCTGCCCCTCCTCTGGAGAAATGGACCTCCTCGTAAACCATCTAAGAGAGCAGCAGGAATCCACTGACCATCAGAGGTGGAGCAGGCGCGGAGCAGGACTGGCAGGAGGTGGTGGTCCATGTCTCCATGACAGCAGCGTTGTTGGGGAGGCCATGAGGGGATGTTTCCTGGTTGCTCCTCTCACATGTCCTCTGGTCAGACGGGCACCTGTTGGGGGGTAATAGGGAGATTCTCCCACGTGCTACACCCTGATGAGATTCCACACGTGACAGAGGGAAAATGTGGTTGTTCCTGGGGCTTCCCGGAATGGCAGACGAGGTGGAGAGATGAGCAGGGCAGCAATGGTGGAAAAATACAAGATAAAAAAAACAAGAAATAAAAAAAAATAAATGTACTTCAATGGTAATTATGGTCAGACTCAAAAATGCTGGTTATTGTGACGTCAAATGATTCTTTGTTATGTTGCCAATTTGGTGTGGCTAACGTAACGTTAGCTTTCTCGCTAGCTAACATTAGCTAGTGTCAATACTGAAGCTATCGATCAAAATATCAAACCCCCTGAGCCTAATTACATCCTGGTGTCGGTTCAGTTACATGATAACAAGCTTGTGTTACTCTTTTCTGTATTCTGACACCAGAAACCTAAGTGAGGAGTGGGATGTTCCCAACAGAAATGTTCCCAAATCCTGGGTGTCGTGTGCAGTCGTCAAGGCTGAGCAGCTTCCTTCTGGGTCAAATGCATTTTTCTAGACATGAATGCGACTAATCTGGAGTCAGTAGACAGTCTTGGAGCGGCAGACGTTCTCTGGTGGAGACAAACATCCGAGGCAGACGCTCTTGTCCTCCTCATCCACGACTGAGCCGTTGGTGAGCTTGTGTGGCTCCTCATCTTCATCCTCACCCAGGCTGCTCTCCTCCTCCTCTTCATTGTCACTTCGCTCATCTCTGGTAAGCTGAGACCAAGAATGATAAGATCAAATTTCCTTTTTGTGGGCAGAGAATGAATTTTTATTTTAAGGCCACGAAATACAACTCATTTCCTCAACTAACAATTTTATATTTTTGACTTCAGTTATAATATTTGGCCTCAAACACTAAATTGAAGAACATAGTAGTCTCATCTTAAATCTAGCTGATTGTGTTTGAGCTATGCTGTATTCATTTGTGTTATTTTTGTATTGTTCATATTTTATATTTTGCTGCTTAGACAATGAGATACTACAAAGAAGTTACAACTTAATTGTACACCAAATTCAACTCAGGAGAAAAAACTAATTGGAAATCACAACAGCAAAGCAGAAATTTGGAAGAGGAAAATGTAACGGACCAGAACTGTCTGACTGGACCGACACTGTCCGGCCACCCCTGTTGAGTCCAGAATCGTCCTCCTGAAGTTCACCACATTTTGGTGCTTCTGCTTTCCTGATGTGAAGTCCAGTCTGTGTTGAATTTGATTGACAGGCTGCTGTTCTTTTCCTCCTGTTCATCAGGTTTGGCACCCACCGCACCTTCCTACGGCTCAGACTTACCGTGCCGAACATGAACTTCTGGATCATACAGAGGATGAGGTAGGCCCAGAACATGTGCAGACCAAGAAGGACCACCAGCATTACATTGAAGAAGTAGTAGCCGAAGAAAGCAGGGTAGTGGTGGACAGGATAGACCCACGTGCAGTGGATCAGCCTGGAACACAAACGGCAAGTACGATGTTCATGTCTGGGTTCAGCAGCACTGCGGGCTTCATCCTCATCATAATGAAAGGCTGCTGATTATGTGAACAGTCAGTGGCACAACTTCTGCGCATGCTAGGGCTGGGCTATATTGACTAGCATTAGGCTAGCTTTGTAGGCTAATGCTAGGGCTGGGCTAGCTTGGCTAGCATTAGGCTAGCTTTGTAGGCTAATGCTAGGGCTGGGCTAGCTTGGCTAGCATTAGGCTAGCTTTGTAGGCTAATGCTAGGGCTGGGCTAGCTTGGCTAGCATTAGGCTAGTTGTGTGGGCTAATGCTAGGGCTGGGCTAGCTTGGCTAGCATTAGGCTAGCTTTGTAGGCTAATACTAGGGCTGGGCTAGCTTGGCTAGGATTAGGCTAGTTGTGTGGGCTAATGCTAGGGCTGGGCTAGCTGTGTAGGCTAATGCTAGGGCTGGGCTATCTTGGTGACCTACATGGCTCTGTGTCGACTTGCTGCTACGGTACCAATGAACACCAGGTTGTGGCATTCATGGAAGGAAACAAACTGAACTTGACCCGGCTCTCCTAACCAAATGTGTACTGTTAACACAAACATGTGATGTGTGCAGACTTCATCAGCTCACCAGAACGGGAAGATGATCAGTCGTGTTACCATGAACACAGCGGCAAACAGAACAAAGAGAACTTTGCAGGTTTTTTCCCATTTGGCGTAGTTGAATAGTTTAGCAGACTGAAAGATAAAAGGAGTTGAAGAGTGACTTCACAGGTCAGCTCAGAACTCAACAGTCGTCTGTCACTAATCACAGTGGAATCTCAAACCTCCAATAAGACATCAGAGGCATCATGGACCAGCATGACCAGCGTTCCGATACGGATGTAGTTGACACACCAGGAGAACGACAAGAGCACCAGTGTGGCCAAGTGATGGACAATTTGCTCCTTGAAGTCCTGAAGGAAGAACAGAAGAATGATGGGAGTCAGCAACGGGACAGCAGCACCACTCGGAGGTTACAAGGGGAACTACAATGCTGGCAACTGCTGGAACTGAGGTCAGGGGTCCTCGTTTCTCAGTCCAGTGTAGGAACCATTATTCTTGTACAATCTGTCATTTTAGATGCATGATAAGACAGTTTGACCAGTAAAATGCAAACTACTAATATCATGGCTGATATCTACGAGTCAGTTGCAAACTTGCGAGCATCGACTGCAGCCTCTTCAACTCACCTTCCTCTTGACATCGAAGGTGACACTGAAGAGGAGTGAGCCATAGAAGCTCATCTCCAGGATGTAGTACCAGTACTGTGACTCCAGCATCGACTGCAGATGGAGACAACATGGACATGTAACAAGACACTGCAGAATCTCGGTCACAGACAAAAGTGCTGTCCCTCAAGGCAGCCCTCTTTGTGTGGGTCCTTTCAGCTGGAGGGGAGCAACTCTAGAAGACTCTATTCTTCTGTGTCGGAAGTTTCCTCTCCACTCAGCTCTGAATCACACGTCCAGGTCGTGGACATGAATCTCTCATCAGTGTGATGGCAAAGAAGTCCTTCTCACAAAAACCTGCTGATCATGTTTCAGACTTATAAAGCCACAAGTGTTGTGAGCGTGACAGCCAATAGTCTTGATGTGAGCAAGGCTGTGAAATGATCATCACCTCTCAAAACTGCATTCTGACGCATCTGTTAAAGTTTTGTGGCAGCACCACAGCAAGAATGTCCATGGGAAGTCAACTCTGATCTTTGAATGGTGAAAACCCCTGGTTCAACGTCTCTGGGTGGCGGCTACATTTGGAAAATAATATTTTGATGTGTCAGAGCAGACCAGGTTTTGAGGTTTGGTATTTGTTGGTTCCAACCTGCTCCCAATTTGGACTTAGATCTCATATGTTGGCAACAGTAAACAAAGCTCGTCATGTGATGTTGTTGAAACAGGAAATTCTTGTTCTAACCATGAAAGCAATGGTTCCTAACTGGGACCAGCGGTGCCACGGCTGTCCACCATCTTGGACATCTATGGCACACCAGCAAAACCGGGTACGATTGTCCTGGCTACTGGCGAACAGCAGCATAACAATTACAGGAATGTGTAATTGCCTGTCATTGTTGATACTGGGTGGTTGAAGAGGGTGAATGATCTAAGAACTAAAAATGGTCCAGTGTTAGGATACATGAACTGCAGTTAAAGCAGTTTTAGTCTTTAGCTAATCGCTGACCAGAGCCAGCAGCTGGTTGTGAAAGGTGAATTAAATTATATTCTATTATGATATGACATCATCGGGACAAAAAAACTGCAATTCAGTACATGACGTTTGACTGGCTATTTCTTCATGTATGCAACAGTAACAATGAAGAAGGCTGTGATGTCAAAATATGTTTGTAATACCCGTCACCACCAGAAGATGGAGACCAAGTGCTGCACTGTAGCTTTAATGCAATAATGAGTTTTGTTGCGAATAAAAATACACTAACCTGTTTTGGAAAACCTGTCCATACTTCCCGAGTGTCATAAAACCACTCCTTCTGCAAACGCAGGGGGAGAATCAGTCTTCAGGTCCATCCTTGCAAAACACGGTGGTCATCAAAAGCAGCGCACTTTTATACTCACGTCATGCAGTGCGACGATTCCTCCAATGAATGCAAAGAGGTAGAAAACAAACCGCCAGCTGCAGAGAGCAAGACGCCATTTAATTATCACTGTAAACACACACACACACACACACACACACACAGTGTAGTGACCTGGCCTCCCGGAACTTCTTGAGGACTCCAGGACGGTCCCGACAGCGTCTTCGTCGGAACCAGCGCTCAACTTGTCTTATTGACAAACTGCATTTCTTTGACAGCCCAACAATGTCTGCCTGAAAGGAAAATACACACACACGTTCGCCTGTAAGACTACATTTAGGGTTTAAAAAGTCACGTTGTGTCTCAACAAATCAGTTACTCAAACCGTTTCAGGAATAAGGCCCAATTTTTCCTATTTGGAGATTTTTTTTTACATCTTTGAAGCCGAAAGGCCATCCATGTGGAACAGTTGCCATGGTAACAGCATCCCGGATCAGGCTTCCTTGCATAACCTGATTGATGCTTTAATCTTTGTCTCAGGGATGAAACAGATTTGTTGTTGGCTCTTTGGTCTGTGCCAGGTTAAAGTTCAGGTTCAAGGTTGTACCACCATGTACCATGTATCACGTACGGCACACTGTTACTGGTAACTGTGTTTTCCTGGTACCTCTGAGGAACTGGAGGAGAAAAACAGGGAACAAAGGAGCATTCACACTTGACCCTCTTGACTTGTCCCCCACTGAAGCATGACTGCCCCACCTCACACTGACCTGCTCTGTCTTTGCGCTGGTCCTGAGCACATTTACATCATCACTGAAACGACTCACATTTGGGAGTGAGTTCCACAGGTCAGGGTTTATTTCAGCGAGTCACAGGAGTGGGACAGGAGAATAAACCCACCCTTGACATCGACTGGAAGCTGACAAGTTTGCATCCCAAACTGAGTTCAGCAGCAAGTGAGGTGAATGACAGCAGTCTCCCTGTTCAGCAGCGCGGCTCCTTCTGCTGCTCACTGAACGTCCCGTGCAAGGCGAGTTGTTTTGCCGACAGCGTCGTACCGCTGGAGTGCCAGATTCCATCGCACCCACATTCTGTGCTGGTGCAACTGTGCTGTTCACCTCACGAGGCTGCTGGAGTCATGTGATCACAAGAAAGGCCACGTCGCCAGACTTCAAGTTATGCGTTATGTCCACATAAATAGGGATTTGGGCCAATCTGCATCCTTTGAGGAGACAGGGGTGTGGTTTCAGTGCAACAATAATGCAGCAATGCTGCACACGCAGCTAAGCTACACACTGCTCTCGCAACTGACTGTGGCTTCGACACAAAATTTAGCATGACTGACGCTGATAGACGGATGGTTCATCCAATCACGTGTTGAGTATTTCTCGACAGTGTCGGCCCTTTCACAGGTTACTCTACCATGCTGAAGCCCACCTCTTCCAACCCGGCCCGGGTCAAAGAAGCACGTCCAGCTTTGTCGGTGCGGACCGATCACAATCACAGAAGCTGAACTTTGGGGGGCAGATACACTTGGGGAGGCTACAGATCGCCGGGGGGAGGAGACCCTCAGAGTCTGCAATTAACTGACACTCTGAGCCCACCTGCCTAGCCCACCTCAAAAACCTTCAGATCCCACATGAGAATCATGGAGTTTCAAGGTGGTGGAGCAGGGTTTCCCACAGCACGAACAAAACATGTCATGAATCGGAAAAGAATCAGTCTTTAAAATCTTTAAGTACAGCAGGTCCATGTGATTTGACTCCGAATCGTGGGACACGTCCAAACAGCGGCATCTGCTGGTTGAACACCATTGCACTTTTTCGCTATCTGACATTTGTCAACATCCAGGAAAAAAAAGAAAAAGAAAACTTTTTGGGAAGACGTTCATCTGGAAGTTGGACAGCCGAGCGACCCATCTTCTATTTAATACTTATCAAATAATTGTTCAGTGCAGTGCAGAGTCTGTAGTCTATATCACACACACACACACACACACACACACACACACACACACACACACACACACACACCCGTCACAACCCACTGCCTTAACTAAACCCTGTGGTGGAGGTTTACCTGAGCAGGGTTTCTACTCTGAGTGGTGTAGTACAGCGTCAGGATGGCGTTGTCCTCTGACTCCAAGTAAACTTTCTGTTTGATTCCAGCAGCACCGGCGACAGGTGTCGCTATCCACCTGTCACACAGAAACAATGGGTTCAGTTCTAACTGGATTGCTGCAGCATCTCCATCCATTATGAGGACGACACAAATAACACAATTAACACCAGACAGGGACGTGGCTCAGCACCCAGCAGCTATACTCAGGTGATGGCCCAGAGGTAGGCAACCTCTGGAACACCGGTCCTGATGCAACTCCACGTGTCTCATATGTAAATAAATACATGCAACACTTCCATTTTGAATCAGCTCTACCTTCCAGGTGGCCCAGGATGCATTCAGGACACAGCAGACAGGTCGATCCACAACAACAGTTCTGTGCTGGCTCTGTCCTGGTAGAGCAGGTCTAGAACCTCTCTCCTAGTAGAGCAGGTGTAGAACCTCCCTCCTAGTAGAGCAGGTGTAGAACCTCCCTCCTAGTAGAGCAGGTGTAGAACGTCCGTCCTAGGAGGGCAGGTGTAGAACCTCCCTCCTAGTAGGGCAGGTGTAGAACCTCCCTCCTAGTAGGGCAGGTGTAGAACCTCCCTCCTAGTAGGGCAGGACTAGAACCTCCCTCCTAGTAGAGCAGGTGGAGAACCTCCCTCCTAGTAGAGCAGGTGTAGAACCTCCCTCCTAGGAGGGCAGGTCTAGAACCTCCCTCCTAGTAGAGCAGGAGTAGATCCTCCCTCCTAGTAGAGCAGGTGGAGAAGCTCGCTCCTAGTAGAGCAGGAGTAGAACCTCCCTCCTAGTAGAGCAGGTGTAGAACCTCCCTCCTAGTAGAGCAGGAGTAGAACCTCCCTCCTAGTAGAGCAGGTGTAGAACCTCCCTCCTAGTAGAGCAGGACTAGAACCTCCCTCCTAGTGGAGCAGGTGTAGAACGTCCGTCCTCGTAGAGCAGGGGTAGAACCTCCCTCCTAGTAGAGCAGGGGTAGAACCTCCCTCCTAGTAGAGCAGGTCTAGAACCTCCCTCCTAGTAGAGCAGGTGTAGAACCTCCCTCCTAGTAGAGCAGGACTAGAACCTCCCTCCTAGTAGAGCAGGTGTAGAACCTCCCTCCTAGAAGGGCAGGTGTAGAAACTCCCTCCTAGTAGGGCAGGTGTAGAACCTCCCTCCTAGTAGAGCAGGTGTAGAACCTCCCTCCTAGAAGGGCAGGTGTAGAAACTCCCTCCTAGTAGAGCAGGTGTAGAACCTCCCTCCTAGTAGAGCAGGTGTAGAACCTCCCTCCTAGTAGAGCAGGTGTAGAACCTCCCTCCTAGTAGAGCAGGTGTAGAACGTCCGTCCTAGGAGGGCAGGTCTAGAAACTCCCTCCTAGTAGAGCAGGAGTAGATCCTTCCTCCTAGTAGAGCAGGTGGAGGAGCTCGCTCCTCGTAGAGCAGGGGTAGAACCTCCCTCCTAGTAGAGCAGGAGTAGAACCTCCCTCCTAGTAGAGCAGGAGTAGAACCTCCCTCCTAGTAGAGCAGGTGTAGAACCTCCCTCCTAGTAGAGCAGGACTAGAACCTCCCTCCTAGTGGAGCAGGTGTAGAACGTCCGTCCTAGGAGAGCAGGTCTGGAACCTCCCTCCTAGTAGAGCAGGAGTAGAACCTCCCTCCTAGTAGAGCAGGAGTAGAACCTCCCTCCTAGTAGAGCAGGAGTAGAACCTCCCTCAGAGTAGAGAAGGAGTAGAACGTCCGTCCTAGGAGGGCAGGTGTAGAACCTCCCTCCTAGTAGAGCAGGTGGAGAACCTCCCTCCGAGTAGAGCAGGTGTAGAACCTCCCTCCTAGTAGAGCAGGTGTAGAACCTCCCTCCTAGTAGAGCAGGACTAGAACCTCCCTCCTAGTAGAGCAGGTGGAGAACCTCCCTCCTAGTAGAACAGGTGTAGATCCTTCCTCCTAGTAGAGCAGGAGTAGAAGCTCGCTCCTAGTAGAGCAGGAGTAGAAGCTCGCTCCTAGTAGAGCAGGGGTAGAACATACCTCCAAGTAGAGCAGGTGGAGAACCTCCCTCCTAGAAGAGCAGGTCTAGAACCTCCCTCCTAGTTGAGCAGGAGTAGAACCTCCCTCCTCGTAGAGCAGGTTTAGAACCTCCCTCCTCGTAGAGCAGGGGTAGAACCTCCCTCCTAGTAGAGCAGGGGTAGAACCTCCCTCCTAGTAGAGCAGGTCTAGAACCTCCCTCCTAGTAGAGCAGGACTAGAACCTCCCTCCTAGTAGAGCAGGTGTAGAACCTCCCTCCTAGAAGGGCAGGTGTAGAAACTCCCTCCTAGTAGGGCAGGTGTAGAACCTCCCTCCTAGTAGAGCAGGTGTAGAACCTCCCTCCTAGAAGGGCAGGTGTAGAACCTCCCTCCTAGTAGAGCAGGTGTAGAACCTCCCTCCTAGTAGAGCAGGTGTAGAACCTCCCTCCTAGTAGAGCAGGTGTAGAACGTTCGTCCTAGGAGGGCAGGTCTAGAAACTCCCTCCTAGTAGAGC
The DNA here is from genome assembly GCF_037954235.1 of Aulostomus chinensis. Lineage (NCBI taxonomy): Eukaryota > Metazoa > Chordata > Actinopteri > Syngnathiformes > Aulostomidae > Aulostomus > Aulostomus chinensis. The sequence goes on along the minus strand of NC_141321.1, from coordinate 35,161,812 downwards.
AGGAGTAGATCCTTCTTCCTAGTAGAGCAGGTGGAGGAGCTCGCTCCTCGTAGAGCAGGGGTAGAACCTCCCTCCTAGTAGAGCAGGAGTAGAACCTCCCTCCTAGTAGAGCAGGTGGAGAACCTCCCTCCTAGTAGAGCAGGTGTAGAACGTCCGTCCTAGGAGGGCAGGTCTAGAACCTCCCTCCTAGTAGAGCAGGAGTAGATCCTCCCTCCTAGTAGAGCAGGAGTAGAAGCTCGCTCCTAGTAGAGCAGGTGGAGAACCTCCCTCCTAGAAGAGCAGGTGGAGAACCTCCCTCCTAGTTGAGCAGGAGTAGAACCTCCCTCCTCGTAGAGCAGGTTTAGAACCTCCCTCCTAGTAGAGCAGGACTAGAACCTCCCTCCTAGTCGAGCAGGTGTAGAACGTCCGTCCTCGGAGGGCAGGTGTAGAACCTCCCTCCTAGAAGAGCAGGTGTAGAACCTCCCTCCTAGGAGGGCAGGTCTAGAACCTCCCTCCTAGTAGAGCAGGTCTAGAACCTCCCTCCTAGTAGAGCAGGAGTAGATCCTCCCTCCTAGTAGAGCAGGTGGAGAAGCTCGCTCCTAGTAGAGCAGGGGTAGAACCTCCCTCCTAGTAGAGCAGGAGTAGAACCTCCCTCCTAGTAGAGCAGGTCTAGAACCTCCTTCCTAGTAGAGCAGGTGGAGAACCTCCCTCCTAGTAGAGCAGGTGTAGAACGTCCGTCCTAGGAGGGCAGGTCTAGAACCTCCCTCCTAGGAGAGCAGGAGTAGAACCTCCCTCCTTGGAGAGCAGGTCTCGAACCTCCCTCCTCGTAGAGCAGGTTTAGAACCTCCCTCCTCGTAGAGCAGGAGTAGAACCTCCCTCCTCGTAGAGCAGGAGTAGAACCTCCCTCCTCGTAGAGCAGGAGTAGAAGCTCACTCCCATGAACCTCCACCCAACAAACCTTCATGAACCAGCACATCTGAGAAAGCAGAGGGGAGAACCTTCCTGTACCAGGCAGGAAGGTGGCTACTGAGTGAATGAGGCCACATGAGGTCCAGACCACCTCAGTTTCAGTGACCAGATCTCAGGACACGTCCAGTGTTCACACCTGATATTAAGGCTGACCACTTGTGATCGAATCACTCAGGCCGGGTCTGAACAGCAGGTGTGCTGTACTAGTAGTACTAGTACTATGAATGTACCTGGTAGTTGATTTGGGTTCATTTGTTCATAATAAGTAACGTGGTAACATTGGAGAGGGTGTAGCTGGCTCCTACTGTACCTCTCAAACAGGTATCTGATTATTAAGAAGGCCAAGGCGTAGGGGACAGTGACATAGAGCTGAGAAGCTTTGGCGTAGACCCGTCCATCCTGGTCCTCGAGGTCAGCCCACGTCAGGTTGACCGGCAGCCAGATTCGGTCCCACCAGAACCACTCGTACAGCGTGTCAATCATCCCTCCAGGCTCCCAGAGACACCCTGCAACATGAGGACACATGAGGGGGAAGAAGTGGGCCTTGACATGTTGTTCAATGTTCAGGTTTAAAAGAAGAATCCTGAATACATCATGATGACTGCACTTTTATCTTCAGGGTCAGACAGGCAGGATAAGGTTTGAGCCAACAACTTACACTCACTGCTTCACACTTTGTTACATGTATGTGGATGGATCATTCATGCAATCATTCGTCCAATAATCACTGAACTATTTAAAGTATGGAATGAAAAAATAAATTAAAAAAAGGAAAATCTGAAGTAAGTAAAAGAGGATTTTTTTAGGCTTTCAAGTGGGTGGTTTAGATTCATTGTCAATACAAATGTGTAGGGTCAGAGATGCAGAGAGACCCTGACCTCTACTTTCCTGACTGGGCGCAGTGATTTGACGCAGCACCTCCAAAGCTCCATTGGAACTTGGGTCAACAGAACCAAAGGTTTGTTGAGGAGGAGAAGAGCGACTGCTGCTACTGATGATGATGAGGAGGATTCCTGCTGGACACACCAGCATCCTAGACCTGAGCTAGCTCATGCTAACACTTAATACCCAATACCAGCCATTGGGCTAAGCTAACTAGCCTGGACCTGAGCGAGCTGATGCTAACACTTCCCACCCACTCCCAGCCATTGGGCTAAGCTAACTAGCCTGGACCTGAGCTAGCTGATGCCAACACTTCCCACCCACTCCCAGCCATTGGGTTAAGCTAACTAGCCTGGACCTGAGCTAGCTGATGCTAACACTTCCACCCACTCCCAACCATTGGGCTAAGCTAACTAGCCTGGACCTGAGCTAGCTGATGCCAACACTTCCCACCCACTCCCAGCCATTGGGTTAAGCTAACTAGCCTGGACCTGAGCTAGCTGATGCTAACACTTCCACCCACTCCCAACCATTGGGCTAAGCTAACTAGCCTGGCTCTCAGCTCCCTAGAAAGGGTCTCTGCCCTCTTGTCCGTCTCTGGACATGATGGACAGTAAGGCGCGTTTCCACTGGCTCACTTTGGCTTGGGTTTGGCCCCGTTTCCACTGGCCCCAACACGGTACTAACTGTTACCATTTGTGTCCCTGCTCCACTGGGGTGCCAAGCGAGCCGAGCAGGGACTGTCCTCCATTGTTGTTGTTGTGTCGCACACAAATTATTCTGAGGAACTCTCGGCCGGTGAGTCCAACCACGCTGACATGGTACCCAGTGCTAGTGGGAATGCACCTGTACCGACCCATACCAACCCTACCCGAAGTGAGCAAGAGGGAAAGCGCCCTAAGAGACTCTCCCTGAAAGTGGACTTGTCCTATAAAGTTGTATTCAAAACCAAGAGTGACCCAGTCACCACTGCCCTGGTCTGAGGACCACCTCCACCATTTGTTTAACAGACCTCTCACACAGACAGAGGAGAGAAAACACTGGACAGCCCCACAACAGAGGCCTGAGCTGCAGCCTAGCAACACATCTCAGTAAACAGCAGTTCATAATGGAGTCAATGTGTTTTGTGTGTGTGTGTGTGTGTACACGTGCAAGTTCTGGTGAGACTTTACAGACTGACAGCAAGTCTATTCAAGGTTCTGACCAAGTTGTTTAGTCATTCCCAGGAGCCCACCCAGCAGGCCTGCCAGTGTTCCCCTGAAGAACCCTCACCAAGGTGAACGTTCAAGTGATCAGTTATTCATTTCTTCCTGACACATCACACAATATTGACACGGCATGGCTTTTAAGACCATTAAACATCTGAAGAGGCTATCAAAGAATAACAACCAGGTAGGGCGTAGCAGCAGATTCCCTCTGGATGTCACGCGAACTATGACCACAGCAAAGCAGGATCCCAAACCAGACAATAGAAATGAGAAACACACTTGTGTGTTAAACCCTCTCCAAAAAAGCTCTTTTCCCACTTGCCCTTAATAAGCCTTCATGATGGCCACACCCACGGATGTTTAAAGTCTGTCACCCTCTCTTTGAGGGAATGTCTTTAAATTGGCACGTCCACTGGGACTGAGGGATCGATGGTCTCCCAACCCTAAGATCAAGGTCACACACTGCAAAGACACACAACTGCCATGTCTTGTTTCCAAGTTAAATATACTTTCAGTTTTTCGTTGCAGTTTGCTTGGCCAGGCAGCAACTTCCTTGGTTCAAGTGAGGAAAAGAAGATGTTTTGAGCATAAATGGCACATTTCTCAACAACAACATTGCTACAAGTTCTTCCCTCGAGGTAAACGTTTCACTGCCCTTCTGGTGTGTTTCCCTGTCAGCAGAAACTCTGACACGGGTCCTCAGGAACAGTGGGTGGAGCGCAGGCAGAGGAAGAAACCATTCTATTTTGGGGGTAAATCCAGGAATTTCTTTTCACTTCTTTAACCTTACCAGATCTGGAAGTTGAAGAAAGGTAGTTTCAGGCGTATTTACAGAGATAATAAATGATCATGTGTTTTTACTTTACCAGAAAGAATATTACTTTTATGTAGAACTAGATGGGCAGTCAAGACAAACTGTGAGTGAGCGGAGATCTCCCCTCTACATGAACAGATTTTGCTCCACTTGATCCAAAATGTCTTTAGCATCTACCAATCCAACGTTCTGCGTCACGGATTAAAAACACATGTTGAAAGTCAGTTTGTTAGTTGAGCTGTTCAGTTACCCATAATCAATAACAACCTACAACCCAAAAGCTTAACAGATACATGGTAAAAGTACAGCTCCTGACTTGTCAAAAAGCTTCTGTTTGGCTTGAGTTAAAGACTCGTCATTCCACCTTTAAATAGCTGTTGCCTCCGAAGGTCGTTCCGCAGCACAGGTCCCTGAAACTGTCAACATGGGAGGGAAAACAGCTCTCCAACAGCAACAAATCCCAACCTTTTGATTGAATGGGCAGACCACCTATCGAGGATCAGAGAGGATCTTTGTGTTGGTCACAGCCAGAGAACAGCAACTCCATTCATTCTATGATGGAGCCTCCAAACAAACTTCCCCAACCGACGGATCCACAGATTAAACAACTCTGGTGTAACTGCCAGCAGCCTGGTCCCCCTGGCCGGAGACCGTTACACCAGAGTGGAGAGCAGGAAAGGTTGTAGCCCAGCTGTGGTGCTACAAGGTCAACAGCCTTACCTTCAGATGCTGGTCAGAGGTGCACCCCAACTGCTGTGTTTGCTGAGGGCGATGAACATGGATGGTAAAATCCTCTATTCCCACACTACGACAGGCAGCCAGCCACTCTCTCTTTGTTTGACATTCTTTATGGTCACACCCAGCGCCGCCACAATTACCTGGGAAGGCTTTTTTTCTTCCCTCCAGGAAGTAGAGGTAGGCTAGCGGATTGCCACAACACACACACACACACACACACACACAAGCTCCATGCCCTCCAGGGACGCAATCACCTTGTTTGTACTGTGTTCCTGATAAAGTACAAAAGCGAGTTCTCCCACAAAGCAAACCTTCCCGCGGCTGACGAGGCAGGTAACCACTCCATTTGTTGACTTTGAGTGTCAGCGAGAGCAGAAAGGTAGATCTATGTGAACAATATGAAAACAACGTGAAATGAACTCCAGAATCTGCCAGGTACCAGATTACTGAACCGCTTGATGCACATCTGGTCACTGGTGCAACACCCTACACTGAAAACTATAAACTCATTCCCACACTTTTAGCATTGAGACTTCTAGTGGAACCCTTTTCTGCATGTCATGTCCCACGACCTGAAGAGACGAACCCACATAAATCTAGACCAGCTCAACAACTATCAGGCCTATGAGCCTGATCTGGGACTCTGCATCAGTGAGAACATTCTCCCCGGGTCCCTGTAACCATGTCTGAGTTATTGGTGCTGAAGCAAAGGCAACATTCGATTACAGTAGAGAGGAGTGTGACAGCAATTATCCTGTCATCAGAGATACCACAGAATCCTTCACTCGCTCCTGGACCAGAACTGGACCGCATCTGACAGGAACACCAAAGAGTACATAGATTCTGCAAAGATTTTGGAAGGAGAGGATCATTTGGTGATACTGACCCAATATGATGTGCTGCACTTACATGCTAGAAAATTTGACTTTTTTACATCAGTCTTACCAAAAACAGGCTTGTAAGTATGTTCTTATCACAATTGGTGTCACATGCCTGGGTAATGTGGCAGGGGATGATTGAATCCAGCACACACACACTTCAATCCACCTGAAACTGGCCTGGCCTTTCATACAAGCCCCTGGTCCCTAAGGAATGAGCCAAAAGTTTGAGCATAAATATTAGCATGCATTAGCCATTGGCACAGGCCTGTTTATCATCATCTTATCATCTTCGTCCGCTGTTTGAGAGGGACGCTGCCGACCAACTAGTTTGGTATCTGGCATAAAAAGGTGGATTTTGACAAGGAATTTCCTCAAATATATTAAAAACCTCTACTGGGACTCAAGGAAGACCTAAAAATATTTTGGTGGTCAAAGGTCAGGTGCTGCACTATTATATATAACTACACAAGCTAGTTTTGAGTAAAGCGCTGATAGGCTCTCGTCCTCCTAGCATCGATGCCATGTGGCTACATCTCTGGCCTACTAATGTTTCTAAAATCTCTCACTGCTAAACTGTACTCTTGAAATTTGAGTCACATTTCAATTTCAAAAACCTGTAAGTATGTTTGCTCCATCCAAGTGTGTCCTGACAAACATTCCTGGTGTTCCACGTCATGTTAAGCTAATAGAGCCCTTTGACAACCCTGCTTACCAATGATTAACGTGACAGCCACACGCAGAGTTCTGAACCTTTGAAAACATCCAAGTCCGAGTTTTAAAAAAAACAACTTGTTTTCTGTTCTCCATTTTCCATGAAGCTCGAGAGTTACCATGACATTCCTTGTTCTACCGTTTAAGCTCACTCAATGAGATACAACGAGAACAAAGTTTTCCTGTGGAAATTATAAACAGGCCTGTGCCAATGGCTAATGCATGCTAATATTTATGCTCAAACTTTTGGCTCATTCCTCAGGCATCAAAACAAAAAAACGCAAAATTAGCATTGGCCTGTGTAAGCATTTGCATGCTTCAACCATGACCCCCCCCCCCCAAAAGATAGCATTAGTGTGTGTTAGCATTAGCTAACACACGATACACAATGCTAAAGCTAAGGGTGTGAGGTCATGACCCAGGTGTCCACAATCAAATAAGATTAGCAGGAGCATGCTAACACATACTATTGCTAATACTCAGGGTGTGGGGTCATGCTTCAGGGATGCTAATGCTGAAGGAACATCTGTTCTGATTTAACCAGCAACAGCTTCACATAACTCAGCCCTCAAGTCAAGTTGCATCAGGCAACACCAACCATCACAGTCTGAAGGCAAATGTCACATTCATATTTTCCAAAAGGTTTCCATATCATCATCATTATTGTATTTGAATATCACAACGGTGCGCTTCATTCTTTAATCAGTGCGGTGGACTTCGGGCCGCATCTGCAGGGAAAACTGAATGATCTCAGTCAAGAAGTACGCAGACCTACCTGGTCTTGGGCTGGTTGAGGAATCTGGGCAGCACAGAGGCTCAGTGGACTTTTGCGTCACATCAAGATGGTCAAGGGTTGAAGCCCTGTCCGCCCCAGGTCCCTTCCATGCAGGGTTTGCATGTTCTCCCAGTGCCTGCATGTGCTCCCCTCATCACAGACCGGGACGTTCTAATATTCCTGTTAACACCAACAGAAGATCTGGCGTTGCTCCCCAGGCACTGCACGCCTCTGTTAGATGACAATAAAGACTTCTTCTGTGGTGAAATTATTCGAGGGGGTGGAGAAGTGTGATGTTTGAGGAATTCCAGACAGTCCATCTAAAACACAGCACTCTGCTTCTCATTCATTGACGCGTTGGGAACACTCCTGTACTCGTGCTAACAGCTTCAGGAGGGACGAGGGGTTGTACGGGAAGAGTTTCTTCATCTGCAGCCTTGCGATCATCTCGCTGAGCTTCAACAGACAGTCAACTGCTGTGGTTGATGTCACAGACAGAGGCACCATGTTGGGACACGCCTGTCCACTCAGTACCACCAGCGATCCCCCGCGTCCTCCTTCCAGGGAGGCGTTTGGTTCACTCAGTGGTTCTGTTGAGTCAGAAGACTCCAAACAGTCCGGACGTCTGACAGGAAGTGGGGGTCTACTTGTCTCACTGACTTCCCATTTCCTACATCCAGACATCCCTGATCTTTTGGGTGCCAGCCAGATTCTCTGTGGTTCAGGTGAGACCTCCCTGTCATCTGGATCAGACTCGTCAGAACTGTCATACTCCACGAGACGAAGTCCAGGGGATGACCCGAGCTGGACACAGGAACTGAGCTCCATCTGATCTGGACAAGACCTGGATCCTGTCGTCCCTCTGTGTGTCGCAGCAGGCAGTGATTTGTCAACTCTCTGACATACTGCAGTGAAGCCTGGCCAGTCGGCTCTGAGGTACTTGAGGTACCGAACAAAATATTCCAGGAAGCAGGTTTCCATGGAAATGAGGAAGTCCAGGAGCATGCTGTGGTCAAAGGAGATGCTCTGGAGCAGAAGCAGGAAATGGCAGTGAGGGTTGCAGCCAGAGGTGCAGGCTGCTTCCAGATCAGCAGAACCAGGCAATCCTGCAGAACCATCCCTTTGAGAAGAATCAGCCAATCCAGTCGATGCTCTACACAGAAACCGACAAAACAAAAGCCTGTTTTCAACCTCTGGAAAGGAAACTAGGAACCTTTAGAGGACGGACCTTCATTCAACCGTGGGGTTTTAATTTAGTTTTAACATGATAACTCTTAGGTTTGTCTTCTTCTAATCAGAAAAAAAAATGCGATGAGTGCTGAACCGCAGTTCACAAACTCACGTCCTCATTCTTCTATGAGTTACTCACTATCTCACCCACAGCAGGAAGCGCTGCCCCCACGAACCCCCAGCTCATCGTACCTAAGGTGGAGGGAGATGGAGAGCAAGGCTTTGGCTGCCTCCATCATGTCATCGTCTTGCTCTCCAAACAGCAAGCTGAAGAAGCAGCAGCTGTGAGTGACCTCCGTCAGCTGGACGTTGCTCCGCCTCAGGACATCCCACAGAGTTCGCAGATACCCACTAACCTCGGCGGGGCTGAGCAGACCTGCAGACGCCACATAAACACGACAGTTACCTCGCTCGATGAGCTGGTCCCACCATGCTCATCGACTGTTCTCGTCCCTCCCATAGAAACAAATCTAAATCCTGACTCACCACGTCTTTACAGCCTGACTGAACTTGATGCTGCCGCCACAATTCAAGAAGGAGGCAGATGTCATGGGGAACATTGTCTTTAAATATCAAACCTCAATGTCACAAATCTGAGGACTTGCATGACCCACAAAGACTTGACCTCCTATCAATGACTTGAGACTCCATCAAAACTCCAGAGAAGCTGATGTTATGTTAGGATACACTTAGACTGGGCCTCGAAAACATGATGCCCTTTCTAAAGAAGACCTGAAAATAACGAACGGTTGAATGTCCCCAAGTCCCTGGGTTTTAGTTAAATGCCTGAAATGAAGTTTCTGGTTGATGCAAGATGAAGATTCCAGCATCATCAGAGGGTTCATTAGTGAAGATGATCTTGATGAACTGAACCTGCAAGATCATCAACTTCTGTTCACCAGAGCTGATTTACTGGTTCAATCACCACAATCACATGGAGCGATCCTATTGGCTGCTGGGGGAGGAACCCCCGGTTCCTCTCAGTACTGGAGCCAGACTGACAGAGAGCCACAGCTCTACTGAACCAGGATGCAGGGTTCCTGCTGGTTCCTAGAGTTCTAACAGTAGAATGGAGCCAGAGCCTTCAGCTATCAGGCTCCCCTCCTGTGGAACCGTCTCCCAGTTTCAGTCCAGGACCCAGACCCCCTCTCTAGGTTTAAGAGCAGACTTAAGACCTCCTTGTTGATCAGGCTTAGTCAGGACTGCTTAGGCTGGCCCTTAGATCTGCTGCTCTAGGCTCAGACTGCTGGGATCTCCCATGATGCACTGGGCTTCTCTCTCCTCCTCCTGTCCTCAGACGTGTTACTAACTCCTCTTCTTCTCCCCTCATCCCAGATCCTGGTGCTGCTGGAGGAGGCTCCAGACCTGAAGAGGCTCCAGCTGCCACCTGTAGCTCCACCTGCTCACGTCCCCGTCTGTCCATCAGTCTCTCCTCCTTTCTCTCCCTCTTTCTCTCTGTCCCTCTCTCTCCTTCTGTCTCTGTCTTCCTCCATTCTCTGTCTTTGTCTCTGTCCATCAGTCTCTCCTCCTTTCTCTCTCTCTTTATCTGTCCCTCTCTTTCCTTCTGTCTCTCTGTCTTCCTCCATTCTCTGTCTTTGTCTCTGTCCATCAGTCTCTCCTCCTTTCTCTCTCTCTTTATCTGTCCCTCTTTCCTTCTGTCTCTGTCTTCCTCCATTCTCTGTCTTTGTCTCTGTCCATCAGTCTCTCCTCCTTTCTCTCTGTCCCTCTCTTTCCTTCTGTCTCTCTGTCTTCCTCCATTCTCTGTCTTTGTCTCTAACCCTACTCTTTGTCTCTGTCCATCAGTTTCTCCTCCTTTCTCTCCCTCTTTCTCTCTGTCCCTCTCTCTCCTTCTGTCTGTCTTCCTCCATTCTGTCTTTGTCTCTGTCCATCAGTCTCTCCTCCTTTCTCTCACTCTTTATCTGTCCCTCTCTCTCCTTCTGTCTCTCTGTCTTCCTCCATTCTCTGTCTTTGTCTCTGTCCATCAGTCTCTCCTCCTTTCTCTCCCTCTTTATCTCTCTCCTTCTGTCTCTCTGTCTTCCTCCATTCTCTGTCTTTGTCTCTGTCCATCAGTCTCTCCTCCTTTCTCTCCCTCTTTATCTCTCTCCTTCTGTCTCTCTGTCTTCCTCCATTCTCTGTCTTTGTCTCTGTCCATCAGTCTCTCCTCCTTTCTCTCTCTCTTTATCTGTCCCTCTCTTTCCTTCTGTCTGTCTTCCTCCATTCTCTGTCTTTGTCTCTGTCCATCAGTCTCTCCGCCTTTCTCTCTGTCCCTCTCTTTCCTTCTGTCTCTGTCTTTGTCTCTGTCCATCAGTCTCTCCTCCTTTCTCTCTCTCTTTATCTGTCCCTCTCTTTCCTTCTGTCTGTCTTCCTCCATTCTCTGTCTTTGTCTCTGTCCATCAGTCTCTCCTCCTTTCTCTCTGTCCCTCTCTTTCCTTCTGTCTCTGTCTTTGTCTCTAACCCTACTCTTTGTCTCTGTCCATCAGTTTCTCCTCCTTTCTCTCCCTCTTTATCTCTGTCCCTCTTTCCTTCTGTCTCTCTGTCTTCCTCCATTCTGTCTTTGTCTCTGTCCATCAGTCTCTCCTCCTTTCTCTCTCTCTCTTTATCTGTCCCTCTCTCCTTCTGTCTCTGTCTTCCTCCATTCTGTCTTTGTCTCTGTCCATCAGTCTCTCCTCCTTTCTCTCCCTCTTTATCTCTGTCCCCCTCTTTCCTTCTGTCTCTCTGTCTTCCTCCATTCTCTGTCTTTGTCTCTGTCCATCAGTCTCTCCTCCTTTCTCTCTCTCTTTATCTGTCCCTCTCTTTCCTTCTGTCTCTCTGTCTTCCTCCATTCTCTGTCTTTGTCTCTAACCCTACTCTTTGTCTCTGTCCATCAGTTTCTCCTCCTTTCTCTCCCTCTTTCTCTCTGTCCCTCTCTCTCCTTCTGTCTCTCTGTCTTCCTCCATTCTCTGTCTTTGTCTCTGTCCTGCTCTCTCTGCACTACAAATATACCTCATCTCTGCCATGCCAACTTCCTGTTGGACTACAAATATACCTCATCTCTGCCATGCTAACTTCCTGTTGGACTACAAATATACCTCATCTCTGACACGCCAACTTCCTGTTGGACTACAAATATACCTCATCTCTGACACGCCAACTTCCTGTCAGACTACAAATATACCTCATCTCTGCCATGCTAACTTCCTGTTGGACTACAAATATACCTCATCTCTGCCATGCTAACTTCCTGTTGGACTACACATATACCTCATCTCTGACACGCTAACTTCCTGTCAGACTACAAATATACCTCATCTCTGACACGCTAACTTCCTGTCAGACTACAAATATACCTCATCTCTGACACGCTAACTTCCTGTCAGACTACAAATATACCTCATCCATGAGGCATGCTATCGCTGCAGTTTTAGTCACAGTGATATGTCACTTGAAAACATTACATCCTTCATTTGGAGTATGTGATTTGGTTCTGGTCCCCACCTGCTCCAGTTTGGATGTGAAGCTCAATGGACTTGAGGACAAGCAGGCTGACAGCTCTCCACATCACACAGTTGGACTCCCCGTCTTCAGCCCCCCTGCTGTGACGTGTCCCCCCGAAGAACGAGGCAGCCTCTACTTGAACTCCCTGGAGCCAACCGGTGGCCACCATCTGTAACACGCTCAGGGCCAGTGAGCTCATGTCCGGTGTCACGCACTTGTTTCTTGGCCCCGTGGACAGAACGTCTCCTGTAAGCCAGTCCTCCCCGGCGTTCCCTAGGACGACTCGCTTCAGAAGCAGCAGCACTCGCTTCTTCACAAAATATTGTGAGGAGCAGCTGACAGCCATCAGCAGCGGGGAGGCGTGGATGTGTGTTAGTCTCTGACTCCTCAGACACACGCCAGCTCCGCAGGTCAAACGTGATGCCGTCAGAACCTCGAGCAGATCCAAAAGGAGGCACAACGTTGTCCCCCACCGTGAACTGCCGGCCCAGGCCTCCGGACACTGTCCCGCCTGTTCTCCCTCGAGAGGAAGGAACCTCGAGCACAACACGCTCAGGCTGGAGTCAAAGACGAGCAGGAGCTTCCCGAGAGCGTCTGACAGGAGGGAGAACACAAGACACACAAGATCAGAGTCACCTGTAACTTGACCCACGACCCTGCCGGCATTTTAAGAACCGACTAGAGCAGAGGACGCTATTTTGGGGGCAGAGTTGATTCGCAGCCATGATGTGGTTTCTGCTCCTGTAGGAGTTCATACACATCAACCTTGCTTTCATAAGAACACATTGAAATACTTCACTACCCACAATCCTAGAGTGTCTGACTGGTGGAGTGTGCTGTTACCATGGAAATGTTTGCTGTATCAGTCACTGCTGGCCACGTTCAGGTTCATAAGGTTTTGAGATCATTTTTAGGAAACTGCTGCAGGAAGATCAACATCTTTCTTAGCAGAGACGTGGAATATTTGGACGTCATCAGTTCACTGACATCAGCGGCTAGTTAGCTAGCAACAACACGATGGTCTGCTGGTCACCAGCGTAGTTATCTTACACTAAACTGGGTGGGAATATCGCTCAGCTCTCAAGAGAACGATGGACACAATCTAGTGCCTTGATAAATTACGGTCACGATTTGCTGGTCGTCTTGGTTTCTGCTGTAAACTGTTGACATCAAGCGAAGGTGAAACTGACTGAGCTGATCTGAAGGTGGGCGGGTGACTGGATCTGGTCCGATCGTGGTTTTACCTCCATGAGGTCTTTTCAGAAGGTGCTTGAGGACTGCCGTCAACGACCACAGGCAGGAGTCCAGTTCAGCATCGGGGGGCGAGCAGTGAAACACCAGCACGCATGTCTGCTGCCAGGCGGGACGGACTAGACCCTGAGAGGTTCAAGAACACGGAATCAAATAATCACTCCGTCAGTTTCACGATCTCCACATAGCAGCAAACCATCAGTGCCTGAAAGACGTTCCAGTTCCAAGGCCATTTTGGTATCCACACCCGCACCAACAGCCCAGTGTCATAGAGAGACCAGCCCTGGTTGTCCAGAACAACCCTTCAGGGGACCTGACAGCAGGCTGTAAAGTTGGGTTTTTCACAATAACATTCTTTAAATGTCATTTACCTCCAACCTCTGGTCCGGGGACCAGGGCTGGCCTGGAGCGCCCTCTAGTGAGCCACAAAATGCTTTCAAGTTGATGGTCACTTTCTTGTTTCAAATAACAAATCATTCCATTTTTAAATGCACCTTCAAACATCATGGATACGAGTCACTAAAGGACAGAAGCCTTGAAGACAGCAGCAGGACTACATCACCACCGCCTGCACGCACCATCAAATGAAATCTTAATATGATGATGATGATGATGATGATTATTATTATTATTATTATTATTATTATTATTATTATTATTATCATTTCTCTCACCTTTCAACTTCAATCATGCTATTTATCATTTCGAGCTTGTCTGGATGTTCTTTATTCGGAATAATTCAGCTGACATTTCTGCACGTTTACTGGGAATTCAACACGATTTATTTTAAAACATCAATGTTTTGAATACACCGACACAACACTTGACGTACTACTACTACTACTAGTACTACTACTAGTACTACTACGACACCACCTGTGGAACAACAACTTGCAAGTGAAGGCGACGTCACACTCACAGAATCGATCAGGTCGGAGCAGACACACGCGGACACGCACTTGGCCGCCAGGTGAGAGAGCACCTGGTCCTCAGACCGGAAGAGATGAACCTGCGGGGCAATGCGGGGTTTCATTAGGAGACGGTTTCAGGAGTATTTTTTGGTGGCGGGAGAAGATTCACTTACCAGAGGAGACATAAGATCCAGGTCCTCCAGGAGCCTGGTCAGGACCTCTCGGCAGTACAGGGCGACCTCCGGGGTCCCGTTCCGCCCCCGCCGGCTCATCCGCACCACCAGACCCAGGCTGGCGCAGGCGAGCTCCACGCTGGTTCCCTCGCCGCCCTCCGGTCCGCGCACCTCGGCCAGGATAAGTCGAGCGAGACCCGCGGCGCTCCTCCGGGGTCGTGACGACGCCTCCAGGCACCTGAAGGCTTCGGTCAGGCCGTCAAGGCGCTCCTGCGGGACGGCGGAGGCGCGACTCCCCGGGCGCTCCATGATGCTGCTTCTCACTTCCGGGCGCGCTCGCATCACGTGATAAATGCGGAATTAGCGCTACAACAAATCGCCAAACTGCGTCAAGTCATCGCGTGAAATCCCGAAGTTGTAACCGGATTTTCTCTACTCGCACTTTTCACAATAATTTCACTGACGTGTTCGGCAAAGAAACGATAGAAGAACCCTTCTGGAGATCCTGGTCATGCCCACCCGAGAATTTGATGAATCCCATTTTAAAGCTGATGCAGGCCAGTAATGCAGGAACCGTCACACCCAGGGACAGAAAACAATGAACCATTTGAAGGATGAACCAGGACAAAGAGAAAAGCCTTGCGCAGACGTAAAAATAACTGGACAGTGAGCCAATAACCACAGAAAGAGCTTTTCTACTGTTCAGTATGATTCTGTGTCCAAGCATCTTTTCTATCTAATCTTAAATCAACCTTTGGCTGATGGTACATAAGTCAGGGCTGCCCCAAGGGTTGGTTTCAGTCCCTGGCCCACGTCCACCTTCCTGCCACGGTTTGACAGAGATGTTTCAGTTCTACCTTTGATGTGTTCTATTTCTTCTGTTAAAAGGAAAAAAGCATGGGTTTTACATTTAAGCAGGCTTTGTTTATTCCAGTTTTGAGTTTTTTCCCATTAATTCCAAATTTGGTCTGTGTAGGTCGGCTTTGCTAAGGAGGCTTTTATTCTGAAGGATGTAAGACGGAAGTGTGCTCGTTTCGCTGCTGGCTTGTGACACTGATGCACTGAGAGAGACTTTATTGTTATATCTTATTGTTCGGCAGCTTAAAAACGCTCAGCAGTGTTGAAACAGACACTTGGGTGCGTTTTGCCGGACTTTTATTCAAACATTTTTGTATTTGGGTCAAACAGGATGGGAAAATGCGGCTTTGACAACTCCACGTCTTCCCGTCTGGACGCTGATTGGCTCAATTAAATGTCGACTCAACGTCTGTCAAGTAAGTCTTTGTTTTACACTCATGAAACCAGTTGTCTTTGACAGCAAACACACAGAAGTAACTTTATCATCGATGCACTGCTTCCGTTGGAGCGGTTGTGTCTCCGAATGTGCCAGAAACGAGAGTCGGCAGGAGCTAGCGAGTGGGGCTAGTTAGTTGTTTAGCTGGCTGGCTAACAGCGTTAGCTCGCAGCTTGAGTTAAATATAACCCCAAAGCGGCCGCAGAAACTCGCATTCACATCATTTCCTGGCAAACATGAAGTTAATGAGTGTTTCTGCTTGTCTGGACCCGACGGCGGCGGCTGGTTGCGTCTCAGTAGTCGCGTTCCGTGTTTGCATTGTTGGTCTTGTTAGCAAACATTTCTTTTGTCCATTGTTTTTCCTGTGACGGCGAAGCTAAGCATCTCAACCTCTGGACTCAGTTTTGGTTGTTCCTCCGGGCTCCGTCTGGTGACGTCATGTTACGGGAGGTTTCAAACACGTAGTGATGAAGTTTTAGCAAGGACGAGTCGTTAGCTGCTACTGCTGCTAGCTGACACACATCGGATCCTCCTGTTGTTATCATCACCAGCATCATCATCATTATTGATGGCAAAATGTCCTCCGTTCAGCCCGGAAGCATTTGTGCTGGTAAACTGGCAAATTGGAAAACTGCGGTGCGTTGTGACAAAAGTCCAACATCCCCATGAACATGAATGTCGCGGGTAAGCGCTGGTTTTCTTTTTCTTTTTTTGCAAACTCAATAAATTGTTTTTACGTCACCAAATATAAGGACCTGTATCACTTGTCTAATTATACCCTCCGCAAATGGAAGATATTTCCTAGTGTGTATTTTATTTTTATTTTTAAAAATAATTTTTGAGAAGTTTTTTCCATCAAACTTTTAACAAACGGTAAGATGTTGATGTTCAGCGTATTCGGGCAACTCGACTAAACTGTTGTTGGGAGCAAATACAATCCTTGGGATTCAAATGTCAAAATATATTTATGAACATGCAAACCCCACATATGTGTAGTAGTACTCATTGTAGCAGTAGCAGGAGCAGCATAGTTCCTGTGGGCCTGCCCAGTTGCCGGCCCTGTTCCTCCTGGCAGATGTGAGCTGCTGTCACGGCTGCTATTTTATCCCCTCGTTCTTCATTCAGTGTTCTGGACAAAGCAGCTGGCAGCGTCTAGTTGAGGGTTTCTCTAAACTACCAAGGGTACTTTTCTCTCCATACGTTCTAAAAAATACATGTTAAGATCGTGAATGAGAAAAATGAACTCTGTCGTTTATTCCCTCAACTTTTGGAAAAGCCCATAAATCAGATATTTGCTTCCTCACAATGAATAACAGATAATAAGAAAAGAGGAAGAGGTGAACGTCTGCATCAACATCTTCTACTGTCAGCTGCTTAGAAACAGACGCAAGATAAAAACTTGCATCAAGCCCACCCTGCATATGGTAATTAAAGTATCCCAGTACTCCCAGAACTTCAACAGGGATGTGATAAGTGAATGTCCGTGTGGAGGCCCTCAGGTTTGCTCTCTGTTGGTGCTGCAGTGTCTTTAGACGGGCCATGAAGAAGAAGAAGAAGAAGAAGGTGAAGCATCGGGCAGAGGTGTAATCTTCTGCTGGGATGGTGAAGGACAGCGTTGCTCCTCCTGTCCTGTCTCACACCCCTCCAGGGAGACCAGTGTGGTCCCTGGTTTAACCCTGGTCTTCTGTGTGTTTCAGGAAATACTGCCTAAGTCCAAGCTGAGTTCCTCCTCCATCCCAGCTCCGGTATGACTCAGAGAAACCTTTCTCTCCAGCTTGTCAAAAGGTAAATGTGTGTGTTATGCATGTATGCCTGATTATTTCAGAGAAGCTAGCAGGCCGCCGCCGCCCTTGGCTGAGCTGAGAGGAGGCGCCTCAGGCCTGTTGCTCTGAGAAGCATCCCAGGGGTTCACGGGCGCGTCAACATTTGATGATAAAAGGTTGATCTTGATCAGGGAAGTGAGACACGTCTCACCACGTTCTCGTGTATGACCTCTCTGAGCGGGAGCCTTGCCAGCCCTGGCACTCGTCAGTCAGACCTGGTAAATCCTCCTTGAGAGTTCGGTGAACGTGTCGGTCACAGGGTGAGTCAGAGAGAAGCGGAGCTGGCCATTTTTCCTCAGATGTGGATTTCTTTTTTCTCCTCAAGAATTGAGACCCTGATTCTTTTATAAGCCTCGTTTGAATTGATGATCGTGACGCTTTTCATCTTCTGACACTGTTGGGAACTTGAGGGACGTGGATTTATTGTTTCATGTGTCTGTTATTGAGGTTTTATGGAATTTATTGGTTCTTCCTTGTTGGTCATGTTGTTTCTGCTGTTTACAGATTTGTTGTGTTGCAATAATCCCAAAGATTGTTTGCGAATTATGACTCCTGTCCATTATCATTGCATCGGTTCCTTCAATCACCAGTCAATATTCCAGCTCTCACTGTTCATTGCTTTATTCTATAAAATGTCACCTCAGGCTCTGGGAAATTGTGACCAGTGTTTTAGAGGCTTCTTGACATTTTCAAATGTTTACTTTGTCCTGCAGCCCAAAACCCAAAGAATCTTAATTTCCTGTCACATATAACCAAAAAAACCCTGAGAAGAAAGAGCCAAGTCATCATTTTACTAACAAACTGAAACCATAAATAGACTTTGAAGTTGCTGGTGATTCTTTTTCTTTTGATCATTAATTGTTGCCACTCTAGTCGGGTTTAAACCCCCAAACCCTGTGCAGCCGTGGTCAGGAACTGTGACCCCACCAGCTCACCCTCTTCTCTCCTGCTAGGCGTTAGGTACAGATGAACATTCGCATTCCGAAATGTGACAGGATGCTGAACCATCACTGCAGAAGGAACCCTGAGCTTCATGAGGAGCTGCAGATCCAAGCTGCGGTGGCAGCGGGCGACGTCTGCACCGTCAGGAGAATGCTGGAGCAAGGCTACTCACCCAAGATCCGCGACGCCAACGGCTGGACGCTACTCCACTTCTCTGCTGCCAAAGGAAAGGAGAGATGTGTTCGAGTCTTTCTGGAGCACGGAGGTCAGACGCCTGCTGCTCTTGTCGTCTGTGTGTCTGTTTGTCTGGAGTTGTTAGCAGCACGCCTTGATGGCCGCCCTCATCTGTTAGGGTCGTTTTACTGGCGGAGACAGGTCAGACATCTTAGCCTTAAGTTGTGGGTATCGCCAACAAAATCCCCAGCCCTCGATCGCTGTGGCAACACTGAGATGTGTTGCACTCGCTGGTAGACTGCAAATGCCTGACGTTAATATCCACACCAGTGGAGGTTCCAAGTCTTCATGCAAGAGCAGCTCCGAGCTACAGCCTGTTAGAGCGTAGGGCACAAGGTCGGTGGAAGCTTGGGGGAGGAGTTACAACGTGCAGGCCGTGGAGTTTGGAGACCGGGCCTGGACTCGTCCTCCAGTTCCAGCAAAATGTCCGTAGAAGCCTCCGGTCTGTGGGTGCGTCCCCTCTGACCTGGGTCCTTTTGCTTGAATCCGCCTGTGGTGGGTTTATGTCCGTGGTTCCTTTGGGCAGCCGTGAACACAGCAGTCACACCCAGGTGGCGCCAAGTGGACCGAACACAGACGGAAACCTTGTAGACGAGAGCGCTCTGGCACCTCCACCTTGTTGAATTTCCTTTTTACTTCTGTTCTTATATTTTAATGGTCAGTGAATGATCATGTTAAATATTTGGCACTAAAATTCACTTTCAGTTGCACGTGTCAGTAATTGGTGATTTTTGTTCTAAAGGCATTGGTCGGTGTTGAGACGGTGATCCAACCTTGGCCAGAGGCTCCTGCCAGTGGACGCTGCTGGTTGGTTTGGTTAGGAGACAGAAGACATCTGCACCAGTCTGAGCAGAAGAGCTTCTTCCTGTTTTCAAACCCGTCTGACCAATGAACACAATGAACGTTCCCTCATAGTTCGTGTTGTGTTTTGTGAGCGGTTTAATCGATGTGAAAACTTGGTGTACCGAAAGTGACAAGGTTCTGGGGTATTTATAGGAATTTCAATCAGAAGTTGGACAAAGAAACGTGTGTTGCATCCTGTTGGTCTGGTCCTTGGGGAGTGTTAGTGCGGCAGGTGTCTGACTCCTGGGAGAGCTGGTGTGTACCTGCAGCTAGAGGGCGCCATTGATCAGAGCAGTGGCTGCAAATCAGAGGCCCGTCAGCCGGCTACGATCAGTGTTGATTAATCAGCCTATTATCTCCTCAGTCAATCAACCTGTCTATCAAATGTTGGAAGAAGTGAGCAGCGTCTCTGTCCAGGGTCGCTTCATGAAACCTCCGATTGTGTCTGAATGAGCAAAAGTCCACAAAGCAAAGATGATCAACTTAAACTTCTGCTTTTTTTATGGCTCCAGTCACCCAACAAGAGCTGCTGCTGTCCTGCAACTCCCAACACTTCATACAGAACAGTTAGGATGCATCAAATTAATAGAAAAAATCAGAATTTCTATCATTTTTATTAGACACAAAAGGAAAAACGGACTTAAAAGCATTTAAGTGCCTGTAAGTTTTGTCAGTTTTTGAGAAATCCAAGTTGACTCTGAAGTCTAAACGACTGTCACGTCATCTTCCACCTGTTCAACAAGTCACAGGTTTTCCCACTTGGTGGCCAAACTGTTAAAGGGACCAGTAGGAAAAAAACATTGATGAAATCAAAGGTATTTTTCGGTCTATAGCCCGAATCTGATCACATGACCAACCCACCTGTCCTCTCTTCCACAGCTGACCCGACAGTGAAGGACTTTATTGGCGGCTTCACGGCACTTCACTATGCTGCCATGCACGGCAGAGCCCGCATTGCCCGGCTCATGCTGGAATCAGAGTTTCGCAGCGACATTATTAATGCAAAGAGCAACGACGGCTGGACGCCGCTGCACGTGGCTGCCCACTACGGGCGAGACTCATTCGTTCGCCTCCTCCTCGAGTTCAGGGCCGAGGTTGACCCGCTGAGCGACAAAGGTACCACCCCACTTCAGCTGGCCATCATCCGCGAGCGCTCCAGCTGCGTACGCATCCTCCTGGACCACAGCGCCAACATAGACATTCAAAATGGCTTCCTGCTGCGGTACGCCGTCATCAAGGGAAACCACTCGTACTGTCGCATGTTCCTGCAACGGGGCGCTGACACGAACCTTGGACGCCTTGAGGATGGCCAGACCCCCCTGCACCTGTCGGCCCTGAGGGATGACGTTCTGTGTGCTCAGATGCTCTACACGTACGGGGCGGACACCAACACCAGGAACTACGAGGGCCAAACGCCGGTCGCTGTGTCGGTCAGCATGTCTGGCGTCAGCCGGCCCTGCCTGGACTTCCTGCAGGAGGTCACCAGTAAGTCTCTCTCACCCTCACACACACACACTTTACAGGCTCTGTACAAATCTTGAACTTTGGGAAAATTTAGCAGTTATGTTTTCACTGTCAACATGTTTGGATTTGCTTGAATTATGGAAGACATGTTTGTTAAAGACCGTTTTACAGCTGCCAGTTGTGATCGGGGTGTAGTTTTGGTGATAGTTGTGTTTCTGGGTCGGGGGTGGATGGGCCGATCGTTTGGGATGGACACACGGTTCTTGTCAGACAGAGAACCTTCAGGCCGTTTTGGATCTGATTGGCTCCTCCTGACATCAGTTGGGTTTTCTGGAGTCGAGGCTGACGTGAGTAGTTGCTCCGTCCAAATGATCCTGTCTGGGGAGGAGTTACAGACCCGACAGTAACGTTCCTCACTGGATCGGAGCTTTAGGTGAAAGGATCAGTGATGGGATACTGACCAAAACTTGCTGCAGCCAATGAGAGCAAGCGGACGGAGCAGCATCATGCTAGCTTGTAGCAGCTGGTATTGATTAAAACAACACACCAAGATGATGTATCGGATGTCTCCAGGTGTGGTCGTGGCCTCGGGCAGCAGCTGCTCCAGGACTTGGCTGTATGAGCGGGGGCGCAGGAGAACAGCTGCTGAATCAAGACATCAATCACATGAAGCGCGTCAGGGTCCGCAGCAGCTCCTTCTCAAGCAGTTTAGCTCTCTAAAGCTAATCAATAATCAGAAATTGGTGCCACTCAGAAATGGAATTGCCGGATTTTTAGATTTTGAAATGATCTTTTCAATCTTGCCAATGGAGAACATTTTGGCTGTTGGTATCTGGGACTGTTACCTCGTGGCAGCATCCTCCTCTCCGTCCTGGTCCTCTGGGGATGGGTTGAGGTGCTGCCTCAGTTGAACCAGACACCTGGATCCATCTGCCAGGTATTCTCTCCTCATGGTGGCGTGTTATTCCTGTGGCGCTCGACTCATTGATGTAATCAGGTAGAGATTCGGGTTGCTTGATACCAAAGTCCTCATCTCCTCAGTGTTCTTGTTGGTGTGTTTGTGTGATACTTGATCCTGGAGCACGTATTTGTCAGCACATGTGTACGCCATGTTGTAGCGTGGCCCAGTGAAGGTTGGATGCCCTTCACTGGGAACAAAACCGGTGCGCTGGGGAGTAGTGTGGGAAAAGGTTCCACTGCAAGTACAAAAAGTGACGGAGCTGCTACTTGTAAGCTGAGAGGAAGAAAAGGTAGAGGAATGTATAGAAAGAAAGAGGGCTGCTTGCCAAGGCGAGGTTATAATGAGTGGTGTTGAGGTTGGAGGAAGAGGAGAGCACGTTACCTGAAGCATTAGGATTTAGACGCTGGAACAATGGCTGCATTCCTACTCTGCCCCCTCAACTTTGATATCAAAGAGCCGAGCAGCGATTCAGACGAGCCCTTTCACAGACTCACAGCCAGCTGTCAGATCGCATGTCTCCCGGGTTACTGATTACACCTCCACCTCCTGGATTAACCCGTCTGCCATGAAAGGCTCATCCCGCACAGAGAGTACGGCACCTGGCTCTGTTCACCGCCGCCGCTCCCGTATCAGTGTCACTCACTGTAGGCTTTCACATCACAGGCAGTTAGTAGTTAAAGGCCCTGAAAAATGGAAGTCAGAGGGCCGTGTGTGTGTGTGTGTGTGTGTGTGTGTGTGTGTGTGTGTGTGTGTGTGTGTGTGTGTGTGTGTGTGTGAACACAAAGTGAAGGATGGTTACTGATATTTTTACATTTGGCCAAAAGACTGAATGTGCAAACACCCCCCACACACACATTAAATGTGTAGTTTTACCAAAACTGAAAATGGAGACCAACTTTTAAACTGACAAAAGTACCCAGTAAAATCCTACAATGCCTCCATGCCGCTGGTGTGCCGACACCCACGTGCCCCCCAGCCCCAGCATGCCCAGTTGTTCAGAGGAGCATCAGGGACGCCGCATTTCAGCCCCACTGAAAAGGGATGTTTCTCCCAACCACTCCGTGTCCCCCCAAGCGAGGGAGTTAAAGTACCTGTTCCCCAGTTAGGGGACTATGGAGCGTGGGATGGGCCGCCTTACCCACTGACAAAAGTGGAGTTGAGCCAGAAGGCAAAGCTGTCCGTGTGTCGGTCGATCTTTGTTTTGACTCTCACCTGGCCAGGTGGATCTGACCAGGGAACGGGAAGTTTGAGATTCCTGACGCAAATGAAGACAATTATTTTGATGTAAAACCTACCGTTGTGATTTGTTGATGCATATTTGGGCCCCGTGCCCCCAGGTGGACTGTCAGCAGGGTTCACTCGCTGACTCGCTGGTGTATTCAGGGACTCCTCCATGGAGGCAGAGGGAAGTCTGAGCCTCTTGTCTGTGCTGGTGGGGGACAAATGGCAGATGATACGTTCACTGTCATCACACTGATAACACACACATTGTTTCCTGGAAACGATTGGAGGGGATTTCTACAACCCTTTGAATAATTCCGCTGATAACGGCGTGGATGCTGAGTGAAATTGGGAAGGGAAATGAGGGGAACTCATCGGCTCTGTCACGGACACAGAGCACCCTGGTGGTCCGTCAGTCACTTTCTGTATTGATTTTCTTGTTGTTGGTTCCAAAGTCCCCCCAACAGTCCCCACTACTAAAGCTGTTCCTACAGGATCGAACAAAGATGAACTTTGAGCAAGTCGACGTTCATATGGTTTCACTCAGCCTGCAGGTATCGGGAATGCTTGGTGCGACCCTTCGAGCTGTCTGAAGCCCTCCGTCTGGTGTTCCTCCACTATGTAACATTTGTCTGTGCTTGTCTTCCAGAACAACCTCGTACTCTCCAAGATCTGTGTCGGATAAAAATCCGTCACTGCATCGGCCTTCAAAGCTTGAAACTCTTGGAGGATCTGCCGATCGCAAAAGTGATGAAAGAGTATTTAAAACACAAATTTGACAATGTTTGAAGGCAGAACACGAGGAGACTCTAGAAGCTCTCTCGCGATCATTCAAGAAGACTATGCAATCACTCTGCTCCAGGACGAAGCTCTGCAGGTGGGTTCTGTTGAACAATGGTTCTCCCACTCCGGCACATTCAAGTTCTCAATTTCAGCCTTTCAGTTCCATGGATCTGCCTCATGTAAACATGGTTAGTTTTTGAGGAGAAGAGAAAAACCTCACTTGCCTTCAAACCGCGTCGAGTCATTGACATTTATGTTGATGCCTTTGCTGGTCATCGAGTCTCCCAGTTTGACTTCCTGCCCTATCAGATCCAGCAAGTGAATACTGACACCAGCTTCACAGGCTACGTCCAGGCTGCTAAGGTGAAGGAAGCTAGAAGAAGACGCAGAAGTATTGAACAGGGAGATGCATCAGGAAAGATGTGTCCAAACTCCCAAAAATCCGGTTCTAAATTCTGACTGCTCACCCACCTCTCTGAATAGTTCAGTTCCTTCTTAATGAGAAAATGGCGTCTGAGAGGCACCCTTTTAAATCTGACGGCTGTAAATAAAACCAACAGTTGACCCAGTAAGACCTGGTAGGTTTGCTAGCCGAGCTGCAGCCTGGACGCCTGCAGAAGTAAGCTTGGTCACTTAGTTCTGTTTCAGATCAGAGTCAAGAAGACAGCAGCCACCACTTGGAAAATGAAACTCCTGTTGGATGACATTCATTTCACAGCCGCTGGGCCACGGCCTGGGCGCCAGAAACCACCCGCTAACCCTCGAACATCAGCCGCAACGATCACTGAAGCGGTGGGAGACTAAAAGGCAGGAGTTACCGTGTGGATATGTTGTCGGCACAAAGTTTCTCACAAAATGTCAGCTTGACGAGAAATGACAATTCCAAAATGGCCTCCCCGGTCACTGCTGAGGGTTGGGAGCTCAACGGTTAGGCCAAAGAAAAGAAGCCGTCAGTTGTAGGACAAAATCTGGTGTCGTTTTGTCTTCAGGCCAATCAAAATGCACATTTTTCAATGTGACTAATTCAAATAAGTATTATGAATATTTTCTGGAAAAGAGGCGCTTTCCTCCTTGAGAGCCACTTGTTTCCTTCTGAATGCCTGAAACCTCACCTCCCCACAACTCACACAAGTGATGACTGTTCACGCTGTTGCTATGATGTCATTACTTCTTGGTTGAGCAGCAACTGATAAAACCAGATACCAAAACCCAGAGGGACATCATACCATCAGCGATCTTAGCCAACAGCTAAGCTAGCGCATCATGCATGAACTTATTTCCCATTGGTATCATGCAACTAAACAGCTTTTTTAGCTCGGAAGAGGTTGCAGGCTGAAGGTAGCTAACGGTAGTTGGCGGCTCCACAAATGTGTTGTCTTAACTTCAACTTTGACCTTCGTCCCTCTAGATATTTACCTCTGTTTTTTCAGTTGCTGGTCAACCAGGAAGTGATTCTCTACATTTTTGTGAGTTAATACCTGGAGCGCAGCAGAGAGACATCACCCAGCAACCTAGCTCCCCTTTCATAGCCTGACGGTGGGGGAACATGGATGGCCTGTTGCAATAAATGGATCCAAAATGATGGCTGAATAATGTGAGGCTGATTTGTGTGGAGCATGAATAAAAAAACCTTTAAATATGCTTTTTTTTAAGCTGGGCTGTTGTCGGATAAATGTATAATGTCATGGTAAATGGGTTTTGTCAATCAGTTTGCAAAATTTTCATGCCCAGTGTGAATCCATGTCTTTTTTTGTTTTGTTTTGTTTTTGTGGAGACTCTTGTATGTGGTGTGAACACAACATGAGGCTGCTGGCCTGTAACAAAACCAGGGTGAGTATCTTCAAAAATGCTGCCTGGGCTGGCGGCCAGACAACAGCATGAGTCTGTGTGAGAGGTGGAAGGCTGTTTGTCTCACGGTGGCTCAAATTCTAACTTATTAGATCAAAACCTGGTCAGCGCTTTGTTTCACTGGACGTGGCCAACTGGACTGTGATGGAGCAATGTTGCGAAACCCATTTACTCATGGAAGCAGCTGTCGGAGTCCAGAATAATGACAACTGCCTCGTGTAAATACGTTACTTGTTTGACAGATATTTTTGTAGAATTTATTTAAGCATCAATCTCTGATATTCTTAATGTATTTAAAGTTTGGAAAGTATTGTGAACTGTTTGGTGTGGCAGACGTGTTTCTTTTTGAGTGTCTGAGTTCAGATGTGATTTAATTTGGAATCAAGTGTTACCTTCGGTTTTATGTTGGGTGCTTTCTTACAAATCATCATCTGATACTGGCGATTATACTGTGAAGTTCTCATTTTGATAATACAAAATAAAATGTAGGATTTGGGGGCTAAATAATCCCATTTGCGTAATGTTTTCTCAAATTAGGTTGGAATTTAGGTTGATTTTCCTGAAATGCTTTCATTTATCCATTCTGACCATGAAGTTTTGCAGGGATGAGTCCAGCAGGAAGTTAGCGTGTCAGGAATGAGAGATGTTTGTAGTCCAGCAGGAAGTTAGCGTGTGAGGAATGAGAGATGTTTGTAGTCCAGCAGGAAGTTAGCGTGTGAGGAATGAGAGATGTTTGTAGTCCAGCAGAAAGTTAGCGTGTCAGGAATGAGAGATGTTTGTAGTCCAGCAGGAAGTTAGCGTGTGAGGAATGAGAGATGTTTGTAGTCCAGCAGAAAGTTAGCGTGTGAGGAATGAGAGATGTTTGTAGTCCAGCAGGAAGTTAGCGTGTGAGGAATGAGAGATGTTTGTAGTCCAGCAGAAAGTTAGCGTGTCAGGAATGAGAGATGTTTGTAGTCCAGCAGGAAGTTCGCGTGTCAGGAATGAGAGATGTTTGTGGTCCAGCAGGAAGTTAGCGTGTCAGGAATGAGAGATTTTTGTGGTCCAGCAGGAAGTTAGCGTGTCAGGAATGAGAGATGTTTGTGGTCCAGCAGGAAGTTAGCGTGTCAGCAATGAGAGATTTTTGTGGTCCAGCAGGAAGTTAGCGTGTCAGGAATGAGAGATGTCTGTGGTCCAGCAGGAAGTTAGCGTGTCAGGAATGAGAGATGTCTGTGGTCCAGCAGGAAGTTAGCGTGTCAGGAATGAGAGATGTTTGTGGTCCAGCAGGAAGTTAGCGTGTCAGGAATGAGAGATGTCTGTGGTCCAGCAGGAAGTTAGTGTGTCAGGAATGAGAGATGTTTGTGGTCCAGCAGGAAGTTAGTGTGTCAGGAATGAGAGATGTTTCTAGTTCTACTGGAAAATGTCGTGAGGGATGAGGCATGTTTGTAGTCCAACAGGAAGTGGTCATCTCCTGGTTCCTCCCCCAGCAGCCAATAGGATCGCTCCGTGTGATTGTGGTGATTGAACCAGTAAATCAGCTCTGGTGAACAAAAGTTGATGATCTTGCAGGTTTAGTTCATCAAGATCATCTTCACTAATGAACCCTCTGATGATGCTGGATGCTACGGTTAGCAATGCTAAGCTAACGTTAGCTTATGAAGGAGCTACACCAGGGTCACATGACTTCAAGGTCACCACAAGTGAATGTATTGTAATTCACTCGACGTTGTGGAACAAAACGTTTCGATCTCCTCAGCTCGAGTGAACCTCTGACCTTCCATCTGACGTTGAACCACAAACCTATTGATGAGTAGAGCTGGGAACCAGACACTCGACAACAAGGATTGCTTTACTTCTGTTATTGACCAGTGGAGGGACTCATTCCTGCGCTGCTCTGTCTTCAGCTGGACTAAAAGACAAGTCAAGTGCTTTTACACGGAGTCCTGAAGACAAAAATAATGGGACTTGTCCTGAAACTGAGTGAGATTCCCTCAGTTGGTATCTGCCAAATGTCCAGCAGGGCACTGGTCCGCCTCGAAGGACATCCTGTGCAAAATGTTGCCATTTTCATTCCAGACCCCTAAATATCTCTATCTGCTGTTCAGCAGAGGAAACGCATCCTCAAAGGCAAGGCAGTTTTCTTTGTAGCCTGTTTTCCCCACCAGTTTGTCTCCAGGCTTCATGGCATCATAACAACATCCTCGGCCCTCAGAGCCTCACATCGACTGAGGAGAAACTCCATAGAAAACCTTGAACAGGGAAAAATGGGAGAAACCTCAGGGTGAGGAGGGGAGGAGGATCCCTCACCAGGAGGGACAGACGTGCAGTAGATGTTGGTACAGACAAGAAAACAGTTTATAACACAGAATGGAGGAAACATGGAAATGTTAGTAACAGCTGAAGAAGGAAGCTTCTGGAAGGGGAGGCAGGGAGAGCAAGCCAGCTTGATGGGGGACTGGATGGTAGACTGGTTCATGGAAGGGGAGGCAGGGAGAGCAAGCCAGCTTGATGGAGGACTGGATGGTAGACTGGTTCATGGAAGGGGAGGCAGGGAGAGCAAGCCAGCTTGATGGGGGACTGGATGGTAGACTGGTTCATGGAAGGGGAGGCAGGGAGAGCAAGCCAGCTTGATGGGGGACTGGATGGTAGACTGGTTCATGGGAGGGGAGGCAGGGAGAGCAAGCCAGCTTGATGGGGGACTGGATGGTAGACTGGTTCATGGAAGGGGAGGCAGGGAGAGCAAGCCAGCTAGATGGGGGACTGGATGGTAGATTGGTTCATGGGAGGGGAGGCAGGGAGAGCAAGCCAGCTAGATGGGGGACTGGATGGTAGACTGGTTCATGGAAGGGGAGCGCAGGCCGGTGTAACAGTAGGGAATAAGGGGGGGGGGGGTGATGCAGGCGGCGGTTGGGGCTCTGGTGGAACTGTGGAAACACAGAGAGACTGCGAGACACCAAGGCCAAACTACAAAGTGCAACAAGTAATGAGACGAGAGGAGAGGGGGAGAGGAGAGGAGGGAAGGAGAGGAGGGCTCCATGTAACCTGATGTGTCCCCCAGCAGTCTCAGCCTGTAGCAGCATAGCTATCAATGGTTCAGAGCTACCTGAACCAGTCCTAACTGAAGGCTCTGTCATAGAGGAAGGTCTTAAGCCTGGACTTAAACGTAGTTAAAGTGTCTGCCTCTCTGACCCATGGAGAGATGCTGGTTCCACAGTAGAGGAGCCGGTACCTGAAGGCTCCACCTCCCAGTCTGTTTTAGAGATACTGGGAGTCACTAAAAGACCTGCATTCTGGGAGCGGAGTGCTCTGGTCAGACAGTAGGGACTAATGAGCTCTTTCAGAGAGGATGGAGCTTTATCATTGAGAGCCTGATGAGTCAGCAGAAGGATTTTGAAGTGGATTCTAGATCCTACAGGAAAGAGAGAAGCTAAAGTGGAGAGATGTGTTCTCTCTTCTAACTCCTGTCAGAACCCTGGCTGCAGCGTTCTGGACCAGCTGGAGACTCTTTAGGGAGTATTTAGGACATCCTGACAGGAGAGAGTTGCAGTAGTCCAGCTGAGAAGTGATAAATGCATGCACCAGTTTTTCAGCATCACTCTGGGAAAGGATATTCCTAATCTTAGTGATACTGCAGGTGGAAGAAGGCGGTCCTGGTCACATGCTTTATGTGGGAGCTGAAGGAAAGGTCCTGGTCAAAAATGACCCCAAGGTTCCTTGCAGTTGTCCTCTGGGTCAGGGTGATACCATCTAGAGTAGTGATCTGGTTAGAGAGGTGTCCCTGTGGTGTTTAGGTCCAAACATGATGACCTCAGTTTGATCTGAATTTAGCAGTAAGAAGTTAGAGGACATCCAGGATTTCATGTCTTTCAGACAGTCTTGCAGATGAGTAAGCTGGCTTGTGTCGTCTGGCTCCATCGACCAGTAGAGTTGTGTGTCGTCCTCATAACAGTGGAAGTTGATCGAGTGCTTCTGGATTATGTCACCTAATGGGAGCATGTAAAGAGGGAAGAGAATCGGTCCTAAAACTGAACCCTGTGGTCCACCATATGTAACTCTGCTGTACTCTGAATGGTCATTATTAACATGAACAAACTGCAACCTGTCAGATAAGTAGGACTTAAACCATTTTAGGGCAGTTCCTTTAATCCCAATGTCATGGTCTAGTCTCTGTAGCAGGATGCTGTGGTCGATGGTGTCAAATGCAGCACTGAGGTCCAAAAGGACAGAGACGAGACCCCTGTCTGAAGCTGTAAGAAGATCAGTAGAGACTCTGACCAGTGCTGTTTCAGTGCTATGGTGTTCCCTGAATCCAGACTGGAAGGCTTCAAAGAGCTCGTTGCTGTGCAGATGTTCATGTAGCTGCTCCAGGACAACCTTCTCAAGGATCTTGGAGATGTAGGGGAGGTTGGATATTGGCCTATAGTTGGCTAACACATCTGGGTCAAGAGAAGGTTTTTAAGTAAAGGGTTGATGACAGCCACCTTAAAGGCCTGTGGCTCATAACCTGTGACTAAGGAAAGATTAATTTGATTTAATATGGACGTGTTGACTAGAGGGAAGGCATCCTTAAGGAGGCTTGTTGGGATGGGATCCAGCAGACAAGTGGCTGACTTGGAGGAACCGACTGCAGAAGTTAAATCTGACAGGTCGATGGGGAGAAGCTGTCCAAGTGAGCACCAAGTCTGGGAGGTGCTTCTATGGGGACTGTAGTCTGTCCTCCATTACTGGCAATCTTCGTTCTAATATTCACAATCTTTTCAGTAAAGAAAGAAAGGAAGTCGTTACTGCTGAGAGTTGGGGGATGCATGGCTCAACAGCACTATGGTTCTTGGTGAGCCTGCCCACGGTGCTGAAGAGGAACCTGGGGTTGTTCTTATTCTTTTCTATCAGGGACGAGTAGTAAGCGCTTCTAGCATTACGGAGTTCTTTTTATATATTAATAAACTCTCCTTCCAGGCTTGGTGGACTTCCTCGTGCTGGCTGGAATGTGTCTTCCTTTCCAGTTGTCTGGTCTTCTGTTTTAAGGCACGCAGCTCTGGGCTGTACCAGGGAACTATTCTTTTCTGGTTGATAACCTTCTTCTTCAGGGGAGCTACGGCATCAAGTGTCCCAAGGAGTGCTGCTGCAGTGCTGTCCACAAGATAGTCCACCTGGGTGGGGGTGGAATCAGCATAACTGCCCATTATATCACTATATTATATCACTATATCACAGATGTGGCAGACAAGACGGGATTCTGAGGAAGAACTGTGATGAGGTCAGCTTCTATTCCATAAGTGAGCACTAAATCAAGGATGTGATTAAAAGTGTGAGTGGGTTTGTTTACCCTCTGACAGAAGCCAACAGAATCAAGAAGCGACTTAAACGCAGTGGCCAGAGAATCATCATTGACGTCCACATGGATGTTCAAGTCACCCACTAGAATGACTTTGTCTGAGTTCAATGCCAAGTTAGACAGAAAGTCAGGGAATTCTTCTAAGAACTCAGAATAAGGTGCAGGAGGACGGTACACCCCAGCAAGTAAGAGTGGTTTCTCTGCTTTCCAGTCTGGGAGGGAGAAGCTGACAGTCAGGCTCTCAAATGAGTTAATGAACAATTAGGTGGAGGGTTAAGCACCAAATTTGACTGATAGTTTGCAGCTCCTCCTCCTCTGCCAGTGGTGCGAGGTACATGGTAATGAATGTAACCAGGAGGGCAAGATTCATTTAAACTAACACACTCATCTTGCTGCTCCCAGGTTTCAGTGAGTGCTAATACACCAATCTGGTAATTAGTAATTAAATCGTTCACTAGGAGAGACTTGGATGCAAGAGATCGAATATTTAGCAAACCACATTTAATAGTTTTACTGGGTTGGTTTGCTGGAGCAGTGGTTTTAATTTGAACTAAGTTGCGATAAGTTACTCCTCCAGATTTGGGTGCAGGTTTATAAAGCCTCGGGGCAGACACAGTTTCTATAGGCTGGGTGGGTGACAACACCAAGGAACCAGCAGAGGGCGTGCTAACCTGCAGCTCTGCCTGCTGGTCTGAACTCTGGGTGCTTGTCAGGGATTAGTATGGCTAATAAACTGGCCTCTGTTCCTAGATAAGAGAGATGCACCATCCAAAGTAGGATGGACGCCATCTCTCCCAATCAGACCAGGCTTTCCCCAGAGGAGCTCCAATTGTCTATGTAAGCCACGTTGTTATCTCAGCACCACCTGGACATCCAGCGATGGAATGAACGCATGCGGCTAAACATGTCGTCACTCGCTAAATTGGGCAGCGGGCCAGAGAAAATTACGGAGTCCAACATTGTTTTAGTGTAGTTGCACACCGAAGCCATGTTTACTTTAGTTAATTCCGACTGGCGAAGCCGGGTGTCATTAGCACCGACATGTATCACAATCTTACTGTATTTAACCTTACGTTTTGCCAGCATCTTTAGCCTCAACGTCGCCCGCTCTGGCCCCTGGGATGCACTTCATGCTCGCTGGAGTCTCCACCTTCACGTTGCGGAGAACAGAGCTGCCAATGACTGATGTCGGCTTCACAGCGGGGCTGCGAGCAACAGAGCCGACATGAAGAGTTTCACTCTCAGCGGGTGTGTCGCTGAGTGGGGAAAAGCGGTTGGAAACATGAAGGGTTGGTGGGCAAACACGGGCTCACTGCGTCTAGGTTTCCCTCGTGATGTCACCCAGCGGGACTGGCTAGTTCCCGGCTGCTCGGGAGCTGCTAGCGGTGGCTAGGCTAGGTGGCTCCGCTCCCGCTCAGGTGGACTGAGAAGCTCCTGAAGGTAAAGGACTAGCGCTAGCCTCCATGGTGCGGAGCCGAGTCTCTAACTCACTAAGCCTCGCCTCCAGGACTACAAACAAACTACACTTATTACACTAAAGGAGGCAGAGGAGTCACTAAACATCTGGCACATGGAGCAGGAGAGGGAGGGAGAGGTGGGGGAGAGGCGGAAAGAGAGAGAGCGGCCATAGCTAGTGTGCTAAGGTGAGCTAGCGGACCTGTGGCAAATAGAACAAATAGAACGAGGAATTTCAGAGCAAAGTCCTGCTAAAGACTGAAGTGACAGAAACCTCTGTATTACACCAAAACGTCGTATACAGTGGTGCTTAAAGCGATTAAGTTAGCAGTGCACCTGAGGGAGGATTGAGAGAGTGAACAACAGGGTTACAGGCAGGAAATGACGTAACACGCTCACCGGTGCAAAGGTGCATTGTTGTAATCTCACGGCCATTTGGCTGTCAACCATTTTGGTTTTCTCACCTTGGTTTGAGATTTTGTGTCCTTAAAAAGGAAGCAACCTTTGCCATATTAAAATGTGCGCGTTTGTCCGCTTATCAAGATGATAGTTCAGTGTTTCACTCAGCCCGACCACGTCCACGCCAGGGCCGTGGCGCCGATCACGCTGGCTCAAACCATTGTTGTGTGAATTCTTTTAGATGGAGCCACATCTCGTCACATTCCTCGATTCTGTGGTCAGTCCTCGGAGCCGCCATCCACTTGGCCGATAAAGTCGGCGTTGGCTCAGTTTTAGGGTGCAGCCGTCTGGTGCTCTCAGCTTGGTGAATATTAGTTGATAGATTCACTTCACATCAGGTCACAAACTAAGAAGCTGACACTCAGATTTTCCCACGTTGACCTGGTTTGGATGTCCCAACCAGGACCGGAATCATGGTCCGAGACAGTTTTCTTCCATGAGACAATAAAACAAGCCTTGAAATGACGGGAGGCTTTTAAATGAAAAATTAAACATCAAACTTTGGTTTGTTTTATTTTCCCCGCCTCACTTTTCACTACATTTCTTTTGAAACCATTGAGAAATTGTAAAAATTATTTGGCCAAAAAAGTAAACAGAGAAAATGACATTTAAATTTTCAGAAGTGGTTGTAGTTTGGAAGGTTGTGCAGCAAGTCAACCTCTGTGCACAGGGTGATGCTGCGTCAGGTCACTGGCAATCAATGAAAAATGGAATTAATTTGATCTGAAGCGAACGGCTGCTGAAGGGAGCTGAGCCGCTCACCCTGGCCGTTCAGATGTTCACGTCCCATTCTGACAGCAGCTCCGCCCTCTTGGCGCTCAGATCCTGCCGACTGTGCCGGTTTGTGCCAGAATATTCTCCACCTCTCAGTACCGCGTACGTCCCTGCTGCCCAGCCGTCTCTACGCGGCTGCAGCTTTTTTGATGTGTGTGAGTGAGAGTGTCGTACATCGACCGCTGTGTCCAATCAGTTCCTCCGCAGATTTTGGTCGTCACTGTCAGGGAACGCGTCATACATGTCTTATCAAGCGGCTGTAAGTCTTCCACGCCATCAACTACTGAATGTACAGAATATGCAGATTTTCAAATGTCAAAAATGAAATGCGTGAATTAAAAAAAAGCTGCAGTTACCGTCTCTGGGTTGTCTGCTTTTTTTTGTGTTATCTTCCTTCATCTCACAGGTGGCACTGGAGACGCTGGGGTGACGGGGACGCCCCGCCCGTCCAGGGAGCGTCCCAGGGCAGCCTTCCTCAGTGGCCCAGTCACAAGCTGAGATTCTAGTTTTCCCTCCAACCTCTGCACAGTTCACAAAGAAACTGTTCAATTTAACATTCCTCTTCTTCTAAATATCAGGTATGAAGTTTTGTGTGAGTCAGAAACAGCAAACTTCCTACCAGTGCCAGGCACTTGGGCTTTAATATAGAGCTTAGGGAACAAGGCAGAACCTGTAAATCAGTTCTCCTGGTAGAACGTCTGCTTCTCTGGTCTCCAGGTTAGTCACCTGAAATCTGGTGTGTGGTTCTCAGCAGCTGGAGATACTAGCAGGTTCAGTTCTACATCAGATCCACCAGTAAACACCAGACCGGTGGATGGTGGAGGTTCAGTTCTACATCAGATCCACCAGTAAACACCAGACCGGTGGGTGGTGGAGGTTCAGGTCTACATCAGATCCAACAGTAAACACCAGACCGGTGGATGGTGGAGGTTCAGTTCTACATCAGATCCACCAGTAAACACCAGACTGGTGGATGGTGGAGGTTCAGTTCTACATCAGATCCACCAGTAAACACCAGACCGGTGGGTGGTGGAGGTTCAGGTCTACATCAGATCCAACAGTAAACACCTGACCGGTGGATGGTGGAGGTTCAGTTCTACGTCAGATCCACCAGTAAACACCAGACTGGTGGATGGTGGAGGTTCAGTTCTACATCAGATCCACCAGTAAACACCAGACTGGTGGATGGTGGAGGTTCAGTTCTACGTCAGATCCACCAGTAAACACCAGACTGGTGGATGGTGGAGTCTTAAAAACCTGGGTTGCTATCAAGAGTCTAGAGGAGCCTGCAGAGGTCATGGAGGTCATTAAAGGTCATCAGGAGGAACACAAGAAGCCTGAAGCTTAGTGGTGGTGACCTTGAAGTCATGTGACCCTGGTGTAGCTCCTCCCTAGGCTACCGTTAGCTTAGTACTGCTAACGTAGCATCCAGGCTTCCAGCATCGTCAGAGGGTTCATTAGTGAAGATGATCTTGATGAACAAGATCAACAACATGAACATGATCAAGAGCAAGATGACCACTTCCTGTTGGATTACAAACACACCTCATTCCTGACATACTAACTTCCTGTTGGACTACAAAAATATCCCTACATGTTCTTTCAACAACTGCTGGCTGGTATTTTTACTTTTTCAGTTTAGTGAAGAATCTCTGATTTAAAGCACCAGTTCCTTAATTACTAAAAGCAACATTTAACAGTTTTATTACATTTTAAAAGGACTTGGGAATATTTGTGGGGGATGATCCCTGTCTTTCTTCATCCACTGTGGAAGTGATGGCCTGATGATCGTCACTACTGGTGACAGTGTGTGTCCCGGTCATCCAGTTCATGCTGGCATGTTGCCATGGCGTTTTCAGAGGTTATCAAACATGTTTGTACCTGCCGGACTTTCATTGATTTGCCTTTCATGCATATTCAATTTTCTGCCACGGGCAAACGAACCTGAAAATCTGAACATGGTTGCTCGTCCAGCATCCCTCCTGAGCTCTGGGTCATTTTCTGTCTGCTTTTCCTCATTGCTTTTTTCTCTCCAGAATTCCTTTTTAAAAGACCCGGTTTCCTCTTTCGCCTCCATTTGTTCTCATCAGAACTCCAGCGAACTCTGCGCTGAGCTGAGGTGACCTAATAGCGGCTGTAATATACTTGTGTCTTGCTTTACCAAACACAGAGCTATCGGTGAACAGATCACTGGTAGCGTTACAAGATAAAACAATGGCGTCCCTCAGTGGGCCAGCAGGCCTTCAGACGGGATCAACAATAGCAGCTTTGTCAGGAAGTCTGTACGTCTCTGTGCTCTGCCTAAATATTCCGGTTTCTCCCTCTCCCACCTGAAGCAGCCCCTCCGTACACCAGCAGAAGCCAGAATGCTGCTTTGACGCAAAGCTGCATAAGAAACTACTTTTTTTTTTTTTTTAATTTTTGAAAAGCCTTGTCGTTTTCCTGCTGAAGTGTCAGTAGACACAGTTGTCCCTCTTGTTTGACACACATCGCTTCCTGTTCTCCTCAGGGCCGACCGAGTCCTGCTCGATCGTAGACAACCAGACCAGTAAATCAGCTCTGGTGAACAGAAGTTGATGATCTTGCAGGTTCAGTTCATCAAGATCATCTTCACTAATGAACCCTCTGATGATGCTGGAAGCCTGAATGCTATGGTTAGCAGTGCTAAGCTAACGTTAGCCTAGGGAGGAACTACACCAGGGTCACACGACTTCAAGGTCACCACCACTAAGCTTCAGGCTTCTGTTTTCAGCGTGATGACATTTATCCACTCGTTAGTTACGCCTCTGATTCATTATTGTGATATTAACTGATGTTTTTATTCTGTTGAAGAACAAACGTTTTAATGTTTTCACAGAAAATGTCCTCAGTAACCTCAAGTCTTGACACTTGTTAGCAACCGATTCTTTTAAGACACCAACGCCTCAAAATTCACCCACGTGGTCGTAACATATCTTATGTTGGACAGCAAAACCACGTTTATTAGCTGTTGTTAGCCGTCAGTAAGCTAACTATACGTGGCTGGCTCTTTTTGCGTTCTGGAGACACAAAGAAGAGATACAGGAGGGAGAAACATCTTGTTGAGCTCAAGACTCCTGTTAGTGAGGACTGGGGAGACACTGCGGGGCGGCGCTCGTGTCCCCCCAGGCTGTGTATCTGGCACTGGACCAGGGTGATGGTGGGTGACGATGAGGGAGCCACATTCTCAATGGTCATAACTGATGTTCAAGCTTCAAGAGCAAAACTGCAGCACTGTCGTCACTATTAATGTGATACTAAGAGTTTGAGTTTGGTGTTAGCCTAGCAGCCGCTAGCATCACTTTGAGGCGGGAGCAGGGGACGGCACAGAGAAAACAATTCATTTGATAGTTGTAGATGCAGTCAGGCGTTTTCGTTATTGTTTTGAGTTGAGAGAAAGATATTCGTAGTCCAGGAAACGAGGCGGCATTCCAGGATCCTGGCCTGGCTCCCGTGGGCTTTCTCAAGGGGCTCTTTATCTCATCGCTCATCCAGGAGACCAGCAGTTATCAGGGGCCAGCAGAGTGACGTTCGCTCACCTTGTGCCCAGAAAACAAAGAGTTTCTTTCTGGCGGCCGCCGCTCCTCCCTGGTACCAGTCGCAGCTGCTCGCTGCATCATTTTATCAAGACTTCATTTTGTGATGAAAGCACTTCATCTTGTTGTCTGACGCAGCGCCACTGAGGTGGAACCAAGAGGCTGAGAGGTCAGTGGAGAAACTCCCGGGTGACCCGCCACGTTGCGGTACTGCATCTTATACAGGACTTAGTTCTCACCGAGGAGGTCATGTGATTTACTCAGGTGTGTTGCAGATGGATTTTCATCGGCCTTTTACCTGGCATGTGTCTCACCGGGAGGAAGTTGTGCTCCAGATCGGTTCTGGTCCAGTTCCTGTTCTGGGACCAACTCTGTCTCACAGCCAAAGAAGCAGTTGACCAGGGCGGCGAGCTCCTGGGCCTCAGCAGCAGCAGAGGATCTTTAATTCAGCATCTCAATATTCCGCACCTGAGGAACGTTGCTTGTGTCGGACTGACTGGTTAATCACTGGCAGCACAAGAGCAACACTCGCCAGCTCACCCAGAAGGAGCTGATGATTATTGATTATTGATGCGCCGCTTGGGTGTCAATCAGTGGCTTCATTTTGCAGGTCCTCTTGATTTTGATGGAATGATGAATATTGCAGTTAAGTTCTGCCTGTCACCCACCACGCTGGATGCCCCAGCCTGGGCCGAGAGAGTGTGGTGAGCAGGTCCAGAGGGACCAACACCAGTGGGCCCTGGAGGCTGTGGGGGTTTCTCAGCGTTTCCACACACCGGGTCATTCTGATTGGACACGAGTCCAGAAGGTGGATCTGTTTGCTTCTCAGAACCTGTGAGAGGAACTGGTCTAGGCGTGTCCATCGCAGCGGGGCTCACTTAGCCGCTGTGTGTCTGCAGTCGAGATCCAGGTGAGCGACGCCTCCCGAGAGGGCCGTGCATGGAACTGTGCTGCTCTGCAAGATTTGACCGTTTTGTGACCGTGTGTAACTTCCTCAGTCGGTTCTTGGCTGGTCAGCGTTTCCAGGCCTTGTTTGGCTGCAGGGGGAATCGAGTCCCTCGTGTGGCTGTCGGCCGCTGCCTGGACAAATGCCCTGATTTCCTCTGTCTTCTTCTGTTGAGTTGTTTGATTGTAAATTTGTGGTGTCAGTGAGATCAGGTCAGGTTAGTTTTCCATGGTATGAAATTATGTCCTGGCTGTTTGCAGCGGCGGTGAGAGATTCTTTATTCGTCCGTCTTTTCTTCACTGCATTTGAGAATGAACGTGCAAATTGCTCTGATCTGCGGACACAAAGGCTCCCTCCCTCCGCCACCTGAGCGCTCGAGTGGCCGCCCTGAGGTGAATCGGTGAGAAACGGCCTGAACTAAAAATCTCTTCCCGACATCAAACGACCGCCATCTTACTGTGGTCGGCTCAGAGAGCGAGGGATGACAGATGGCTGAAGGCAGACGCGTATCCCCTGCAAGCTGAGCCGCCAGAGCGCTCCAGCTCTGATGGATGTCGACGCCAAGGCGTGCACGGGCGATGAAACCTGAAAAAAAGAAACTGAGGACGTCCGCATCATGGCGAGGTCCCTGAATGAACGGTGAGTCAGTCAGGAAGGCTGGAAGAGATCAGGACAGCGGCCACTGTACACAGCCATCACACTGTTACTCCACCCTGGCCTCCGCCCTGGTCTCCACCTCAGGCTCCGCCCTGGCCTCCGCCCTGGTCTCCACCTCAGGCTCCGCCCTGGCCTCCACCTCAGGCTCCGTCCTGGCCTCCACTTCAGGCTCCGTCCCAGCCTCCACCTCAGGCTCCGCCCTGGCCTCCACTGTTGGTGCTGCTGCAGGTGTGGAGATTCATGTACAGCTGTGTGTTAAACAGCGTCCAGATTGAGCTCCACCTGCTTGGAGATGCACACACCTGTCACGCCAGCCTGGTCCAGCCTGTCCTGCTCCTCCTGGTGTCACTTGCTCCGTTCCAGCTGCCATTGGTGGAAGAAGATGAAGAAACTCAACACAGAGGGTTAGAAGCTCCGCCTACAACCGGCGCCAGTGTGAGTGGCGTTATGGCAGCAGGACCCAGACCCACCTACATGTGTTGGTTCCGGGAGAGTCACGTGAGGTGACCAGCTGACGGTAGCAGACCTTCATTTATATGAAGACACGACGTGCTGGAGCTTTCAAACCAGTTTGAAAATGGATGTAATGATGAATTTGTGGGTGTTCAAATCAACGATTTCAGCCCTGAGGAGTCTTTCCACCCTCCATCCTGACGTTTATGTAAGCCGCCTCTCTTGTTCTTGGTCCTGCTCGTCGCTGTCAGCTGCGCTCTTGTTGTCTGTGGTTAATGAGTTCGGTGGCCCTCCTCTGGTCCCTCGTTTGATCTGGAATATAGTTTGCTATCGTGTATATTTAGTAACAAGTGGAGAAGCGAATCGTTCTCATCAGCAGCTGAAAAGAGTCTTTGTTTGGCTCGGAACACCTGGACGGAGTTATCTCACCGCCTCCCTCCCTCCCTGCCTCCCTGCCTCCCTCCCTCCCTCGCCTCTCTATCTGCCATCTTTGTCATCTGAGTTGTTCTCTCTCTCAGTGTCCAGCTGCAGGAACCGAGGACGGGAACATTCGTCCAGACGAGCTGCTGCGAGTGCAAACATTGGAAGAAAACATCTGAAGTTCCCACGTTCACCAGCTCAAGGGCCTGACGGAGCGTCCGACTGGCGCCCGCCACTGTTCAGTCCGTCATTTTAACAGTTTGTAACTTTGGATTTGTTTGTCCATCCTCAGCCCAGTGCCCGTTGTTATGGCAACACACAGATTCTCTCAACAAACACATCTTAGCATTTCCCTGATTATTATTATTATTATAAATTTTATATTTGTCCCACTGAAGTATTTGTCTGGTCCAGCTGCTTCCCTCCATCATCAAGCAGCTGAACTTTGAAAAATCTTCAAACTTGCGTTCAGAATTCAGTTCAGGAAACCAGCATTTGGAAAGCGGTGAGCTTCTCTGATGAACGGACGTGATGGAGCACAAAGTCTTTGTATAAACTGGCATTGTGATGTCATTGCTGCATTATTTTTTTAACCATTTATCGCAGTTTAATTGCAATAAAATCCAAGTGTGAGACGCGTCCTGGAGACGTCAGTGAATTTCTGGTCTGTTTTACCACAAATCTGAGACTTCAACGGGATCGAGACCCTGCTACGCTCATGTTCATGTCCTGATGGTTCTCAGTTCTCCTGCCTCATTGGTGGCCCATGAAAACAAAAGAACAGAGCAGTCAGACCTGCAGCGTCATTCATGTCCTCTATCGTGCAAATTTCTGTCATAATTCTCCTCGTTTCCTGCTCCAGCGCTGTTTTCTGGCCATTTACAGCTGCAGCAGCCTTTTCTGTCTCACTGCTCCACTTCCACACGCTGTGTTTCACCTCCAGTTCCGCTGCCACGTCTCAAATTTAGCTGAAATTAAATGATAATTGCTCTTTGACCAATAACAACTTCTCAACAAAAGCCATCATGTTGCAATTAGCCGTCTGGCTACTGATTCTAATTGGCCTTGAAGCCTGCAGCTGGAAGGAGACTTGACCTTCGTTAGAATGTGTGCGGCACCAATTAGCCCGAGCAGCCGAGCCTGGAGGAGGAGGTCGCCTG
Source organism: Aulostomus chinensis (assembly GCF_037954235.1). Lineage (NCBI taxonomy): Eukaryota > Metazoa > Chordata > Actinopteri > Syngnathiformes > Aulostomidae > Aulostomus > Aulostomus chinensis. The sequence continues at coordinate 35,121,214 of NC_141321.1, read as the reverse complement.
GCGCCACTTTCCCACAAAAAAGACCGTCTCGTCACTCTCGGTCAACTGGATGATGGAAGCTCTTGTCACATACAGTGGTGGACTCACGCCAGCTGGTTGATCCAGCAGGCTGAGCTGGAGAAACACTGGAGAACCTTAACAACAAAGGGGGTAAAACTGAGGTGGGATCAGTTTGCTTTCCCTCTGTGTGTCCTGAGTGTTCCAGAGAGCAGACTTACTAGAAAAAGACCTGGGGGGGCAGCACGGGAAGCTCCTGAGAGGAACCACTGGTCCAGTCGTCTCAGGGTCGGTGGAGGGAATGAGGAAGGTGGTGGGTCACGGCTACGTTGCTCTGCTGAAGGTGAGCGTTCGACGCTTCGTAATCTGACACATCACATGCTGTGTCTTCAGAACCATGTGAGAAGTTCCAGTAGAACCTGTTTGGAAAAGTGGCAGGTTCCCTTCAACCAGTCAGTCCACCGACCCCACGTGGAAGGAGAAGGAGTTAAAAGAAAAAGAAAATATGACTTTTCATTCATCAAAAGAGAAGCACTTCTCGCTGTTGTCACACCTAAGCCACGCCCCTTTCTCCTCTAAAGATGCTGATTGGTTGGAACCACTACGGTTCAGAGTGTTCCAACGCAGAATCGATGTTGTGACCTCGCCAAAGCAACTGCCTCGAAATGTTACTGCAGCAAGTGCAGTTGCAGCCCGTGAGCCATGCTGCATCAAGCCCAGAAGCACCAGCCTCAGGAAAGGCTCAACATTCTCTCTTGGGTCTCAGGTTCTGCGGTTGTATCGGTACCGTGTGTTTTCCATGAATGTCACTGTCATGGTTTGAGGTCCACCAAGCTGTACCAGTGTTTCCAAGTGGATCCAGACAGGCTTCCATGTAGGGATGGGAATTGATCAGATTCTTACGACTCTGCTTAACCATTCAGTTCTTTATTGATTCTCTTATCGATTCTCATTTGGAAAAAAAAGAGAAACGAACAGTCAGACTCTGTCTCTGGTCGTGGTCATCGAACGCATGAGAAGGCATTCACTTAACGTTAACAGTTAGTAGTCGCAGCTTTTACAATGAGGCACATGGCGCCAACGTGATGGGCAGTGTTAGCTGGTGAGCTTCCTGCAGTCTTAACACCAGAGGACATGCTAACATTGCCGCTGGGTTGAGATTCTCTCCGGAACAGATCGAGAACACCCCGTTCATTCCAAGTCCTCGCAGCCTGTGTGTGAAAATGTTCCTGCTTATTGGTAGTGCGTCCTCCCTTTGATGAAAGAGCCATTTTGCAAGTATTGAAAGTTGCCCTGTTGTCATCCTTTCTCGTGAAGTGGAACCAAACTTTCGAGTGTTTGCGTTGCTCGGGCGCCGTGTTTCCTGCTGGCTGCACTGGTGACGTCATTCCCACTGGGATCGATAAGGGAATTGTTTGCAAAATTGGCAAATGATTCCAAGGAATTTAGTCACTATGAAGCGCTTGTCAACAAGAACCGGTTTTTGGTTCCGATTCTCTACGTCCATGGTTCCATTAATGGCCCCGCTGGTCAGAACCCCCACCAGAATCCACCCTGCCTGCCTGGCAACCCTCCACTTTACCTGCATCCACGGCTCACGGCCTGGACGAGGAGTTGGACTTTGAGAGGACAATGACAGTCGAACAGGCTAACAGGAAGTCGCTTGGCTGGTACTCATGAGGTTATTTGATCGCAATAAAATGCTAAAATATCACCAGACTTCTTTTGATCGACTAGAATTCGCGAGCTGCCGTTACCGGTCCAGTGGAAGTCAGGTCCACTCATCTCCTCCAGTGCAGGTTCCTGCTTATTTGCATGTGACGAGGTGCATGCTTTGCATCTCATGCTTCCCCTGCCAAGGCCTTCTATTTCCTGTTTCACCCCCAACACACACGCACACACACACACACACACACACACACACACCCCTCTCCCTCCACTCATTCAGACCCTTTGAATCTTGCTCATTAGGAAGTGTTAGAAAGTTGCTGAAGTGAGAAATGCGCCTGCGAAAGCTCGTTGTCCTAATTAGACTTTGACATGAAGAGTGACAGAAGCAGCGGAGGGGAAACAATGGCGGCTGTGTGTGAGTGCGAGTCCACAGCGAGCAAGCAGCTTCGTCCCCCCCCAGGAACAAAAGCATTTGTTTGCATGTGTCCAACTCCATTCAACTTCATCAGGCCCAGGTGCAAAAACCAACAACACAACTCATAACACCTTTGCACGCTTGACAAACCGCACGCCGTCGCTCCGGATAGGCCGCCAGGCGAAGATCAAAGTGGCGGTGTTTCGATGTAAATATTGGAGAATGAATTTGCTCTCATTACTTTCATTGCCTGAAGTCAGAGACACAGCGAAGTAACTCGGGTGTGAAATGTTTCTCTTGACTCTCTCTCTCTCTCTCTCTCGCTCTCTCTCACTCACACACACACACACACACACACACACACACACACACACACTACAAAACACCCCCAAAATGTAGTGTTATTTGTTCCTGTGTATTCACGTCTCAGAGAGGAACGTGGCCTCGACATTGATTCATATTTGCATTAGCCAATTGCCCTGCCAGCTAAATTAGCTACTTCTGGTTAGCTCTCGTGACAAATATGGATGAATAATTTAATCTTGGGGATCTCAAGAGTTTCCAAATGTTTTCAGGCCGAACAAATCAATTTCTGGTAGTGAAACGAGTCAGTTTACCAGGTTGTTTTACACTCAGAACAATTTGTCTTCTGTTTAACCGCCCCTGCCATGTGCTGGTGGAGCAAACTGCTAGTTAGCTTCTGCTAACTTGAATGTAACACTAAATATTTCAGCGTTGCACCTTTCAGACGATGCAAATATGATCAGGCTAAACAGATGTAAATGTGTTCAGGAGGCAAGTTTTTCATGGGGTTGTGTGACGCCAGCTAGACGCAGCAGCAGCACAGCAAGCTACTTCCTGTTAGCCCTCCGCTAACTTGATTGTTAATAATGGAGGGTTTTTTCAGTCTGAAAACAAGTAATTTCTGTTTCTGGGTCCTCCGTGTTTCTCTTTCCTGTCTATTAGGCATCACTCAGTTTTCTCAGTTTGTGATAAATTACCTCTTTCATCTTTTAATACATTTCATGACCTTTATCATGTTTGTGTCTCGTTCCAGTTCTGTTCGCTGCCTCTGTGGGTCAACCATCTCTGTTTCTTCATAGATGAAGCATCTGCAGCGATTTCCACTCCACTACCATCTCCACCACCAGAGTGGGACTGGATCCATATCTCCAGGGTGTTAATATTCTTAGTACTCATTGGCATGGATGTATTTGACTCCCATCGAGACGAATCAAGACAAACACAGGATGGAAACTGCAGCTTGGAAGTTTGCTGTCACCGGAACTTTCAAATACACCGCATTCATCGCCAGTATTCTATATTTTTTAGATTTAAGTGAATGAGGGCTTCTGCAAGTAAAGAGAACCTATGTAGCAGGAACAAGTGCCCAGAGATCATTCAGGGCTCCTGGTGGTTTTGTAGAGGCGGGGTCTCCTCAGCTGCTGCGGGAGGGACAGAGGGAGGGAAGCAGGGACGGACGGAGGAGGAACTCCACATTCTTATAAAAGGCTGTTGGATGAGCTGACGGTGTTCAGTAGACGGCGCAGACAGACGAGTGCTGGATTGGACTACTGACCTAGAATGGCACAGAACGGAACAGCAGAGAACGGCGAGGCCCCGGAGAGCCCAGCAGCGCCGCTCCCCCAGCCCCTCAAGGTCCAGGAGGTCAGACACACCAAGGTGAGGCCGGACCGCATCAGACTCTGAGCTGCTGAGGTGTCCTGAGGAAACAGCTGTCAATCATGTCTTCAACAGATATTCATCAACAACGAGTGGGTGGCGTCCGCCAGTGGACGCACGTTTCCAACCTTCAACCCAGCGACGAGCGTCAGGATCTGTGAGGTGCATGAGGCCGACCAAGTGAGTTCACATGCTCACCAAGTACTAGTACATACTATGGAATACTGTTCATCCTGTTCAGCTGAAGACTTGTAGTACAGTCACAGTAATGAATACTTTAATGAATACTGTAATGAATACTTTCTAGCCACATTCACTCTAAAACGCCATTCTTTAATCCTCCTGTGCTGCACTGTTGAGAGCAGCAAGGTACTTTTACTGAAGTACCTCGTTGTTATTTATCCATTTTACTCTTTATTTGCATTTTAGGGACTTCTGTCTTTAAGCCCACTACTTTCATCTGAACCAGGGTTGCTAGTAGGAATGGGTGATCTCTGAATGTGCTGGACGGCGGCGCAGGTCAGCTCAACGTCTCTGATCATGATGGGAAAACAATAACAGGAAGAGGAATGATCAGCTCTCCAAACGTGTTGTACTGATACATCAACATCTGTTTGTAAAATTTGGGTTAGTGAGAGTGGTGAACAGCTGACTGCACCTGACTACATGTGACGTGTGCGGCCCGAGACCCTCCTGTGTGTGAGCCAAGGACGTGAATGAATCCTGTTTTTGATTGGGTTTCAGTTCTGGTCTCGTATCTGGTCTGTTACAGACCCAGTTAGGACATCGGCACAGACCGATGATGTCACCCTTCAGCTCAACGGTGGTTAGAGCACGGGTCAGCGCAGGAGACCAGGAGGACCAAGTTTCAGAAAATATTGATGGGCACCGGTTCAAGAAGGTGTGCCTTAGTGGAGGGAACATGGCCGATCAGTTCAGATCAGGTGTTTTCCCCCATTTGATCACAGCATCTGTCCTGGAGGGGTTGAATGCGGTTGGGATGGAAACCTTAACAAGCCCAGGGCTCCCTTAAGAAATCTTGACCGCATCCTGGCCACACCCAGGCCCGCCCAGGCCACACCCACATAATGCCATATCTAAAACTGTAGCTGTCTTTCGCTGCTGTTTGGCAGCACCAGACTGGTCTGTTGGTTCCACCAGTCAACAATCAGACTGGTTTCCAGTTCACCTTTTTTATCACTTACTGAAGGTAGCCGGTGGTGTCCAGTGGAACCGGGGACTTAAATTAACAGAATATCAGAGACAAATGGACAACGAATTCAGCTGGACTAAAATTTAACTCCTGGTCTGTGCAGGAATATGTAGGTGTCGTCCGCCACGATGACACGTGACTAACCTGTGCGTAAGTCACCGCAGTGGAGCCTCAGGAGGAGGTGTGAACGCAGCAGCTCAGTCCCTCCTGGTGCTCATCATGGCATCTTCCTGCGATCACCGTTGTGCAAGCGTCTCCGCAAAGTTACTAGGCCAGCGTCAGTTGGACAAACAGCTCCTTTCAACGTCGTGTAAATACGGATTTGAACATGTCAAGGAGGAATTTTAATCTCTCATAGAAAATAGCCTTGAACGTCAGATGGAGTGCTTCCTTCATGGCTCGCCATGGGACATTTTTGACAAACATGAGAATCAAAGTATCTTTAAACAAATGTAGCTGCTACAATTACTCTTTCTACTGAGAAAGGAGACGAATAGGAATGTTACAACGGGACCTCCATGTTCTGGTATCGACCTGCTGCAACTCTGATCCATTTTGTGTGTGCAGGAAGACGTGGACAAGGCCGTGGAGGCCGCCAAGGCAGCCAAGCAGAGAGGCTCTGCGTGGAGGAAGATGGACGCGTCCAGCCGGGGGAGGATGCTGCACAAGCTCGCGGACCTGATGGAGAGAGACCAGCTCCTTCTGGCGGTGCGTCGCTCCTCTCTGCTCCCCCGACTCCTGGAAGATATATTATTTTAACTTTAACTTTACTGAATAACTTCATTTTTGTAAACTGTTGCTTGGTGATGCAAAAATGCTGCTAATGTTTAAGTAAAGGTAAATGTGGATTCCAGCGATATACTGGCTCACCAGCAGGTGTGAACACAGCAGTCGAACTCAGGTGACACCAGAAGTGGACCGGACTCACGGACCAAAACCTTGCTGATGCGGTCGTCTCAGAATGCTCGCAAACTATTGAGACATGGCGATAAATGACGGTCCTGACAACCACAAGACCAATCAGCTGATGTGTTTTCCAATCCGCACCGTATTAAAAACACTAGTTTGACTGTAAATGCAGAACACGATTCAGGTGGGACCGCGATTGCATGTTTGTGTCACATCGGGATGGTTGAACCACCTCGTGGACGGTGGGGGTCACAGGTCAGTCTGGCTGTCTGGTCCACTTGAGACCTGGGACAGTTCATGCTGGAACAGCTTAACATTCTAAATGTTGCTGTAGCGTCACCGCTACAAACGATGAGAACAGGAAGCACTGGTACGAGGCACCATGGGGGGGGTTCCTCCTCTGACCAGTGCGTTTAAGGAAGAGCTGGAACGGTGCTGCAAGGACCGCATGCTGATACGAGGTAACCAGAATAAACTGTGATGTGCAATCAATACGAAGCGCTGGAATCGGTTCAGTGCTGTGATTGAAATGTTGCTGCTGTACTGACTTTATGACTCAGCGCTGCAGAACAGCTCATTCAGCACAGATGTGTGTCGGTAACGTGTCACGCTCCTCGTGCAGAGCAGCATCACACCAGTAACCCAGTGTGAAAGTGGCTGCTGACGCGGCAGGACCGCGACGGCGGTGATTCCCTCAGACTGGCGTCGTTGGCAGCAGGTCGCCCACTCATGTTCCAGCAGATTTAAGAACGTAAAACTCAGTCCTAAGGGTTAGTTTCCTGGGCTGAAGCTTTGGGATTTTCCTTGGTGGATGTTTGTGTGATTCCTCCCTGGGGCCTTTCTGATTGCATGACATCATCCCAGTGTGTCTCCACCCCTCCCTAATGATTGGTGGATGTTGTTTGGAGTCTCCTTTACTCTGTTTGGTTGCCAGCTGGACATATATTTGTTAATGAAGTCATGATAGCAGCTAGCGTGTGGCTACATGTTGCAAACATGCTGTGGTGTGCTGGTGTGCATTGCAATGGTTAGTGAGGATAATCTCCCTGCTCTGGAAGCAAGGACCAGACCAGAGCGCTCAGCCAGGCAGTGGAGAGCTGCAGAGCTCAACAGCTGATTATTACTGTGGATGAACACAACCAGAGCATCCACCCACCACCCACCATCCACCATCCACCATCCATCCATCCCTCCATGTTCCCCCTCTTCTCCTGTTCAGGGTGGTGGGGGTGGAGCCTATCCCAGCAGCCTTCCCCCTGGACAGGTCACCAGTCCATGGCAGGGCCAACACATAGAGACAGACAACCATTGGCTCTCCCAGCCACGCCTACGGTCAATTTAGAGTCTGGATTAACCTGGTCCCTCTTGATGTCTTTGGACTGTGGAGGAAGCTGGAGTACCAGAGAGAACCCAGCAGGAACAGGGAGAACATGGAGACTCACACAGAAAGACCCCGTGCTGCAGCCGGGGCTCCACCCACAACCTTTTTGCTGGGGGCCACAGTGAGGACCACTGCTCCACCCACAACCTTCTTGCTGGGGGCCACAGTGAGGACCACTGCTCCACCCACAACCTTCTTGCTGGGGGCCACAGTGAGGACCACTGCTCCACCCACAACCTTCTTGCTGGGGGCCACAGTGAGGACCACTGCTCCACCCACAACCTTCTTGCTGGGGGCCACAGTGAGGACCACTGCTCCACTGGGCCGCCCTTCTACACCCAGTGTATATCATTGATCAGAGTTGGTAAAATCAGGAAGCATCAAGGATGGCAGATTCTGTTTATTCTAGTTTTGGTTTGTGTGTATGATGATACAACTATAATACGAACTCAAGTCCGATGTCTTTGATGAAAGCCAAAATCAGTTTTCCTCAACGTACTTTAAGATCTGAACAGGGTACGACCCCCCTGAACTTTGACCCTAATATCATGCTCCATAACGACAACAACAGTATTAATGATGATAATAATAATAATAATAATAATAATAATTTTATCTTATTAACTAAGTGCTTGAATGGGTTCCAGTATCAGAATCAGCAGCAACTAGACATTTCCTGCATGAATGCCATGTTTCAGCTGTATGAAGTTCCCTGTGTGAGAATCCTGATGGTTCCGACTCTGGAACCAACAAACATTTGAGATTCTTTATGATGATAATAATTCATGCTATTTATTGGTGCCTTTCATGGCACTCAAGGTCACCTTACAAAGCAAAAGTACATCAAAACAAGTACATTCAAGTACCTACGAACAATAAGAATAAAGAGAGCAGGAGCGGTGGAACGGATGGTTTAGAGTCTGGGTTTAAAAAGCGCGCAGAGACGACTGATACTGCGAAGGTGAAAGTAGGCGGATCGGGTGGTGTGACTGGTGGGGCTTGGAGGGGTGATGTGCTGTCCAGTCTCTGTCGCCCAGACTCTCAATCTGTGGGGAGAGCGTGGATTCAGTGAATCTGAATTTGTAGCTCTAAAGGCCTGAGACCGTCCAGCAGCGACGTTCTTTCTTATCTAAAACTGCAGCTTTGTATGAATCTGGATAAAAGTTTGTTTCTACAAACGGTGGATGTTGGGGGACGGCCGGGGGCCCACGCACCTCTGACCTGATCACTTCCTGTCAGGGACGAGGAGCGAGGAGGCTTCAGGTCCAGGTCCAGGTCCAGTGGTCCTCCTGTCTCCTCTGTGATGCTGGTCCTCTTGTCTCCTCAGACCCTGGAGACACTGGACACAGGGAAGCCCTTCCTCCAGTCCTTCTTCATCGACTTGGACGGCAGCATCAAAACCCTGCGATACTTCGCCGGCTGGGCCGACAAGGTCCACGGCCGGAGTCTTCCTGTGGGTGAGTGACGTCCTGAATTCAACCAGTGAGACCATAAGAGACGTAGAGGGTCCTGAGATGACGAGGCCGCCCCTCCACCAGGAAGCTCTTCCAGGATCTAGGCAGGTGATTCTCACCCAACTAAGTGGAGGGGCGGAGCCTCGGCTGAGGAAGAAGCAAATACATTTTGGGTCAAATGACTCATGGTGCCACCACGTTGATCTCCTCTTCCCCCTCCTCCCCCTCCGGCTCCTCCTCCTCTTGCTCGGGTCAACCGGATCATCTCAGGTGTGGTCAGAACCACCTCCAGAATCTGTGATGGGTTACTGTTGAGACTCAGAGGTCGCTGTGGCGAGGAGGCGGCCATGTTTGAAATTTGCTCGTTACCCAAAAATCCTCACACTCACGCTCACACTGGAGCAGGGGTGCTGGCAGACGTATGTGCGCTCTAGCGCCATCTAGTTTGCTCTTTGTTTGCTTGTATTTTCATCAACTAAAAAGTTTGCTTCAGTCTGAGTGATTTAGAAGTGAAGACTTTACTCTTTTCCTGCCATGTAAAAATTAAAGTGTTAATTCAGGATAATCAGCAGCAGCACCAGCAGGGAACAGGTATTTAGAGAGCAGGAGGTGGGGAGGTGGGTGGTATCAGCCCCCCCACAGATCCCTGGCAGGACGGCAGTTAGACAAAACACGCTTGCCTTTTCCTCTCGATTAGATCCCAATAGAGCGGTGAGAGACGAAAAGTGGGGCCCAACAAAAGGAAGAGGAAGAGGCTGAGATGGTAATCAGTGAGGATTAACAAGCCTGGAGGCGCTTGGCCAGTAATCCCCCACAATCCCACCCACCGCCACCAAGATGAGGCTGATAACAGCAGCCATGACATGAATGATGCAGGAAGAACACACTCAGCGTTGGATCAATGCAATCCACCAGACTGTTGAAGCTGCGCGTGCTCAGAACAACTTTGGTCGTGAGGGATGATCCCAGTATTTTTAAAACTATTTGGTGTAAATGAGTGATTGGGAGAAACAAAAAATAATAAAAAGATGCACAACGTGCTCACGAACCCTAATGACACATTTGAATGACATCGCTGATACTTCTCACAGACACGTTCTCCTGGGTTCTAAGTTTGGTCCAATAGAGCAAAGCAGGAATTAGTCGGAAAATATTTTACAACATGCAAAGGGGGGTTGCTAACAAGAGTCTAGAGGAGCCTACAGAGGTCGTGGAGGTCATTAAAGGTCATCAGGGGAACTCAAGAAGCCTGAAGCTTAGTGGTGGTGACCCTGAAGTCATGTGACCCTGCTGTAGCTCCTACTTAGGCTACCGTTAGCTTAGCAATGCTAACGTAGCACCCAGGCTTCCAACATCATCAGAGGGTTCCTTAGTGAAGATGATCTTGATGAACTGAACCTGGAAGATCATCAACTTTTGTTCACCAGAGCTGATTTACTGGTTCAATCACCACAATCACATGGAGCGATCCTATTGGCTGCTGGGGGAGGAACCAGGAGGTGACCACTTCCTGTTGGTGGAGGAACCAGAAGAAGACCACTTCCTGTTGGTGGAGGAACCAGGGGATGACCACTTCCCGTTGGTGGAGGAACCAGGGGATGACCACTTCCTGTTGGTGGAGGAACCAGGGGATGACCACTTCCCGTTGGTGGAGGAACCAGGAGATGACCACTTCCCGTTGGTGGAGGAACCAGGAGAAGACCACTTCCCGTTGGTGGAGGAACCAGGGGATGACCACTTCCCGTTGGTGGAGGAACCAGGGGATGACCACTTCCCGTTGGTGGAGGAACCAGGGGATGACCACTTCCCGTTGGTGGAGGAACCAGGGGATGACCACTTCCTGTTGGTGGAGGAACCAGGGGATGACCACTTCCCGTTGGTGGAGGAACCAGGGGATGACCACTTCCTGTTGGTGGAGGAACCAGGGGATGACCACTTCCCGTTGGTGGAGGAACCAGGGTATGACCACTTCCTGTTGGTGGAGGAACCAGGAGATGACCACTTCCCGTTGGTGGAGGAACCAGGGGATGACCACTTCCTATTGGATTTAAATGAAACCAAATCACTGCATCTCTGTATAAAACATCTCAGTGCACCAGAGTGAAATGTGGGTGTTAGCATAGCGACCTGTGTCAGCCCGAGGCCGCTCAGCGCAGGCATCTTGGGTTACGCGTTGACAGCCCCCCCCCCACCACCACCACCACCACCACCACCTGACATGTTTTGTACGAGGACTTACGTCTCGAAACTCTCCCAGTGAAAGAGAGGCGGCTGGCGATGAGTCCTGCCACGGGGGACTCTCCCAGCGTGGGATCAGTCACACAGGAAACCGGAGAAGGTCAGGGTGGGTAGACTGGGAGGCCAGTTTGACCAGTTATCTGCTGAGCCTGACACGTCGCATACACGAACACACGAGACGTGCAAGAGTGTCGATGTCCCCGTTAGCACTACAGTTGATTTATAGAAAAGTTTCATCCGAGGTTAAAAACCCATGAAGGCCGAGGAGACCAGCACAGGAGACAGATGTGAACGCCTGAGCCTCGTCCACGCTCCAGGGAGCTCAGACTAATGGTTTCATTTCACTGTCATAAGATGTTTTTGAAGGAGGCCTGTGATTGCTGGTCAGCTCTGGCAACCGAGGTCACCATGGCAACAGAGGAGACAATAGAACAAAATCAATAAAGGAGGAGTAAAAGGAGATAAAAGATGTGATAAAGTTCAGTGCTCATAAGAATCTCATGACCACCAACATCTGTCGACTCCTATAAAATGTTGGAAGTGTTTATCCTGAAAGCAGGGATCATGAACTCCTGAGGTCACCTGGGAGGTCCTGACAGGTTACAGGACGCCAAACTGACTCTGATGTTTCTGCTCCTCACAGATGAAAGTTTTCTGTGTTTAACCAAACACGAGCCTGTTGGCGTGTGCGGCGCCATCATTCCGGTAAGTCTAGAGCAGTTCTGGTTCGAATTTATGAGCAATAACATATGAAAGACATTTTATTATGATGCTGTTTGTTGTTTTGGCTCAAAGTGAAGAACTCACACACATCCATTAATGCAATTACATGTTTACATAATGTTACAGTGCGTGTGTGTGTGTGTGTGCGTGTGTGTGCGTGTGTGTGGAGAGATCTAGGTAATTCTGTCCGTTCTTCAAAAGAAATGAAAATTTCAAATCTGATTGATACCTTGAGGACTTGGTGCTGGCTTCTGATTGGCTGGTTCTCCGTGGGTGTGGTATTCATTTAGAGCGGTGCAGGAACGAGTCCCACGGGTCAGGGTCCCTGGTGTCTGAGTCAATGAGTTTTTGTCAAGCCCCCCCCCCCCCCCATGGTGAATGTTCCGGAACCTCCTCTGGTTCTCTTGTACGTAGTCTATGTTCACGCTACCTGTAGTTCTGTCCTTCTGGTAGGGGGCGGTGCCGTTTCTTCACCATATTGTTTTGTATCTTGTAGAAGATCCAGATTATTTTGACATCTGTAACCTGGAAGGTTGATTTGCAACAACATGCCTGTTCTTTGACGGGATTAAAGAGATTAAATCATGACTGTGACATTTATCCTGATGTTCTGCTGGCTCACACGCAGCTTGAGTCATCGTCAGAGCCTCGCCATCCTGGGCTGCTTTCATGGCGCTGAGTGTTTCCAAAGTGTTGTTAAAATTAACAGTGCTGAAACAATAAACACGCAGCTCTCACATGTTCCGTCATGTTCTCTGGGTTTGAGCGTCCAATTGAAGGGGAACTTCAGTTTTTCTCCAAGTGCGTGATGGAGATGACCACTCCTGACATGGTACCAGGGTGGAGCAGAGCCGCCGCAGCCACAGAGCAGCTACATGGCAAATACTGCCACACTGACAGGCTCAGATTGTAACTGTAATTGACAGAAAACGGGCGGTGCAGTGGTCAGCAGGCTCCACCCCCACCACCCTGAACAGGAGAAGAGGGAGAACATGGAGGGATGGAGGGAGGGATGGATGGATGAGGGAGAGATGATGGAGGGATGGATGGGTGAGTGGATGGATGGGTGGATGGATGGAGGGATGGATGGATGGAGGGATGGATGGGTGGATGGATGGATGGGTGGATGGATGGATGGATGGCTGATGGATGGTTGGGTGGATGGATGGAGGTATGGAGGTATGGATGGGTGGATGGATGGATGGTTTGATGGGTGGATGGATGATGGATGGATGGGTGGATGAATGGAGGGATGGATGGGTGGATGATGGATGGGTGGAGGGATGGAGGTATGGATGGGTGGAGGGATGGATGGGTGGATGGATGGAGGTATGGATGGGTGGAGGGATGGATGGATGGGTGGATGATGGATGGATGGATGGGTGGAGGGATGGAGGTATGGATGGGTGGAGGGATGGAGGTATGGATGGGTGGAGGGATGGATGGGTGGATGGATGGAGGTATGGATGGGTGGAGGGATGGATGGATGGGTGGATGATGGATGGATGGATGGGTGGAGGGATGGAGGTATGGATGGGTGGAGGGATGGATGGGTGGATGGATGATGGATGGATGGGTGATGGATGGTTTGATGGATGATGGATGGTTTGATGGATGAGGGATGGATGGGTGGATGGATGGGTGGATGGATGGGTGGATGATGGATGGGTGGAGGGATGTATGGAGGTATGGAAGTGTCTGTGTGTACCTTCAGCTGGTTCCCTGTTGTTGGCGTTCATGTCTCCTTTCATGATGGGGGGCACCTTTAGTGCGTAGTTTGAAGGTAGCCAGTTGCCCTGTTAGCCATGTAGCTGCTCTGAGGCTGCAGGCGGCTATTGTGGTGTTGACGATCTCTTACGACGCCATCGTCTAAACCACAACAACTCACAAATGCGAGACAGCAGGTTGTGTGTTGTCACCTTGCTGTTAACTTCTGCTTTTGTTGGCGAGGACGTCGGACTCCTGCTGATGCTGTCTGACACATCAGCAATGTGACTGAACGTTGCTGATGTGTCATTGGCGTCAGGTGATACCAGATGCAGCAGATAGAAGCAGACCTGACTGTCGGGGTTACCCGCCTCGCCAGTCATCACGGTGGGCCTCAGGGCTCAGATCAGATCCTCAGACTGCTGCGTTTGTTGTGTGACATTCGGGTTTGTGGTCATGTGACTCATTCTGCCTACAGTCCTGGCTGGAGCCATTAACACTTCATATTAATGATTCTTACGATGCTGATTATGTTATTATAAAAGGGCGATCGTCCATTTTACTGGCCAGAAAACTGACATCTTGGCTTTTGAATGCAGCAGGAACAGGTTCAATCTACCGGCTCTCCCGCGTCACATGACACTGATGTAAACCTGCTCCCGGTCGATTAGTGTAAGTGAATCCCTTCCCCCTCATCAAAGAACAGATGGACAGCTGCTGACCTCCACTTCGGGTTTGAGACGGTGGGAGGAAGTCAACAATATCAGAAAAATTTTAAATAAATGAGCCAACAGCGTCCAAATCCCTGGACACAGATTACACATCCAAGTCTAGCGTTTATAGACTGTGTCAAAAGATCCAGAGAAACAGAAGGTGAGAGAAGCAGGCGCCTGACCAGAGGGTTGTCGGTTCAATCCCCAGCACCTCCAGTGAGGCTGGACTTAGCAGTTCCCAGGTGTGATTGTGATTCGTTCCACTGAACTACCAGCAGTATAATTGGACGTGCTCTCTTGTCCTTGTTAGTGGAACTTCCCTCTGTTGATGTTCACGTGGAAGATCGCGCCTGCCCTGAGCTGTGGCAACACTGTGGTCATCAAGCCAGCAGAGCAGACCCCCCTCACGGCGCTCCACGTTGGATCCCTCATCAAAGAGGTCTGAGCCGGGCCTACTGGACTAAACTCTCTAGAACAGAGTGTGGCTCTGGTTTCCACCACAGCGGGACTGAGCTCCACTCTCATCTGTCTGTAGATCTGTGTTTCTTATCTCCAGATGTGGGTCCACATCTGTGTCTATCGTCCTTAAACCACTGAGTTGCTGAGAATTCATGCTGATTAAACTGTTCTGGACTTGTTAGGGTAGCTGACGGTCCTCCGTATGAAGGTGAATGGTCACCTTGA